>NC_081411.1:232272673-232612173 GCF_030272615.1 Cryptomeria japonica | reverse complement strand
AGAACACACCTTGCCGTGGAGTGCTTATTGATCCTTCGTGCATGGTTAATGTTATTACTGAAGAATTTCTTTTTACTTTGCAATTGAATCAAGTGATCTATGACAAAACAGATGTGATTGTGAAATTATTTGATGCATTTTCTTCTCCTGCAATCGGTTCTATTACATTACCTATTGAAGTCCATAACAAATCCCTTGATGTGGACTTTGCTATTATTCCATCATCTGAACAATTTCGTGTGAAGCTAGGCTATCCTTGGCTATCTTCCATGAAAGCTATTGCTTCTCCTATTCACAAGTGTTTGAAATTTCCCCATAATAGTGAAGTTGTTACTGTCAATCATAGTCTCTTTAAACCAGCTGAAAGAACTTCTAGTGTTCCTATTGATTACTTTTGGCCTAAACAATTCCAATCTCTTCCACCGCGAAGTGATCATCTTTTTAAATCTTATCAAAAGTGGAAAAAAGACATGATCCTATCTCTAAGTGAACCTAGAACACCCAAACTTGACATTCCTATCATTCTTGAGAAGGAAGTTCTTCCTTTGAAAGATAAAACCAATGTCTTTCCTCAAGAAGATTCCCAACCCATTCCTATGGATGTGACTATGCCTATATCTAATAAACCTCCTAAGAGTAGACCTATACCTCCTCATCATGATGGACTTGGTCTCCTTCCTAGACCGAATATTCCTCCCTTATATGGAGCAGTTCCTCCTCCTTCCTTTTATAGAGAGAAGAGACCTTCCTCTTCTCCTATTATTCAACCTAAGAGACCACAACCTAAACACCCAAGTGATAAGGATGAGAACATTCCTCCTCCTCAATCTTCTCCACTTCCTACTAAGACTAGACGAAATCATTCTGCACGTGAACGCCGACGAAAGCATCATCTTAGAGCTCAGGCAGCTGCCTCTCAAACTTTGCAATCCCCAAAAACACCTTCAACAAGCATTATTCCATTTTCTCCTCAGCCGACGATTGAGCCGAAATCTCCCAAACATAAGATGCATGATGGTCTTGATCCTGTGCGAGTTAAAGATCCTATTTTTATAAATCTTGATGATGATATAGATGAAAATGGTATTCATGATGAAAATGCTAGTTCTTCTGTTCATTCTGATAGTGAATATGAACTTGTTGATATTGATAACCATTTATCTAATGAATTTTCTAAAGCACTTATCCTAGCTCCTAGACAAGAACACCGTGGCTTGGGGTATGAACATAGCCCTTGTTTGGATCTTGTGATAGCTCCATCTGCTGTGTTGGATGTTCCTCCTCTAGCATGTTCCCTACCTTCCCGAAACATTGATCAGCAAGATCGGGGGGTAGATGACGTGCTAGACTAGTTACATTAGCATAGCAGATTCTCTCCTCCTCTC
This sequence comes from Cryptomeria japonica, assembly GCF_030272615.1. NCBI lineage: Eukaryota > Viridiplantae > Streptophyta > Pinopsida > Cupressales > Cupressaceae > Cryptomeria > Cryptomeria japonica. The sequence continues at coordinate 232,610,788 of NC_081411.1, read as the reverse complement.
TTGTGTTACTTCTTCTATATGTTATTCTCATTTTTCTATTTGTTGTCCTTAGTGTTGTCTACTTGAGGACGATGCAAAGCATTGAGATCTCTCGATCTCTCTCATGTTGACTCAAAAGACACATGTGTTCCCTTCTTCTAGGTGACCTTCCTTGATTGGGGAATGAAGAACAATTATGCATACATACATATGATATACATGAATTATCATACAGCATACTAACCCCGAGGAAAGCGAAGTCACCTTGTGCTTTGTGTTTTGTGTCTATTATCCTTGGGCTTATCTCACACTTGGGGGCTAAATCCTTGCGATAACGTGCTCCTTTCTCATTTCTTATATGTATCACTACCTTAAAGCAATCACCCCCAGTGAGGCATGTGCGATCGCTTTAACGTAGGGGGGCATACATCCCATCCATATCTTTTCACGATACTTGAAAATTTCTTGACAAATTTAGCTTTGCCTTGAAAATTTTTGATATCTTTCTTGCATGACTCATAGTGGGGGAACCTTACTACTGACAGTCATGGTTCTCCCTCGTGATCTTCCCTTTTACTTTGTCAATCGAAGTCATAAGATCCTTAGCCCACTGGGGGCTTGGTGTACCTTGCCTCCTTGACGTGGTGAAAGTTTTTCAATGTTGTTTCCTTGTAGTTTATCGGAAGTATTGGCGTACGCTTATACTCCCGCTAAAGTGGGGGCTAAATGTAGGGTCCTAAAATTGTGACACTTGCAATTTTGACCGCATTTGGGTCTTCACGATGGCGATGCAACACTGAACCTGAATGGAGACCCCGAAACTTGCTCACGACACCAAAAACTGCATTTTCTTGCACCCTGGCCTGATCCTCCTTTGTACCCTGCTGTCCCGGGAGGTGGGACCAGAGCGCCCAGCGCCCTGGTCCTTTAGGACTAGGGCGCCCAGTGCCCTGGTCCCCCAGGACCATGGCACCCAGCGCCCTGGTCCCTGGCCCTATTTTGGGCCCGGTCTCCTATGGGACTTCGGGCCTTTTTGTTTGCAATTTGGAAAATAATATTTCCTGGTCGGCCTAAGGTCGGGAAAATCAGTCTTGTAACCCTAATTGGCAAGTATATAAACTACTTTTCCTCTCTCATTTGAGGAGGATGGAAAAAGTGGAAAATGACATTCAAGCATTCCTTCAAGCAATTGATCATTCTAAGTCTCCATTCAAGGCTAAGTGTTGCATTCAAGACAAGGATTCAACCATTGAAGAGGAGATCACTTACAACACATTACATGCTACAACATACAACATACAACATACAACAAACAACAACATCTATACCTTCGCATATAAGGATACAAACATCCTTACAACAAGGTATTAGTACTTGTTTTACATTACATTTACAGCATTTCTCATTTCTTGGTTAATTCCAAAACCGGGGTTTGACCTAAAGGCAAACCCCTCATCCCTAACCCCCCAATCGTCTTCGCTTTTCTGTGTGTAGGTTGCTAGTACGCGGCTGAAATTGGAGATCTGGAATCCTTGTGCAGAGACGAACAGATCCCCCTTCGTTTCGCGGATTTTTCGGAGGACCGTGTGCACGCCGGGCGCCATCGTCCCGTCAACTTTTGCTCAAATTTGCAGGACAGCGCCGTCTCAACATTTTACTGCTAATTCCAGGTCCGCAGCTTCATATCATATTCCTATCTCAGTTTATAAGCGAATCTTTCTCACTTTCTGTGCATTCATAGTTCGATCTTTCTATCTACATTTCTTTACAAAAGAGGGTATCCTTGATGTCTTCCCCTTGAAACTCATATAGAATCCAATCTTGCATTGCATGGGATTGGATCTTGTGGGTTTCAACCCCTCTTTTGAATGTAAAGTCCCTCCTAAGTGAAAACCATCAACCCTAGTGACTCTCCCTTCTCTCTCCTCGGAGTTGGGGAGGGGAGAATGCAGATCGATGAGGATTAGCACAATCACCGACATTGATGTGAAATTTGCAACCATGATAATAGGTTATAAGGTAACTCAATCTAATTGATTGAATTTTGTTTCTAGTTCATGCATTCATGTTGCATATCAGATGCTGAGGAATAATACAAAATATGATTTATGTGAATGGATGAGGAGTGAATTGATGTTGAACCTTGGAAAGATCAAGGGAATCAAGAAAGGAACTTTTAGATTTGGTAATCTCATTGTATGTCTGATGCTTTACTTCCTAAATGAGCTACCTGGACTTGGCAAGAAGCGTTGGGCTCATGACATACTAGTAGGTATGTAGATCAAGGAAGAAATCACCAGTCTTGGTACCGACAAAGATGAGAAACTTTGGGGGTATTTCAAAACATTCCAAGAAAACATGATGCAAAGGGAGAGAATATCAAATAAAATTGTGGAAAAGTACTCCATTGATATCTGTTTTATGATGAAAATCGATGAAAACCTTATGGAGGTAGTTGAACCTAGGACAATTTGGGTTACAGAGCTTGGATATGAGGTAGATGATAGCATTTTTGAACTCTATGCAAAAATGTTTCTTGAAGCCCCATTTGATGACAAAACAAATCATTTTGGCATAGCAAAATACAAGGCCCTTGAAGTCAAAACTAGCTTCAACAGGAAGAGAAGGGAAAATAAAATAGTAAAAATGCCTGCATATGTATAGGATGTAATTCATAAGATAGACACTCAACTGGGTTCTGGATCCAAACCGACAGTGCCTAGTACTGCAAAGGTGAAGAAGGCTGAAGCTTACATTTCTACCATCACTTCTGATTCTGGCCCTGAGGATAATGAACCTCTAGCTTTCAGATGGGTACAAAGGAAGAAAGTAGATCAATCACTAGTAAAACAGAAAAAGGTGGAGCCTAAGAGGAGACTTGTTAGAAAGGCAACTAAAACTACTACACCACCACCTCTAGCAAGGAAGCCTATACAAAGGAGGAAACCAGTCACATCTACTTCGGCAACCACAAGCAAAAAGAAGAAGAGTGATGATACTGAAACCGGTAAGACAAAAATGACCTATGCGGAATTAATTGATGAAATTACAAAGGATGGAATGTTCAAAAATGTATCTAAGTACTATGATGATTTAGAGGATGATGAGCAAAATGAGATTGAAGAGGCAATTTTGTTGTACATGGATATATATAAGAAATCCTTAGTAGAAATTTTGAAGGAGATACCTCTATCTTTGTATAATAAACTTGATGCTATAAGACTTGACACTGTCAAGATAGATAGGGAGATTAAGGAAGTATCACTTTTGGAAATGTGTGGTTCAATAAACAATGAGGAAATGAAAAGATGCATAGATGTTGCAAATAGGACGGTTTTCAGTAGTAAACCTCGGCAGATAAGCCTTATGATCGGCAAAGTAAATGAGGTGATAAATGAGACCAGTAAGGGTTGGACCAAATTCTTCTAGAAGAATCCAAATTTTCTTACATCTCAAGATGAATTTGCAAAAACTACATCTTCCACCATTCCAGATAAATCAAAAGGGAAAGGTATTCTGGGTAGTTCAACTCAAATTTTGACTACACCGGTAGTAACTATCAATATACAGACACAACTGGCTAAGGTGAGTCTACAATCCATACCGACTGAAACTATTTTTGAGGAAGGAAATATCCAGGATACTGTAAATATTGTGGATAATACTCCACCGGCAGTAATTGACACTACACCAAGTGGCGAAGCCACTGGTGCAAAAGAGGCTATAGAGGATAAGGTAAAGGAAACTGAGTCTATACCAATAGTTAAAACTGATTCCCTGGAAAAGGTTGGTGCAATTAACACTTCTCAAGTTGAGAAGAAATCAGTCGCTGAGATGAGTCCAACTGAGTTGATGATGATGGTAACTCAGAACCTATTGAAGGAGGGTACTGCAGACAAGGGGATAATTGATCAATCAGTTACAATATTGCACAGATTGACAGCTAATTGTAAGATTGAAGATGGAGCAAGCCCTTCCAGAAAGCTCTAAAATCTAACAGAACATATTTCTAGTAATTTTCAATCTCTAAGGTAGATTGCAAACCGATAGGCTTTAGAAAGATTCACTATAGCTAAAAGAGCAGTCTTTGACCAGATCATAGAAACGGAGAAAAAGAAAATCGAGACCACTCATTCTTATTGAGGTTTGTTTAAAATAATGTACAAATATCTACAGGGTCTGTTGTAACATAAGAACTCTTACAGCTAATGTAGATAGCAGACTAAAGGAATTATATGATAAGATAGATAACATTGCTAATTCTTTTGATGGATTAACTGCACTGACCACATATGTTGATGGACAAATTTTGTCCTTGGAGAACCAAATTTTTGGTTTTGAGAAAGAGAGAGATAAATTCATTAGGAGAGCAAGAAGTCTTAGATGACTGGTAAGTCCCAGATTAGATTCATTGGGTGTTCATAAGAGAGAGTTCATGGACATGATTTCTAAACCCACACCAGCAAATGTCAAAGAGAAGGAAACACTTTCCCACTTACTAAGTGGACTAGCATCCATTTCTAAAACTTTCAAAACCGGTTGGGATACATATCTTCAGTTGTTGGATAAGGCTTACCCCGAAATTTTGAAGTTGGTCAAGCTCCAATGAAATTAACAGTATTCATTTATTGTTTTGTTCTGAATTCTTTCAATTATTTCATTGGTCTTTGGCATTGATGCCTGAGGGGGAGTATGTATATATGTGAAATATGAAAAATATCAAAAAAATCAGACATGATCACATGGGAAAGATATCAGGATATCAAAAGGAGTGTATTGCTCAAGGGGAGCATATTTTAGTTGAACCGGTGGGGAATCCATTTTTCACATGAGTGTTGCCATCAATGCCAAAGGGGGAGATTTTTGGCAATTGACACTCATCGGATTCATTTTGTTGTCATTAATGGTAACAAGATTAGATGGAAGTCATTTACCGGCATTGGAGTATCCAAGATTACACCGACACCAACACTGGCACCACCACTGGCATCAGCACTTGAAGGAAGCTGACATCAAGAAAGATTTATTTAATAAATCATTTTGTAATTATTGTTGAGGCCGACATTGAATATATTTTGTAAAGCCAACATAAGGCATATTGTTTGTAATGGTTATATAGGTCAGCCTGCTAGGTCATTTTGAATATGACATAGGATGCGACATAGGAGAATATAGAAGAACTGCATGATGTGAAGTATATGTATGTATATCATTTGTATGCGAGTGTTATATCATGCAATAAACTGTAGATAGCTTGGAAAGCATTCTTGGAGGAGAAGAGATACCGGTAATAGTGTTTACGGTTTATGAACCGGTAAAGAGAAGAGCTAGAATCAGAACTCTATCTAGCATAGCAGATACATTTTTTAGTTCAATTTTATTGTTTTACTTCAGCAGAAACTTGTAGTCATTGAGACTCTTTAGTGATGAGAAGTATTCTCTAGGTAGTGTTCCTTCCTACATGTGTAGGCCCCCATTATATGTAATATCCTTTCATATGATTAGTGAACTGATATTGTGGGTCACAAATCCCACCATGGTTTTTTCTCTTTGAGGTTTTCCATGTATAAATTATGTGTGTTATGGTGTTCATTTATGTGGATGGTTTATTTGCTTCATGCTATATGTTTATTTGTTTACCAGTTTATATGTGTGTGATATAAAAGGATAAAATCTTGTTTTACTGGGAGAACACTGATTCACCCCTCCCCCCCCCCCCCTCTCAGTGTTCTTGGATCCCAGCAATTACAACCAGCAAGCAGACTAAAGGTAACCTATTTCACCTGAATCCTAAAGTTAGCAACTATTTAATTGCTAAAGTAGATGACAGTTGGCTTTGACATAGGAGATTTTGTCATATAAATTTTGATAACATTGTTAAAGTGAGTAAGTCAAAGAGAGTGAGAAGTTTGCCTCATTTGGAAAAACTGGTTAATGCTCTTTGTAAGGAATGTCAGTTGGGAAAGATGACATCCTCAACTTTCAAGAGAAAATCTTTTTTAGCACATCTGTTAGATTTGGTTCATACAGAATCTTGTGGACAAATAAGAACTAAACTATTCAAGGTGATAGATATTTCATGATCTTCACTGATGATTGCTCAAGGATAATGTGGGTCACAATATTGAAGGATAAAATAGAGGCATTTTGTAAATTCAAGGCATTCAGGGCCTTAGCTAAAAAGGAGATTAGTAAGAAGATAAAGTGTCTGAGGACTGATCAAGGTGGAGAATTCACTTCTGAAGAATTCACTAGATATTGTGAAGAGAATGGTATCAAACGGCAACTTTCTACACCAACGACACCACAGTAGAATGGTATTGTAGAGAGAAATAATCGGTTAGTTGTTGAAGTTGCTAGGACGATGCCGATACAAGGAGGTGTAGTGAGAACTTTCTGGAGAGAAGCCGTCAACATAGCTATCTACACAATGAATACGATTTTGGTAAAAAGAGATAAGGACAAGACTCCTTATGAATGTTGGTATGGTAGATCACCTAATATTAGTTATTGCAATATATTTGGCAGCCAATGTTTTATTAAGAAAGGTGACTATGTTAGCAAGTTTGAGGCTAAAAGTGATGAAGGTATATTTCTTGGCTATTCCACCAAGAGTAAGGCCTACAAATGTTATAAAAACTAGACATAGAGAATCATTGAGAGTGCTGATGTTCAAGTGGATGAGTATCTTGAAGTCATAGGGGAAACTAGTATGGAGAAAAAGGATGAAGGTCCTTGCATTTTCTTTTTGGAACCAGAACCTGTGAAACCTGAAACCGGTAAAGAGAATGTCGTTGTACCAGTTCAACCGGAATAAGTAGATTCTGAAGAAGATGATGTTAATAATAAAGAAGAACATAAAGATAATGATCATGTTATTCTGAGGTATGTGAGACTCAATCACAATCCTGAATAGATTATTAGAGATAAGGATGCTGGAGTATTAACCAGAAGAAGAATCGGGGAGAATTCTAGCATTATCTGTACTATTGAGCCTAGAACTACTAAGGAAGCATTTGGTGATGATCATTGGGTTAAATTTATGGAGGAGGAGCTTGAACAAATTGAGAATAATAGCAAATGGATCCTAGTACCCCGACCGGTAAGTTAAAATGTGATAGGTACTAAGTGGGTTTTCAGGAACAAGCTGAACGAAGATGGTATTGTAGTTCATAACAAAGCTAGATTGGTTTGCAAAGGTTATGAAAAAGAAGAAGGAGAAGATTATGGTGAGACTTTTGCACTGGTGGCTAGACTAGAAGGTGTCAAAACTTTACTTGCATTTGCAGCACACAAGGGATTCAATGTATACTAGATGGATGTAAAGTTGGCATTTTTGAATGGAATACTGGAAGAAGAAGTATACATTGATCAGGAAGATGGTTATGCTATGATTGATGAGAAAGATGTGGTATGTAAGTTGCATAAGGCATTAGATGGATTAAAGCAAGCACCAAGAGCATGGTATGAAAGGCTTCATTCACACCTGATGAAGATAGGTTTTCAGAGAACCGACGAAGATAGAAATATATATCTCAAATATAAAGGAGATAAGATACTGGTTAGTGAAGTGTTTATAGATGATATCATATTTGGAGGGAATGATGACATGAACAATGACTTTGCAACTAAAATGAAAAGTGAGTTTGAAATGTCTCTAGATGGAGAGATAAAAAATTTCATAGGTTTGGAAATACAACAAATTAAGAGTGATATTTTCATTACACAATCTAAGTATGTGAAGGAGGTATTAAAGACATTTGGTATGAGTGACCATAAACCAGTTGGGACACCAATGGTTACAAGTTGTAAGTTGTCTAAGGAAGATAAGGCCACATCTATTGATGAGAAGGAGTACAAGTCAATGATTGGAAAATTTCACTATGTTGTTCACAGCAGACTGGATATAGCTCATGTAGTTGGTCTAGTCGCTAGATTTTAGAAGAATATAAAGGAAACACATTTGATAGCAACCAAGAGGATATTCAAATATTTAAAAGGTATCATTGACTATGGATTATGGTATCTATATGAAGGAAACTTTAAATTGAAGGTGTACACAGATGAAGACTGGGCAAGTAATATTGATGATAGGAAAAGCACAACCAGTGGAGCATTCTTTTTGGGAGGAAGACTTGTTTAATGGAGTAGCAAGAAGCAGAGTTGTATTTCATAGTCTACTGTTGAAGGTGAGTATGTTGTAGCTTATATGAATTGTACCCAGGCTATCTGGATGAGGCACATTTTAGAAGGTTTCAAGATGAAGTTTTCAAAACTTGTAAAGATCTTATGTGACAATACCAATGCCATAAATATTTCAAATAACCTTGTCTTGCATGCATGAACCAATCATATATTGAATTGAAGTATCATTTCTTGAGAGAAAAGTGTAGAGTAAAGATGTGATCTTGGAGCATGTTTCTACCAAGGAGAAGCTTACAGCTATCTTTACTAAACCTTTTCCTAAGACTACTTTTAAGTATCTTAGAAGTCATTTAGGAGTTGTGCCCCTTCATGAGGTGAATTGAGCATGATGTAGAGTGCATGAAAAACCTAGTTTTTGAACAGGGTGACTGGAAAGATTCGACCATTAGACAATTTAAATGACCTATTATTTTTACCTCATAATAATGAAAAAGTTTTATAATTCAATTATCTTTCCAACCATAAAAGGCACAACCCCTCATCACATCTATATAGGTTGTACCAACCAAAAGAGAAGCCATAAAAATCTAAAGAAAAAAAACTATGAATGCAATGTTGCCATATGCACACTCAAATGAGACATTGTATGTGACTAAAGGTTTTGTCATTGATGGAAACCTTGCAATCCTATGGCACTGACAAAGACATTATACCGGCATCAGCAGATCACAATCCACACTGGCACTCAGGATACTGGCACCGGCATAGAAGAAAAGAAGTATACCAGCACAAAGGCCGACAGGATTTTTGTTATATAATATTTTGTTTATTATTGTAAGCCAACTTGGAAAATTGTAAAATGACTCTTATATATAAAGGAGATCATTGTAGACATTTGTAGGAGAGATGTAGAAGCATTAAGGAAAGTATTAGGTAGACCTAATGTGCGAAATATAGGTCAAGGGTATATGTAAAGAACAGAGTAGGAACCGGTACTGAATCTGGCATTGAAGATGCTATTGTAAAGCAATACAAGATATTGGATTTGTATAATCCTTATTGTAAGTTAGTGAGACTTCCCATTGAGCAGTGAGCTCTAAGCAGTTGGCCTTCCTGCATGTGCAGGCCCCTATTGTAAGTAATATTCTCTTACTGGCCAGTGAGTGAATATTGTGGGTCACAAATCCCATCAAGGTTTTTCCCACACCAGGTTTCCTCATTAAAATCCTATGTTATGGTGTACTTTTCATGTGGATGTTCTTCATTTTGTTTATTGCATTATTTCTTGCTTACCGGTACACTATTATATTATGTTATGCATGTTTTAAGTTAAGAAATTCTAATTACCAGTTAGATACTGATTCACCCCCCCCCCCTCTCAGTATCTGTGGGACCCCTAACATGCAAGAGTAGAGATAGATTTTATTACTTCAATCAAGACAAATAAACCCTACATGTTGATTTGATAAACCCTAACCAATTAAGTTTGGTGAATTGGTTATATTGGTTTATGATCTGATGGTGAGCAGTAATGATTATGACATGTATGGATATTTTATGAAGAGAGCTTCAAATTGTTTTTGGCGCATTGAGGTAACAGTTTGTGTCTTGGGAATGAGCAAGTATATTGCATGTAATGCAAAGCATGTGATGAGTTACTGAGATTGATGAAGCGGTGATCAAGGAGTGGTTGAGGCTTTCTTGAATGATGTGTATTGATTTTTATGTAATCCAATGGTCATACTTGAATCGACTTGTTTGTAATCTCTTTGTGAATTAAGTTTTTATTGTGTTACCGACCTAGTTCATTTGTTTATAAGGTTGATGAGTTATTTAGTTTCAAAGTTGGCAAAGTTTTAGTTGTGTGTGATTTTCGAATTGGATGATGTCTCTGCAATTTGAGTAAAGGCAGATAGGAGCATGAAAAGGATTTGAAAAAGCAAGTGTAATGCTATTCAAACATATCAGCAAACTCCTGTTGTTTTCTAACAATTGCAGCAGATTGAAATCCCCTAACTGGGTAAGCTCTAACAAGCTTGGTGTTATTTAAATCCTCTAAGAAGATGATCCATTAGCTTGGATTCTAAATCCTTTACAAAGGTTACTCCTCATAGGGTATTGCTTCTAACAAGGCATTATAGTCAATCCCTTAACCGGGTGGTCGCTAACAAGATTTTTTCTTAACAAGACTTTTTGTAAAGCTTTAACAGGCTTGGCTCCTAACAGGATGAAAATCAAAAGATTTCAGATAGTTATCTTGTGAGTCTCATCTCACTGTGGTTTTTCCCATTTGGGTTTCCATGTCAAAATATTGTGTCAAGTGGTGAATGTTTTTGTGGTTATGTTTTCTATGGTTGATTTGCTTAACTACTTAATCTACTTTGATAAGTCATGATAACCATCAGCAATATGAAATGAATTTTTACTTATACTAGTAAAAGTATTTGGATTTTTGTGAGTTTCAAGTTGTTTACTGTTAATCTATTGTAACAGTCAACCAGTTTAAACTTGACAATTTTATCTAGATAGTGATATTGTATTGATAGTTATAAGTTTACTTTGAGAGATTGATTTTGAGATTGGTGAAGTTTATCAATTTTTCTATCTACTGATTACCCCCCCCTCTCAGTAGTTGATCGGATCCTTGTTCTTTCATCATACCATCACTTTTTGTGGTGCAACTTTGTGATTTATGATCATTGACCTCCAATGACTTCCTAAGGCTCTAAACCATTACACATATGTTTAAAGAGGTCTAATAGACCTTAATACAATGATAAAATATCATTGGAAGTCATTTACCAACTCTTGGTATCCCTACAATAACATTGATAATATTTTGTAAATTTTACAAAATTGACTCCAAAAGAGTAGGCAACAATGATCTTTCATTATGTTTTAAGATTATGGGTTCTACTTCCTTCAAAGCCTGCAAAACCCAAGCCTACACAAGGCTAAAACCTTCAATTTTGGTAATTAACACTCAAAACCCTTATCAAACCTTTGAGACAACCTTTAATATGTTCACATGACCTATACAAATCCTCCCTGACTTCCAAGAGAAGAGATCTAACCAACTTATATGATCCCTTTAATAAGGTCACCCAGTTCTAGTAGGTTTCTGAAACTGATAAAAGGGTGTTAACTTAAAAACCAAACCTCATATCTAAAATATAAAACTAGTTTTGGATATCCATTTACATGTTATAAAACATATGTAAAATAGAGATATGGTTGTTTTGGAACATGTATCTCAAAATAGGACTGCTACACTGGAAAAACCTAGTTTATAAATACTGTGACTAGAAAGATTCGACCATTAGACAACTTAAAAGACCTATTATTTTGACCTAGTAAGAATGAAAAAAAATTATAATTAAATTATATTTCTATCTATATAAGGTTCAACCCCTCATCAAGTCCGTACAGGTTGTACCAAGAAAAAGAGAAGTAATAGAAATCTTAAAAAAATTGTGAATGCAAGAGTAGAGATAGATTTTATACTTCAATCAATCCAAATCACATCCAATAGACCCATGGTCAATGGGGAAAGGTTAAATACATTTATAAACATACCCCCAATAATCACAAACCATATTTCAAACTCCAACTACCCAAAACCGCCTTTTTAACACAATCACAACTTTTGCTATGAAAGTTGCTTAACTTTTTATGGTGAAACTTTGTGATTTATGATCATTGACCTCCAATGACTTCCTAAGGATCTAAACCATTACACATATGTTTAAAGAGGTCTAATAGACCTTAATACAATGATAAAATGTTATTGGGATTCATTTACCAACTCTTGGTATCCCTACGACAACATTGACAAGATTTTGCAACTTTTACAAAATTGACCCCAAAAGAGTAGGCAATTGTTAGATAGTTCAAATAACCAGAAAACAATTGAGAGGGGGGGTGAGTCAGTTGTCTCAAATTACCAAAACCTTAAGCAATTAAAACTTTAATACCGAAACCCAAAAGATCAAATATCAGAATGCATAAACCAAATACTGAAATAGCAGATAAACCCATTAAGCATAAACAATAATCCGAGGTTAAATACCATCCACATGACACCAAGATTTGTATGTGGAAAACCCAATAAAGGGGAAAACCATTATGGGAAGACTACCCACAATCAGATTATACTTCTGTAGTAATTATGTGAATTACAAATTATGGGCCTGCACTTGCAGGAAGGCCAACAACCTAGAGCACACTAGTCATCAGAAAAGGGGTCTCACTGACTACATAAAAATCCAAACTACAATCCGGAAGAAAGAATGAACTGCAAAGCTAGCAATTCCTATGCCTAAATACAGTTTTGGTTAATCTCAATACCGAAGGACTAAATCCTCTTACATAAACCCAACTCTATCACTAATGATCAACCAAATCCTCTGCCTGAATGATTATTACATTATTTGCACATTACATATTCATATCCCTTTCCTATATCTTCCCATATGATCTACAATGAGATCTTACATCATAAATATGAAAACCCTTGACTACAAACAATAAGGTCAGCCACCAGACAATAAAACAATTACATAATTATAAAATATGTCTTGAGACCAAACAAATAATATCCAACCCATAAGATATCCCAGAAATGTATTGAGAAGTCCAATCCACATGTTACATTATGTCGGTCCATAACCTAGATAAATCGGGACCCAATTTAGGTTCATACACACTAAGGCAATGATCCCAATCAGCCAAGTCTCAAACATGATCACCATCAGCATCCTAAATTTCCACAAGAAGCCACACCAACACCACTTATGCATAACATCAAAGATCTTCAACAAAGCTCTATCGGTGAAACCATCACCGAAACAACAAACCAAGCTTATTAGCATACAAGATAGCATCTAATCACCAGATCAAAACCAACTAACTGAACATGAATCTTAGTAGCATAAATAAGCCAATTCCATAAACCAAACATACCGGACCATACCAGATCATCATGATCAAATCCAACCAAAAACCAAACAACCTACCGAGACCAGAAGGATGTCAGTAAAGTAACCAAAATAGCTAGTGTCGACATCAATGACAAAACATCAATGCAACACATAATCAATTCCTCCAAATTGCCAACAATTTCCCCCTTTGGCATTTATCCAAGTGCCAAGAAATTCCAAACAAATCTCCCACAAAAGAACATAGCAATGAAGTTCTGAAACATACTCCCCCTAAAGTATACATCCCTTAAGTTTTTCACATGAATATCTCTCCCCATTTGACATCAATGCCAGAAATCTGATAAAAATATCAAAGTAAAAATCAAAAACCAATGAATCACAAGGATAACTATTAGGATTCCCAAAGATACTGAAAGGGGGGGGATCAGTATCTAACCGGTATATCAAATTACTTGATTTAAAACATGAAAAGAATATTAAAACTGAGTACCGGTAAACCACAAATAATGCAGTAAATAAGAATAATAACAACAACATGAGAAGCAAACCATAACATAGTATTTTAACGAGGAAACCCAGTGTGGGAAAAACCTCGATGGGATTTGTGACCCACAATATTCGCTTACTGGCCAATAAGGGAATATTACTCTTACAATAGGGGCCTGCACATGCACGAAGGTCAAGTGCCTATAGCTCACTGCTCAATTACAAAAGAAGTCTCACTGACTTACAAAAATGGATTATACTAATCCAATGTCTTGTACTACTTCAGATCAGCATCTGCTATGCCAGATTCAGTACCAGTTTTGTTAGGGTTCCCATAGATACTGAGAGGGGGGGGTGAATCAATATCTAACCGGTTCTGAAATTTTCTTAAAACTGAATATGCAGAATATAAAGTAATAATATACCAGTATGCACGAATTAATGCAAATAACAAAATCAAAAGCATCCACATGAAAAGAACATCATAACACAAGATGTTTAACGAGGAAACCCGGTGTGGGAAAAACCTCGGTGGGATTTGTGACCCACAATATTCACTTACTGGCCAATAAGAGAATATTACTTACAATAGGGGCATGCACATGCAGGAAGGCCAACTGCCTAGAGCTCACTGCTCAACAAGAAGTCACACTGACTTACAATGAGGATTTACACAAATCCAATATTTTGTACTACTTTACAATAGCATCTTCAATGCCAGATTCAGTACCGGTTCTTGCTCTATTCTTTACATATACCCTTGACCTACAATTCGCACATTAGGTCTGCCTTATAATTTATTTATTAAATTCTATCCATATCCTACAAATGCCTACAATGATCTCTTTTATATACAAGAGTCATTTTACAATTTTCCAAGTCGGCTTACAATGATAAACAAAATATTACATATCAAAAGTCTTGTCGGCTTTTGTGCCGGTATACATATTTCCTTCTGTGCCGGTGTACATCTTCTGTGCTGATGCCGGTGTAGATTGATTTTGTTGATGCCGGTGCACTGTTTTGTTTGAGTAAAGCTTTGCCAGTATAATGTCTTGCTGGTGCCATAGGATTGCAAGGTTGCCTATGTAATGCTTTGTCGGTATAATGTCTTGCCGGTGCCATAGGATTGCAAGGTTGCCTGTGTAATGCTTTGCCAGTATAATGTCTTGTCGGTGCCATAGGATTGCAAGGTTGCCATCAATGACAAAACCTTCAATCACACATAATGTCTCATTGGAGTGTCCATATGCCAATAATCTCCTCCTTTGGCATTGATGGCAACACTCATGAGAAATTTCAAAAAGATATCCAAAAATGTGTATACCAAAAAATGTTACCAAAAAAATATGAGGGCTCCCCCTGAGCATGTGATCCTTGTGTTTTGAATTTTCTCATCTACTACTCCCCCTTTGGCATCAATGACAAAGGTTAGTAGATTTGTAGTTGTACCAATTCATAACCTCAACCTTGTAGTTGGGTAGTTATTAGCTGAAGAATATCTCCCAAAATTAAGTTTATACCATCCATAAACTGCTTGCTCTCCTTTATTGCTATCTCAGTTCTATGTACTGTACCGGTGAGATGTTGCAAGTGCTTTGCCAGTGTTTTGCTACCCTGTGTTAGTGCCTCTGAGATTTCCTTACGTAGAGATGCTAAATAGTCCAATCTTGGACTTAGTTTAGATCTCAAAAATTTTGCCTTGTTTATTATTTTCTCTTTTTCTCTTTCTAATTTGAGCAATTCTTCCTCAAAATTTGCTATCTTTTCCTCAAAAATTGATAATGTATCGGGTGAGTTAACAAAATTATCAGCAAGTTTATTGATCTCTTCCTATACCTTGCTCATCTTTTTGTCTACATCCATGGTCAAAAAGTTTATCTTACAGGTGTCTTTATACAGAGTTTTGTGCTCTTTCAATAAATTGCACAGTTCTGGTAGAAGTGTGTCAAATTCCCTGTTACACTTCTTTATTCCTTCCTCAAAGAATTCTGTTTTTCTTTTTCTACACTTTCCTTTACAGTTTCTACCATTGTTTGCTCAAAATTTCTAGGAATATATTTACAAAGTGTATCCAATTGGCCTAAAGAATCTTTGTTGGCTATATTACAATTTGGAGCTATTAATTTCAAAACTGGAATTGAATCATCTATTGCTTTATAGGCTTGTGAGCTATAATCAGTTATTTTCTTGATAGAATCGAGCAATACCTCTGTCACATTTGATGGTGACCCAGTAAACTGAGTGCCGGTAGAAGGGGCCATGCTGGTATTGACCTCTGGTAGGTCTGTTTATGTCTCCATCTCTTTAAGCACAGTTTTCTCTACATCTTTTCTTACCGGTGGCATCTGTTCTAGACCCATTAGCTCTGTTGGTTGCTCTGTTTGTGTTCAAGATTCCATCTTTTTCTCTGAATCTATTGCCAGTTACTCTTGGTTTCCTATTGCCGGTTTCTCTTGGTTTCATGTTGTCGGTTGCTCTTTATTATCAGATTTATCTGTGGTATCCTTATCTACCACTATGTTGGATTATTGAGTATCAACAATTACAGTATATAGGACTTCAGGATTAGGATTGTTATCCTCTGTGTCCATGCTCTTAGCTATCGGTTGATCTTCTGCAGTTGTTTTTACCGATGGAGTATTTAAAGGAGGTGGGGGTAAGTTGTCTAAAATCTTGATACTTGGTAGTCCACCAACTTTACCTTTCCCTTTGTCCTTTTGATATACCAGAATGGGCTTGGGATTCATATATTCTTCTTGTTTTTCTTTTTCAATCAAGAATCTATCCCAACCATCTTCTGTTTCAGTTGAAACTTCAGTAACTCTACCTGCCATTAATGATATTTGTTGGTGTGCAGTGGAAAAGACTGTCTGGTTGGCCTGAGCTATCAAATCATCAATTTCCTTAGGTGATTTGACCGGGTATACTGCAAGTAATTTTTCTATTTTAATTTTCTTATCCAACTCAATTATTCCTTGCCTTCTGGCCTCAAGTCTTTTATATAATTCATTAAGAATTTCATTTAGGACTTGCATCAAAAACTTTTTATACATGTCCATGTGTAGTATAACACTTTCCTCAACTTGTCCTTTCTCATCTTCTAATAGGGTGTCATAGATTTTCCCTATGTTTTTCAATTTACCTTCCCCTGTGATTTCATTCAGTAATATGTCAAAAGGGGCCAAGTCAGTGTTTGTCTTCTTCTTCTTTTTGGGGGTCAGCTTTTTCTTAGGTGTGGCTTTCTTGACTGGAGACCTTACAGCTTGTTGCTTCTGTCTTGTCCTTCTAGGTGAAGGAGTGGATACCAGTGAGGGGTCTCTTTTCCTAACAACTCTTTTGAAAGTTGTTGGCATATCTCCTTCTGAGGAGGTATCTACCGGTGATAGATGAGTTTCAAGTTGTTGGGCTGCCA
The DNA here is from genome assembly GCF_030272615.1 of Cryptomeria japonica. Taxonomy (NCBI): domain Eukaryota; kingdom Viridiplantae; phylum Streptophyta; class Pinopsida; order Cupressales; family Cupressaceae; genus Cryptomeria; species Cryptomeria japonica. Next base: position 232,593,823 of record NC_081411.1, on the reverse strand, counting down.
ACTCTTCTTCTGTTATGCCGGTTTTCTTTAGTACGTCATCTTTTAAGGCTTTTGCTTGCCTGTTTCCTTTCCTCACAGATGCCTCAACTTTCTTTACTCTCTTTTTAGATTGAATTTGACTTTCAATGTGCTCAGCACTACCAAATACTTCTTCCTTTGGTTCATTGGGGGCTTCCAAAAGTGCTTTGGCATAAGTTTCCACTATGTGGTCATCTGCTTCATACCCCATTTCTGTAACCCAGATTGTTCTTGGGATGACTGCTTCCATCCAGATCTCATCCTTGTATTTGTTGACGATTTCCTATGATAGTCTGATCCTCTTATTCATTTTGATCTTTAGTGCTTGAAAATATTCATGGATATTCTTTTCTTTGTTTTCACCCATGTTGTTGAATAAGTCAGACAATTGTTTTCCTACCAGTATGTCAAATCCAAAATCCTTGTTGCCTATACTGGGAGCCTGTTTGGTTATATGTAGCATTAAGCATACAAGTAAATTTCCAAATCTAAAGGTTCCTTTCTTATCCTTCTTGATTTTTGCTAAGTTGTCAATTAACTCATCTTTTAACCATTCACAGATATCAATTTTCACATTGTCCTTAACCATGTCATGAGCACTCTTTATGCATAAACTAGAAACAGAGTTAAGCCTATTTGCATGAGTTGCTTTGTAACCTAGAATCATGCTAATGAATCTCACATTTGTATCGGTCACATCATTAACCCTTAATGATCTTTTGTTAGATGTTGCACTAGTTAGTTTCATTACTTGGTCATTGGAGACCTTCTTGGTTTTGTCGGGTCTGGTACCAGTGGAAGGTAACCCTGTTACTGCTTTCACAACTACCTTTGTAATTTTATGCACTGAGTCAAGCCAAAAGAATGAGCCATGTACCCTGCTGAGAACTATCCTAACCGCTTCCTTGGGAAATTCAAGAATGCAGAGGATTTCAGTGAATCCTAGGGTTTCAACAATTTTATGTTCAGGTTTCACATTTCCGGCATTGTCACATATAACAGATTTATACATGTTTTTTATTTCTTCATCACCTAATTCCTCTATGTTGCAATGAATATACATTCTAGGGTCTTCTGCATAAACAACACCCTTTGGAATTTGGGAAAAGCACCTATGTTGTCATCTTTCTTAGCTACCTCGGGAACTAGCTCAAACACGAGCCTAGGTCATTTTATAACCTCAACTACTATAGGGTTTGCTATGAATTCAGGTGCAGAGGAGGATGCCATAATGATAAATACCTTTTTCTGCCTTTGGATGGATTGATTGCTGAAGTGCTTTGCCTCTTTGCTCGGAATGCCTTAGCTCAGAAATCTTCGTGCTCTCTGAAAGTTTGAATTCATAGTGAAATGAAATGTAGCCAAAAACCTTATTTTATAAAGTCTTTTCTACCACCTACCACATTAATTGTTTGTCGGCAATGTATTAACTCAACTTTATTTGCCGGTAATGAAGGATTTTCAACTTCTTTTCTCTAACCGAGGGAATAATAGCACATGTGTCACTAAATTGCCAAACCCTCAAGATAATTTTCTTCAATTTGATGAAGAACATCCTACCGGTGGAGCATTCCTCTATCCTACTGGTGGAGCATCATATTGTCCTACCGGTGAAGAATTTGTTGGTTCTACCAGTGGAGGAGTAACCCCAATATTTAGATCACCTTTTCTAATCCATTGCTTTGAAAATTCTTGCTTAACCTCTTCAACCTTTTCTTTACCTTTCAAGCTAGTACTTTTGTTATCTACCGGTGTACCTTTACTTCTACAGAATTTAGCAATATGACCAATCTTGTTACATGCATAACAGGTTACATTATTTTTCTGAATAGCTTTCCCATAACCTATGCCGGTTTGTGTTCTGCATTTATTTGATAAATGACCAAATGTTCCACAAACATAACATCTTACATTCATTCTGCAATTTTCAGAGTTATGACCAATTTTGTTGCATTTGGTGCATTGACCGGTGGGAGGATTGATGTTCTGATAATTCCTAGATCTACATTCATTTGCCCTATGACCATATTTATTACAGTTAAAGCATTTTCCATTAAATTTGTAAGTATTAGAGGGTCTTACCGGTTTGCTTTGATCCTGGGTATTTGTAGTACCAGAGCTTTCTCCAACTTTAAATCCAACTCCAAAAGTGTCACCTTTGGGTTTTTGATTCTTCAATAAGGTACCAAGTTCTTCTGAGCTTTTCTTGAATTTTTCTTTGTGTTGATTTGCAGTTTCCAATTCCCTTTCCAAGATCTCTTTTTGTCTCATTAGTTCATTCGAGTCATTTTGAGTATGCATCAGATCTATCTTCAACATGTCATTTTCATAGCTAAGTCTTGTGTTCTCATTGTCTTTTGGTCAATTCTTCTTCATTCCTCTTTCTGTCCTTAGTCTCTTTGCAGAATCTCATAGTCATATCCTACATTTCATTTTTTGTTGTCATGATCTCTTGTTTCAATTTGCTTATCATATCATTTAATGATTCCTTTTCATCATTTTCATTTTGCAATTTTTCACAAAGTTCTCTTCTCTTGTTTCTTGTAATAGTAAGATTTTCTTGAAGTGCCTGAATAATGTCCTGAGCTGCTTTTAAATCATCTTCTAATTTGATATTTTTCAACTTCTCTGCATCATAGTCAGTAAGAGCTCCTTCAAGTTGCTTCATCAGATTTTCCATCTTTACCAGTGTCAAGATCTTCCTCAAGCTGTTAGGCTTTTGAAAATAGAGGACTAGGCTCTGATACCAATTGTTAGGGTTCCCACAAATACTGAGAGGGGGGGGTGAATCAGTATCTGACCGGTTCTAAAATTTTCTTAAAACTAAATATGCAGAATATAAAGTAACAGTATACCAGTATGCAAGAATTAATGCAAATAACAAAATCAAAAGCATCCACATGAAAAGAACACCATAACACAAGATGTTTAACGAGGAAACCCGGTGTGGGAAAAACCTCAGTGGGATTTGTGACCCACAATATTCACTTACTAGCCAATAAGAGAATATTACTTACAATAGGGGCATGCACATGCAGGAAGGCCAACTGCCTAGAGCTCACTGCTCAACAAGAATTCACACTGACTTACAATGAGGATTTACACAAATCCAATATTTTGTACTACTTTACAATAGCATCTTCAATGCCAGATTCAGTATCGGTTCTTGCTCTGTTCTTTACATATACCCTTGACGTACAATTTGCACATTAGGTCTGCCTTATAATTTATTTATTACATTCTATCCATATCCTACAAATGCCTACAATGATCTCTTTTATATACAAGAGTCATTTTACAATTTTCCAAGTCGGCTTACAATGATAAACAAAATATTACATATCAAAAGTCATGTCGGCTTCTATGTCGGTATACATATTTCCTTCTATGTCGGTGTACATCTTTTGTGCCGGTGTACATCTTTTGTGCTGATGCAGGTGTAGATTGATTTTGTTGATGTCGGTGCACTGTTTTGTTTGAGTAAAGCTTTTCCGGTATAATGTCTTGCCAGTGCCATAGGATTGCAAGGTTGCTTGTGTAATGCTTTGCCTGTATAATGTCTTGTCGGTGCCATAGGATTGCAAGGTTGCCTGTGTAATGCTTTGCCGGTATAATGTCTTGCCGGTGCCATAGGATTGCAAGGTTGCCATCAATGACAAAACCTTCAATCACACACAATGTCTCATTGGAATGTCCATATGCCAATAGGTTTAAGCTTTGCTACAACATAAACCCTTAACCAATATTTTGCATATTAGGTCTGTATATTTCGCATCCTATCTCCTTATCACTTTCAAAATGATCTATAATGATCTCATACATATATGAGTCATATTAAAACTTGTCATGTTGGATTACATTGATTTTACAATTAATTACAAAATACATTTTAAACAAAATTGAAGTCGGCCAAGGTGCTGGTATCCTTCCTTTCACTGTCAATGTTATGTATGTCGGTGTAGAGTCTATCGGTGTCGATGTCGGTATCTTTGTCTTGCTGGTGTCATATGATTGCAAGGTTGCCATCAATGACAAAACCTTCAATCACCTACAATTTCTCATTGGAGTGTGCATTTGCAAACAATCTCCCCCTTTGGCATTGATGGCAACACTCATGAGAAAAATCAAAAGTCTCCAAAGTGATATCCGGAAATAGTCTGCCGAAATTGTCTTACCAAAACTGTGTGCCAAAGAAATGTATGCTCCCCCTGAGTAGATGACGTCCTTTCTTCTAACCATTTTTCTCATCCCACTACTCCCCCTTTGACATCAATGACAAAGGTTGGCATTCAGTGTCAGTGGAGTCCTGCCTGGACTCTTGTAACCGGTGGGTTACAATCTGAAAGATATCTGTCAAAATCAAATTTATATCATTACTGAATGTTTTGTTGTCTTTTATTGCCTCTTGTGTTCTCTGCACTGTACTGGTGAGTATGTGCATTTACTCTTCCAGTGTCTTCAGTTTGGGAACCAGAGCCTCAGATATTTATTTTCTTAAAGAAATAAGGTATTCTAGTCTTGGACTAAGTCTACATTTCAAGTCCTTTGCTTTATCCTTTATTCCATGTTTGTCATTTTCTAACTTCTTGATTTTCTCTTCTTGCTCTACAATCTTCTTCTCTAACTCCAAAAATGAATCTGATGCACCTATCAGATTGCCAGCAATATTTTTTATCTTATCTTGTGCTTTGTTGATCTCCTTGTCAAGAGCCTCTGTCAAAATATTTGTTTTACAAGTGTCCCTGTATAGTTTCTTGGAGTGAAGAATTATTTCTCCAAGTTTCGGTAATAGGGTATCCATTTTCTCCTTGTTCTTATTTACAATATCCTCAAAGAATTCCTCTTTTTCCTTTATCATCCTTTCCTTAAATGTGTCCTCATTTATTTGATCAATAGTCAATAAGTTACTGGTGATGAACTTAGACAATGTGTCTAGTTGACCTAAAGAATCCTTATTATCAACTGTGCACTTTGGTGCAATTAATTTAAGAATTGGAATTGTATCATCAATAGCCTTATAGGCTTGTGCATTGCATTATGTGATCTTCTTTATTGAAACTAACAAGACCTCTATTACATTTGTAGGTCTGAATTCTACCCTAGATGTACCAGATGTTTGTCCAATAGTCTTTACAATAGCCATGCTACTAGTTGTGGTAATTACCTTACTTGATTTGACCTCTGGTAGGTCAGTCTTTGTTTGCATTTCCGCAAACAAAGGTTTTTGCTTTTTAGTTTGGGCTGGTGGCACTATCTCTGTCTGAACCTATGCTTCAACCTGTACCTATTTTGGTTTATCTATCTGTGTCTCTGAGGGTTTCTCTGAGATTTTAACTATCAGTTTCTCAGATGTAATCTCAGTTTGTACCTCTGAACTCTCTTTAGTCAGTTCTTCAAATGGTTTTTCTATTGTATCTACCAATTTCTCTGTGATATCCTCTGCCAGTTACTCTGCCTGTGTAGGTTTTTCTATGTTTATCTCAACCTCTGCAGCCAGTGACTCAGTAGTCACATTTTTCTCCTTATCCTCAATGGTTTCTTTGTCAACCACAAAATTTACTTCCTGTGTGTCTACATTTACCATATACAAAATTTCAGAGTCAAGATCTATATCCTCTACCGGAGTTTCCATACTCTCTATGGTCGGTTGTTTGTCAGTAGTGTCTATTGGTGGAGTATCTGAAAGAGGTGGGGGCAAATTGTCAGTTATTTTTAGGCTTGGTGGTCCACCTACCTTACCTTTCCCCTTATCTCTATCCTTTTGGTATACTTTAATAGTTTTTGGCCTAAGTAATTCTTCCTCTTTTTCTTTTTCCACAAAGAATATGTCCCATGCATTTGTTGTTTCCTCAGATACTTCATTTACTCTACCAACCATTAGTGCTACATGTCAGTGAGCAGTGGAGAATATTGTCTGGTTTGCTTCACTGATTAATTTGTTTATTTCATCAGGTGAGTTAACTAGATGCACTACAAGTAATTTTTCAATCTTAATTTTCTTATCCAACTCAACAATGGCTAATCTTCTAGCTTCAAGTCTCCTATATAGATCATTTGGAATTTCATCAACAATCTGCATCAAAAATTTCTTGTATATATCTAAGTGTAAAATTACACTGTTCTCTATGCTTTCCTTATCATCAGCTGATAGTGTATTGTATAATTTGTTGATGTTCTTGAGCTTACCATCCTCTGTAATCTCACTAAGAAGTTTGTCTATTGGAACAATATCTTGTTTTACCTTCTTCTTCTTAGGAGTCATTTTCTTTTCTAGAGGCCTTACTGCCTGTTGTTTTTGTCTGGTTTTTTTTGGTGTAGGAGAGGGTACCGGTGAGGGTTTTCTTTTCCTTTCTACCCTTTTAAATATTGTCTGTATATCACTCTCAAAAGAAGTTCCAACCGATGAAAGATGAGTTTCCGGTTGAGGTGCTTCCAACTCACTTTCACTTATACCAATTTGTCTCAAAACATCTTCCTTGATTGCCTTTGCCTATCGGGTTCCTTTTCTTATAGTTGCTTCAACTTTCTTAACCCTTTTCCTAGATTGAATAGTACTTTCTATTGTTTCAGCACTACCAAACACTTTCTCTTCTAGTTCCTTTGGAGCTTCAAGGAGGGATTTTGCATAAGTTTCTATGATGTTGTCATCTGTTTCATAGCCCATTTCAGTTACCCAAATAGTTATAGGGATAACTGCCTCCATCCAGATTTCATCTTTCTTGATCACAAAACAAATTTCTTTCTAATACTTATCCATAATAGCTTGTCACAATCTTACTCTAGTTTTCATTTGGGCCTTCAATGCTTGAAAATACTCATTTAGGTTTGTCTCCTGGTTCTCTCCCATACTGTTTAGTAAATCTAACAGTTGTTTTCCTATCGATATGTCAAATCCAAAATCTCTTGCACCAATACTGGGTACTTGTTTGGTTATGTAAAGCATCAAACAAACAAGTAAGTTTCCAAATCTGAATGTTCTTTTCTTATCTCCATTAATCTTTCCCAAATTGTCTATCAACCCATCTTTAAGCCATTCACATATATCTATTCTTGCATTATCATTGACCATATCATAGGCACTTTTGATACATAGGCCAGAAACTGAATTTAACCTATTTGCATGTGTAGCCTTACAACCTAAGATCATACTGAGAAATCTGACATTAATGTCTTTTACATCGTTTACCCTTAAAGATCTTTTATCAAATGTTGCACCAGTTAGGTTTATCACTGTGTCATTTGGGACCTTCTTTGTTTCGTCAGGTCTATTACCGATGGAGGGTAACCCTGTTACAGCTTCTTTTGTGATTTTATGGATTGAATCCAACCAAAAAAATTTACCATGTACTCTTCTTAACACAATCCTTATGATATCCTTGGGAAAATCCGGGATACTAAGAATTTCAGTAAAACCTAAGGTTTTGACTATTTTGTGTTTCGGCTTGACATTTCTAGATTCATCACAAATCATAGACATACATATTCTAATCTCATCATCACCTAATTCCTCAATATGACAATGTATATACATCGTAAGGTCTTCAGCATCTACTACTCCATTAGGAATTTGAGAAAATGCACCTATGCTATCATCTTTCTTTGCAATTTTGGGAACTAGTTTGAAAATGGGTCTAGGACGCTTAATAACCTCAACAACAGTAGGGTTTGCAATAAATTGAGGAGTGGATGAAGATGCCATAGCTATAAATACCTCAATCTACCTTAGGGATGAATGCTTTGATGGATTGCTTCACTTCTTCACTTAGAATGCCTTCACTCGAGAATTTTCATGCTCTCGAAGATTTGAATGCTCAGTGAATGAAAAAAGAGCCAAGACATTTGCTTTATAATGTTATTTTCTCCAACTACCATATTTAATGCTCGCCGATTAAGTCACAACTTAACTCATCTATCGGTATAGAAGTAATTTCAACTTCTCACCATCAACCAAGGGAATAATAGCATGTTTTTCATTTTGTTGCTAATCCCCCAAAGGATTTTTCTTTAGTTAGATGAAGAGTCTCCTACTAGTGGAGTGTTACTATGTTCTACTGGTGGAGGAGTATTCTCATCAACATTCAGATCTGACTTTCCGATCCATTGCTTTGAGAATTCTTGCTTTACCTCTTCAACCTTTTCTTTGCCTTTCAAGCTAGGACCTTTGTTATTTGTCGGTGATGCCTTACTTCTACAAAATTTTGCAATATGTCCAATTTTTTTATAGGCATAACAAGTCACATTGTTCTTCTGAATAGCTTTCCCATCTCCTATGTCAGTATGTGTTCTGCATTGATTAGATAAGTGTCCAAATCTTCCACAAATATAACATCTTACATTCATTCTGCAATTCTCTGAATTATGACCAACTTTGTTGCATTTAGAACATTGACCGGTGGGTGTATTAGTGTTTTGATGATTTCTAGATCTACATTGATTTTCTCTATGACCATACTTGTTACAGTTAAAGAATTTGCCATTAAATTTGTAAGCAGTAGGTTGTCTTGCCGATTTGCTATGATCATGATTGTTTGCAGTACTGGAACTTTCACCAACTTCAAAGCCAAGGCCATTTGTATCACCATTAGGTTTCTGATTTTTTAGCATGTCACCAAGTTCTTCTGAACTTTTCTTGAATTTCTCCTTGCTTTGATTTGTAGCAGTTAGTTCATTCTCCAAGATTCCTTTCTATCTCATGAGTTCAGTTTTGTCATTTTGTGTGTGCATGAGATCTGTCTTCAACATATCATTTTCATGACTAAGTCTTGTGTTTTCATTTCCAGCATCATTTAGTCTTCTAACCAAGTCTTCTTCATTCTTCTTTCTGTCTTCAATTTCTTTACAGAATCTCATAGTCATATCTTGCATCTCATTCTTTGTTGTACTGATTTCTTGTCTTAGCTTGTTTACCAAATCATTAAGAGTTTCCTTTTCATTTTCCTCATTCTGCATCTTTTCACAAAGTTCTATCCTCTTGTTCCTTGCAATAGTAAAATTCTCTTTAAGTGCTTGAATAATATCCTGAGCAGCTTTCAGATCATCCTCAAGTTTGATATTCTTCACTTTTTCTACATCCTAGTTTGTAAGAGCTATTTCCAATTGCTTTCTCAAGTTTTCCATCTCTACTGGTGACAAGATCTTCCTCAAGTGTTAGGCTTCTAAAAATAGAGGACCAGGCTCTGATACCAATTGTTAGGATTCCCAAAGATACTAAGAGGGGGGAGTGAATCAGTATCTAACAAGTATATCAAATTACTTGATTTAAAACATGAAAAGCATATTAAAACTGAGTACCGGTAAACTAGAAATAATGCAGTAAATAAGAATAATAACAACATGAGAAGCACACCATAACACAGTATTTTAATGAGGAAACCCAGTATGGGAAAAACCTCGGTGGGATTTGTGACCCACAATATTCGCTTACTGGCCAATAAGGGAATATTACTCTTACAATAGGGACCTGCACATGCAGGAAGGCCAAGTGCCTAGAGCTCACTGCTCAATTACAAAAGAAGTCTCACTGACTTACAAAAATAGATTATACTAATCCAATGTCTTGTACTGCTTCAAATCAGCATCTGCTATGCCAAATTCAGTACCGGTTTAAACTCTGCTACAACATAAACCCTTAACCAATATTTTGCATATTAGGTCTGTATATTTTGCATCCTATCTCCTTATCACTTTCAAAATGATCTATAATGATCTCATACATGTATGAGTCATATTACAACTCACCATGTCGGCTTACAATGATTTCACAATTAATTACAAAATACATTTTAAACAAAATTGAAGTCAGCCAAGGTGCCAGTATCCTTCCTTTCACTGTCGGTGTCATATGATTGCAAGGTTGCCATCAATGACAAAACCTTCAATCACCTACAATTTCTCATTGGAGTGTGCATTTTCCAGCAATAACTACTCCTCCTGAGCATTAGCATCCCCACATTAGTCCAGAACGAATGATATCTCTAATAATGCATATCGGACTGATGCCAAAAAATATCAATCAGTTCTCTGTCAAAGGGGCAGAAACCCCTAATCTGTCTTTCAAGTACTCAAATGATTCTTTAGGCAAAGGTTTAGTGATAATATCTGCAATCTTCTCTTTAGTGATCACATAAACCAATCTAACCTCATTTTCTTCCACCTTCTCCTTCAAAAAGTTATACTTGATAGATATATGCTTTGTCTTAGAGTGAAATACCGGATTATTTGATATGACTATAGAAGCAGAGTTATTAGAGTGAATAACTACCGGTCCAATGCAATTCACTTTAATGTCCTTCAACATTTGCTTCATCCATAGAATTTTTGTATAGTTAGTAGCAGCAATAACATACTCAACTTTTTTGGCATTTGCATGAAGATTGCATTAATGATATGTTATATTGTCATTGATTTCAATTGAATGGGTAATGGTATTTATGATTTTATTGATATTATTGTTATTATTGATATCGTCTTGTAACCGGTAGGAAGAGCTTTGAGGAAAATCTTATAAACCGATATGTTAATTTGTGAGTTGAACCGGTAAACCAGTACATAAGATTAAACCCTTTTCTATGCAATGTAACATGTAAACCCTACGAGTTGTTTTTTGTTAAACCCTAACCTATCAGTTTGTTGGTTTAAGATCTAATGATGAGCAGTAATGATGGAGACACATGTGATCATTGAATGAGGATAAGTTCAAATTGTTTTTGGTACGTTGTTTGTTTGATTGTTGTCTAGGGAATGAGCAAAGTGGATTTCATCTAATGCATAGCGTATAATGAGTTACAAAGTCCAATGAAGCGGTGATCATGGAGCGGTTGGAATTTTCTTGAAGAATATGAAAAGATTGTTATGATTTCTAATTGTCATGGTTGAACCGACTTGTTTGTAATCTCTATGAGAGAATTAGGTTTTTGTTGTGTTACTGACCTAATTGATTTGTATTTAAGGTCAATGAAGTTGTTTGTAAAAGTGTTGGCAAAATGTTGGCTGAAAACTAGTTGAGTGTGTGATTGCCAAATAGGAGAATGGATCTGCAGTTTGAGTGAAACAAGATTGAAGCTTAAAAGGATCTGATCAAGAAAATGTAGTGCTATTCAGACAGAACAAGAAAACCTATTGTTTTCTAACAATTACAGCAGAATTGAAATCCCCTAACCAGGTAAGCTCTAATAAGCTTGGTTATTTATTAAATCCTCTAACAAGGTGGTCTATTAACTTGGATTCTCAGACCCTCTATGAAGTTTACTCCTAACAGGGTATTTTGCTTTTTCATCAAGGCATTTTGTAAATCCCTTAATTGGGTGATTCCTAACAGAATCAGTTCTTAACAAGACTTATTGTAAAAGCTTTAATAGGCTTGGCTCCTAACAGGTCTAACTTTAGAAGAGTTTAGATAGATATCCTTGTGAGTCTCATCTCATCATGGTTTTTACCTATTTTGATTTTCCACGTATAAACATTTATGTCAAGTGGTGAATGCTTTTGTGGTTATGATCGTATTTTTTGATTTGATTAATTTTGGATAAGGCATGATAACTGGAAGCATTGAGAGATTGAATATGTTGAGATATGATTAAGCATTTTGATTTTTACAAGATTGAAGTTGTTTAGTGTTAAGTTGTTATAATAGTTAACCAATTGATGTTGAGTAATTGATCTTGATAAGTGAAAGTTTACTTTGTGACTTTGAATTTGAGATTGGGAAGTTTGTATCAATTTTTTAGTATACTGATTCATCCCCCCCTCTCAATATTCTACCGGATACTTATTCTTTCATCATGCCATCAATTGGTATCAGATATTCTCAGGTCCTCTTTAACCTAAAAGCCTAATAGCTTGAGGAAAAGATCTTGTAGATCATGATGATAGAGAAGGTCCAAAGTTCAAAAAAGATAATTATAGGATATGGAGTGACAAAATGAAGATTTACATTAAGAGTCTGTTATCACTATTTAAGAAATGGGTTTTATTTTCCCATAATTGGCTAAGTTTTTGAAATTTTGAATCAAGCACACTATTAACTGCTTTAAATTTGTGTTAAGCCTTTAAGGGTTTAGGGTTTTTGGTTTTAAATCGCTCAAATGTCTGATTAAAACCCTCTGGTTTCTATTCCTATGTTACTTTAATTCACTTAAGTAATGGGTCTTGGGGTCATATGAAGTGTTCCCCCTTGTCATTTACCTAGGTGGTCATTGAATAATCGTAAAAAAAATTATGCCTTATGTCTTTTTCCTTCTAATGTTGTCAGACCCAATAAATGTCGTGTAGCTCTCGGATGGATCTACAGCTTTCGCCATTTCATTAGGTGAAGTTGCGAGTGCTTTAAGCCTTGCGAAATGGTGAAAGGAAAAGCATGTTCAATGGTGCGCATTTGGTCTAGTTTAATGAGATTTCATCTCACTCAAGATCTAATGGCTGACGTTGATTCACAGTCGAAACCAGCAAGCAAATTACCTTTCGCGAAATGGCGAAAATGTTTGGAGGGACCCGGCGGTGAAGACTTTTTGAATGGCTAAAAGGTGATCAAGTTCAAAAAAAATCAATGGTTCGCATTGTTTCATGGTTGACAGATGCAAGCGTGTTATACCCTGTGAAGCAGAGAAAAGTTTTTTGGCTCGGGCGAAAAGAGGTTTTTAAAGAGCATAATAGAGGCGCAAGTTCCTGAAGATCTAACGATTAGCGCAGTTTCACATAAGAGAGATGCTCGAAGGATAGCTTTCACTAAACAGAAAAATGACATGGAGTTCTAGGAAAGCAGTCCAGTTGGTTGAGATAGTGAGTAAGATAATGCCACGTGGTAGAAAGTCAAAGTAGTCAGCATGTCGGGTCTAAGGATTAAAAGGTGGGTCCCAGAGGATGAGTCATCATCGCAGGGTGTGAAATGACTTGGCAGATCCACGTGGCAAGGATGAAGTGGAATTCGATATTTTCTCTCAGCAAATAAAAGGTTGACATGTCAGTTCGGGAATAATTAGACACCAGGTGGATAGAGATGAGTCAGAGGGCCCATGTCTGTCGAACCTTAGTAGGTTGTTAAGCATCGAGCAAGTCAGTTATAATCCAGCGGTCCGCGTGAGTTCGCTAAGGTAAAGTGCTCATGCTTTAAAGCCCATGAAATAGAGAAATGTTTTGGGGCCCGAAGAACAGATAAAGCATGAAGGTAAAAGGAGATCAACTCCGAAAAGATCCAAGGGCTTGCATTGTTTCATGGCTACAAATTAACCGAATGTTAAGGCCTATGAAATGGCAAAAGAGGAAAGAAAGTTCTTCTCGATGTAAAGCTCAATGGTGACGTGTTGATTGACATGTGGTTTCAAAAGTGATTGAGGGCACCATGGTGTAAACGGTGGTTATAAGGGAAATACGACACATGGCTGACTTTGAAATAAACTCAAAGAGTTTTCCAAGGCTAATGGTTGAGCGCCATGTGGTATTTGTTAACCAGTGGAAGAGCAGGGTAAGCAATGCAAGCATAAAGGTCTTGCTTAAAGGATGGTCATCTCAGGATTGATCCAATGCTTCACGTTGTTTCGTGGCCCAAAGTTGAAAGTGGGTTAAGCTATGCAAAATAGCGAAAAACCGTTAGCCATCAGAATGAGGCGTAGTTAGTGAAAAGGCTGACTATCTGGGTAAGAGTTAAAGGTCAGGCGGTTAGAGTCCCATCTAACACCTGGTGTGGCTTCGTGAAAGAAAAGTGCTCAAGAGATAAAGCCGATGAAATGGCAAAAAGGAAGTAGGGCCCGATGCAAAGGTAGAGATGTTAAGACAGTGTAAAGACCGATCAAGTTTCATTTGATCGAACGGCTGGCATGATTTCGTTAAGTGAAATTGCTAAGACGTTATGCTCTGCGAAATGGCAAAAGAGAAAAAAGGAAAATGCACAGGCATGTTGTGACCCGTTGGAGCGAAATTTTTGAATTCTTCTATAAATTCAATTCTGAAGGGATGACCGAAGCATGTGGTATCAATGTCGCAGTTAAGAGCCCGACTACCGTATATGATCTCATATCAATTGAATGAAGGTATCATTCTAAAGAACGGTTGCAGAGAATTGGTTGCAGAGCTAATTTCTTCAGTTGCAGAGCAGATTTCTTCAAGCAAAAAATAGGTTCTCTTATACTCTTGTTTGGCAATCACTTAACAATGTGTTTTAATTGAGGTCTTGATTTGTCACAGAACAGTTGGGGGTAATAGTTAGATTGCTTGCATAATTTTAAAGATGGCACCTAAGAGAGAATTCTCAGGAAAGATTAATTACCAGGAGAGGGATATCTATGATGATTTCCTTGAACAGTTGACATTGTCAACTAATGTGGCCGCAAAGATAAAATAACTTGTGCCAAGAACTCCTCGCCTAAAAATAGGAGAGGGATTATATGATAAGGATAACTGGCTAAGAGACCCTCGAATTGGGTTGTTTGGGTTGGGATTGTTTAAAGTTGGATTTGTCATGAGAAACTCCTCAGCCCCGCAGAACAGTATCTGGGAGTTGGATGTCGGCAAATTAGTGGTCCCTGGAGTATTCATGGATGTGGATCTCCTAGCTCAAGTTGCACACAACTATGACCCAATTACAAGAAGTTTCAAGGATATCAATGGGAAAACCCTCATTGAAATAAATAATGAGGAATTCAGAAGTTCTTCTGGGCTTAGTGAATTCACCAATTTTCTAGAGCCTATTAATTTTAAATCACTAGCTCAGGTATATAGTGTGCAAAGGAACCACCTTAGAAATGGGCCTCTCAAAGAATTCTTTGTGAAGATAGGATGGTTGACAGTTGTAGGACCCAATACTAAAGAGCCCTTCTCATTAAATCTGTTCACCCTTAGGGCCAAGGGATTATATTGGTCACTCTGCCAAATTCTAGGAGAAGATGCAAGCTTTCTAAAGTTTGATAAATGTTTTGCATCCAAGATTAGGACTCTTATCTGTTCAGAGAATCCAAAAGTCCCTAAGGTTCTTTTGGAATTCATTAGGCCAAAAGAGTTTGCAGAGAATATAAAAATTGTTCACAATTGGGGTGATATTTACTTATACCTCGTCTCCACATTTTTCAGAGTATATGGTTTCACAAGCACTCCATTTTTGTTACCCTATCAAGTCCCTCTTAAAGTAGGAATTGTAGAGATCCTTAGGCAGATTGGTGGTGTGCAGGAGGCAGAGTTAACAGGTAGAGGTAAAGGGACCATTTTCCCTACAGTTACCATAGCACACCAATTTGTGATAATTAAAGGAGGTTGGAAGTGTTTTGAAGATTTCCTTCAACTGTATCATTTATCAACTGCAGTATCCAGGTGTGTTGATCCTGAAGACTTCTTCAATGGCATGTTTAGAAAGAGGGCAATATGCAGAGGTAAACCCCACCAATTCTAGTTTCCTAAAGACCTCATTAGGAATGAGTTTGATCTAGATGAGAAAGAGCTGAGGAAGGAAAAGTGTGTGGCTTATAAAAAGGCCTTGGACTTTGTACACCAATTTGATACCAGCTATGACCCAATGTCTAGCTTCCACCCTTTTGAGGAGAAGATAAAGTTCCTAATTCTTTGTTTTGAGGATGTGATGCAGACTTTGAAAGAAAAGAGGGAGGTTGTAATTAAAAACAACCCTGAGAAAGAAAGACTAGTTCTAAGTAGGTTTGCATCCACTAGAGCAATCCCTCCTAGTGACTACATGTTGCACAAAAAGTCCAATTACAGTGTGTTGATGCCTACAACAGGGGAGCCCTCTACTTCAAAGGGGAAGAGGAAGATACAAGATGTCATTGACATTCAAGATAGCCCAAAGAAACAGAGGGTGGGAAAAGAAATACAATCTAATGAACCTTTGTACTCTCCATCTCAATCCCCTATTCATATAGGAGACGAATAGGTAGCAACTAAGCAACTGTTATAGTTAGGCAGCCTTGGAGAGATAGCATATACATATGATGAAGTGGAAGAGGGAATGCCAGAAAAGCCCCCTACTACTGAAATGAACATCACTGTTAATGAGTTCAAAGGCTAGGAGTGGGATCCTGAGATTAAGCAAGCCAGTGAAGATTTCTTGGTTGACAATAACTTTGTCACATCAAGAGAATTCATGCAATTTGTGTGGAAGTAGAACATTGACAAATATAATGCAAGGTGTGAAAAGAGAAAAGGTGAGCAGCCCCACAAAGATCCAGCTGTGGTTGAGGAGGAAATAAAGCAAGAAATGGCTGATGAGTTTAAGACCATCACTCCTGAGCAAGAGACATGTTGGCACAGGCTGGGGTACTCATTCTCCCCGAGTGGGACATAGCAGATGCCTTGGTATTAGAGGCAGTAAGAAAAGAGACCAAACCTATGGAGGGGGTCACTTTCAGCAAAGATAATGTTACACTGGTCATGTGGTCTCTTAAAAGAGATGAGGAGCACTGGGGTAGTGGAAGCTGCTAGCATTGTGCTAGAAATTGCAAAGTTTAGTGTTGCAATGGCAGAAAGGGAGGCCAAGGAAAAGGCAGATCTCCAGGTTAAGCTGGAGATAGTTTTAAAAGCCTATAATAGTGCCAAGGAAGAGGTAAGGGGTAAAGACAACATCATTGCCAAGCTACAAAGCCAGTTGGTAGGACAGTACCATCAAGGTGAGTCTTCAACACTGATGATCTCCTCTTCTCCTGCAAGACCTCCACCTACTAGCCCCATTATTGAGTTCCCACCATCTCTAGCACCTTCTGGCTCTCAATTGGTTGAGATCACTCCTCAGGAGTTGGAGGATTTAAAACAAGCTCAAGCCTTGTATGAAAAGAAATATGAAGAAAGAGTAAGGGCTACAATTTCAAGTTTTGCTGACACCATGGGGGCCTCATTATTGTATAACAACATGAGCAAGATTCTAGATATGTGGAATGAACTTAATGGAGATAAGGCCGTTTTAATGCCTATTTTTGACAAGTGGAAGCGTAGAGAGCAGGATTTGGAGCTTATTTGTGTATCCTATGATGAAGCAGGGGCTGATCCTATTATCAAATCCACTTGTGATACCACAAAGGACCTGGAAAAATTAGCAGAGGGAATAGATAATGCAGATAGGAAGATCAATTTGTACAAGAAAGAGTACACTGATCAAGTGTTTGAATTAATTCTAGGGGGTTTTGCTAGCCCAGTTCAATTGAAGGACAAACAAGTATGGCTTAAGGAATTAGAATCCAAATTGTTAGTTAGAATAAAAGGAATTATTAACTTAGAAGATGCTTCCTTTTTTGTCATAACAATTGAGGAGACACAGAGAATCAAATCTCATTATGGTTTTCTCAACTCAAAGGTTAACAAAATGAGAAATTCTTGGAAAAGGTTAGCTAAGGAAAAAGCAAAAGTGATTAACATTGTATGGCTAGCTAATGATGTATACAATGAGTGGACAAGAAAATATGCCATACAAGATGTGGAGCCGTTAGAAGAGGTTGCAACTGGACAACAAGTAGAAGAAGTTGCGGAGGTTGAAAAGGACTTGTAACCGCATTTGTAAAAGATTTTGTAACTTCTTCTTGAGAAGAAATGATTGTAACAAACTCTCTTAGGAAAGTCCGAAGCTTTGTATGCATCCATATTGTTATAAATGGATACCACGACTAGTAGAAAAATGATTGCAAATAATTGTAAGAAAACACTGCAGAAATTTATCTGAGCTTTTCCAAGTTTTAATGGAGAATATTCGAAGGTTTCTTGTAATACTTTTTTGATGAAAATATCAATATACAGACCATTGGTTTTGAGTTAAAACTTTGTGTTGTCTTCAAATGTGTTTTCAAGTGTTTACTGTTTCATTCTAAATAATCCAGGGTTATTTCATTTGAATAGGGGTTGTAAGGCAACTTTCAGTAGATATGTTTCTTAGCTTTTCTCTTCAAGAGGGGAATTAAATATGAAGGAATCACTTCTACCAATAAATTCCTTGTGAGATATTTTGAATCTTGATGAGCATAGTTTAATTGGGTATAAATAAATTCTTATGTGTGTCAGGCATATATAGGGATCTACAGAAGCCAAACTAATGGGATATGTATAGATATTGGATTGTGGGAGTATTGTTTGAACTTAGATGACTCTGTGACCTTAGATAAGGCACTGGTATAGATCGAGTTTGTCTATTACATATTTTGTAGATCAATACTGAATATGAGTACAATTTTCATTCCTTTGTTTCAGTTAGTTTTGAGGTGATTAGATCCACTAGTTTTCTAGACTAGTTTGTTGTGGATTTATCTTTTAAAAGTGTGAATTTAGTTCACAAAGATATACCCGCCTGGACTTTGAGTAGGTCTGAAGTGTAGAAGGTTAAATCAAACCTTATCATATGTTGTCGTGGAAGTTTCCTTCCCTTTAATATCTCTTATGCACACAGAGTTATCATATCATTATAAGGATGTTGAAGTGAATCAGATTTTGAAGACAACAGAGTCTTGGTAGTCAGTATTGGGATCATGTATAAACTAAGTATATTGCACCTACCAGAACCCTGACTGATGATCAGAAGAAATAACAGCAAGAAAATCATCTAGCATTGGAAGCTATTAGCAGTTCCATATCTGATGTTGAATATGTAGATGTTCATGGTCTTGAAATTCTATATGAAGTATGCAAAAAACTTGAAGAGATCTATAGTGGTGATGAACATGTTGAGATTGCCAAAGAGGAGAGCCTAAGAGGAAAGTTTGATGACATGAGAATGTCTAAAGGTGAGAATATCCAGCAGTACGGTCAAAAGATAAAAGAGATAGTTGGTGAAATAAAGAGTGCAGGAGGGAAAGTGGAAGATGCCACAGTGATCAGTAAGGTACTAAGAACCCTACTACCAGTCTATGCTATCCGAGTTACAACTACTCAGGAGCTGAAATCCATTTACAAGACAAAGGTAACTCTTGACTCTATCATTGGAAAACTTACTACTTTTGAATCAAATGGCTATGATGGTAGTATACAAAAATCAGAATCTACATTTAGAGCTTCTATCGCTAACCCATCTGTGAGAAGAAGTAGAGATACCCACCATAGCTATGAATCTAGATCCAGCAGAGATGTTGATGATGAAGATAGCTTAGTGGAACTTGAAGCATTATTGGCAAAATGACTGCCTAGAGGCACTCAGAAATATAGAGGTAAGCCACCTTTAAAATATTTTGCATGCAACAAGATTGGTCACATAGTAGATAACTGTCCTAATGGTGAAAATGAATACAAGAAAGACAAATTCAAGAAGTATAAGGGAAAAGGTAAGAGAGATTTTCTTATAGCGGTTGACAGTGGTATTACTGATGAAGAATTTGATGATGATTCTAGTGAAGATATTGTGTTTGTAGCTATTAAGGAAGAGATATCAGATCAGAAGGCACTAGTGTCCAGGATGGATAACTCTAATGATTGGATCATTGATAGTGGTTTTCCACATCACATGGCCAGTGATCGAAGCAAATTTATTTCCTTGAAGAAATTTGATGGCGGTGTTGTCAGATTTGGCAATGACTCACCCTGTATGGTTAAAGGTAAGGGTTTTATTTCACTTAATGGAAAGAGAAATGTTGATGATGTCTATTGGGTTGAAGGCATAAAGCACAATCTGATGAGTGTGGCACAACTTAATGATAGAGGATACCCACTGGATTTTAGAAATGGTATGTGCAAAATCTTTGATAACAAAGGTGAATTGATTGCAACTGGGAAATAGACCAGAGGTAATCTATTTCATCTTAATCCTAAAGTTAGCAACTATTTGATTGCAAAGGTAGATGATAGTTGGCTTTGGCATAGGATATGTTGTCATATAAACTTTGATAATATTGTTAAAGTGAGCAAGTCCAAGACAGCAAGAGGTCTGCCTCAGCTAGACAAATTGGTTAATGCTCTTTGTTAAGAATGTCAGTTAGGAAAGATGACTTCTTTGACAAATAAGAACAAGAAGCATTCAAGGTGATAGATATTTCATGATCTTCACTGATGATTATTTAAGGATGATGAGGGTCATATTCTTGAAGGATAAGAATGAATCTTTTGGTAAGTTAAAGGTATTCAGGGCCTTCTCTGAGAAAGAGAGTGGCAAAAAGATAAAATGTTTGAGAACAGATCAAGGCGGTGAATTTACTTCTAAGAAATTCACTAAGTATTGTGATGAGAATGGTATCAAGCGGAAACTTTTTGTTCCAAGGACAACACAGCAGAATGGTATAGCAAAGAGGAACAACTAGTCAATGGTTGAAGCTGCTAAGACAATGTTGATACAAGGAAATGTAGTAAAAACATTTTTGGAAAGAAGCTGTAAGTACAGCTGTCTACACAATGAACCTAGTTCTGATGAAAAGAGGTAAGAACAAGACCCCTTATGAATATTGGTATGGGAGATCACCTGATGTTAGTTATTTTAAAATATTTGGTAGAAAATGTTTTATTAATATAGAGGTGATTACATAAGAAAGTTTGAAGCTAAGAGTGATGAAGGCATATTTCTTGGCTATTCCACCAAGAGTAAAGCCTATAAATGCTTCAACAATAGGACATGGAGAATTGTTGAGAGTGTTGATGTTCGTGTAGATGAATGTCCTGAAATCTCAGACGAAACTAGTTTAGAGAAGAAGGATGAAGATCCTTGCATTTTTTTTTTAACTTGGACCTATTAAATTAGAAACCGGTAAAGCAAATCCGATGTACTTGTTCAACTGGAACAAATAAATTCAGAAGAAGATGATAATGAAGAAGTTGAACCTGAAGAGAATGATCATGGTATTCCTAGGTATGTGAGACTGAACCACAGTCCTGAGCAGATTATTGGGGATAAGGATGTTGAAGTACTAACTAGAAGGAGATTCAGAGAGAACTCTTACATGATCTCCACCTTTGAACCTAGAAGTGCTAAGGAGGCATTTGGTGATGATCATTGGGTTAAATCTATGGAGGATGAATTGGATCAAATTGACAAGAACAACACTTGGACCCTAGTACCCCGAATGGTAAACAAGAATGTTATAGGTACTAAATGGGTATTCAAAAATAAGGTAAATGAAGATGGTGTTGTAGTTCGCAACAAGGTAGGATTAGTTTGCAAAGTTTATGCTCAAGAAGAAGGAGAAGATTATGGTGAAACATTTGCACTAGTAGCAAGACTAGAAGGTATCAAAACTTTACTTGCATTTGCAGCCCATAAGAAGTTCAAGGTATACCAGATGGATGTTAAGTCTGCATTTTTGAATGGGATATTGGAAGAAGAGGTATACATAGAGCAGCCTGATGGTTATGCATTGACTGGTGACCTAGAGCATGGTATGCAGATTGCATAAAGCTTTGTATGAATTGAAGCAGGCACCCAGAGCATGGTATGAATGGATTCATACACATCTGATGATGATAGGCTTTGCAAGAACCAGTGATGATTATAATATTTATCTCAAGTCTAAAGGAGATGAAATACTGGTCTGTGAAGTATTTGTTGATGATATTTGTAGTCACATAAATCTGTCCACTTAATTAAATGAATACTTAGTATTTATTTGATTATTTAACCATCAATTAATAATTAATTAAATTAATATTTAATTAATTCATCTTAACCCTATTCTCCTATTAATTAAATAAATTATTCAATTTATTTGATTTAATTCACTTAACCAAATTCAGACCATTAATTAAATAAATCATATTTATTTAATTAAATCTTCTCTCACATTTAAATAAATTAATATTTATTTAAAACCCCCAAAATCCCACCTCTCACATTTAAATAAATAAATAATTTATTTAAATCACCTTTATCCTCCACCCACTTGCATTTTCCTACAAATACAAATTGCACAATTATTTTAAATAAATAATTTATTTAAATCACCTTTATCCTCCACCCACTTGTATTTTCCTACAAAAGCAAGTTGCACAACTATTTTAAATAAATTATTTATTTAAAATCCTATTTATCCTCACCCACTTGAAACCTTTAATGGTTTCCCTTAAAGTATTCAAACTTGATGGCTTTAAAGTCTTCAAACTTGATGGCTTCCTTCTATAATCTTCTTAAGACTTTAATTGTTTTCCTTAAAGTCTTCAAGCCTTTAATGGTTTCCCTCAAAGTCTTCAAGCATTTTAATGCTTTATCTTCATTTTTCTCATTTAAATAAATTAATATTTATTTGAATATTTATCCAAATGCAACTTACACCATTTAATTGAAATAAATGATTTTATTTTAATTGAAAATATCAAAATTTCTCCCACTTGCATTTTCCTACAAAATCCACTTGTATGCCTAAACCCCTTCTAAATTCTTCTAAACCCTTCCTAATTAGCCTAATCCATCCCCTAAATATTGTCACATTCCTAAGCAAATTGGAGTCACTTCTCAAAGACTCCAAAGTCTTTGAAAAGCAATTAATGCTTTGTGTGTTCAACAAATTAACCCTCAAAGTCTTGGATAACCTTTGAAAGCTTCCAACCTTCAACCACTAAATGGCTCAAAGTCTTGGATAACCTTTGAAAGCTTTCAACCTTCAACCACTTAATCCCCAAAGTCTCCAATAACCATTAATGGTTAATTCAACCCTCCCACATGGTTAAAACATTTGTTTTGACTCAACCTCTACCCAACCCAAAGGTCTCATCAGGCCATTAATGCTTTGACCATGATTATCTCTTAAACATTTGCACAAAGGTTTATCCTTGGATTAACTCTTAATCCAATGGGTAATCTTAATTTAGACTTGACCCTTACCTTCTAGATAACCATGAGGTCTTCTCAGGCCTTTAATGCCTCCAACCTCTTCTCTCAACCCAATCCTATGTTGAAACTTGTCACCATTTTATTGGTGCCAATTGTGCACATGGATCCCCAACTTTCAAACTTGGCCCTTGATTAAACCATTCAATCTTAACCCTTCATTTCCCTATTTCTTCTATAAATAGAACCCTTCTCCTCAAGCAAAGGAGAAGCATTTTAGAGTATTGTTGTTATACTGGCATTAGCATAGAGCTTTTTCATAGCATCACTATCTACTCTAGCATAGTATTTAGCTTTTCATTTCATATTTGAAGCTTAGTATTAAATCTCAATCCTCCATAAGCATCCATAGTGCAAAAAGCTGCTGAGAGCTACACTCATTTGGGACTTGGAGAGGAGAGGAACAAGGGAGGAGCAACTATGAGCATCTTGATTAGCTATTTCATTTTATGTTTATATGCTTTCTATTTCATGCTTAATATCTCTCTTGATATGCCTGTTTAGGATAATCTTTTGTTGCTAACACTAACGTTTGTTTCTTGTGCTCTTGTGTGTGTTGCCATCAAACAGATTTTCTAATCCTTTTTGCAGAGCATCAATATTATTTTTGGAGGTAATGATGTCATGAGCAATAGTTTTGTACATGAAATGAAAAATGAATTTGAAATGTCTCTAGTAGGGGAAATAAAAAATTTCATAGTCTTGTAGATACAGCAAATGAAGAATGGTATTTTCATTACTTAATCTAAGTATGTAAAAGAGGTTTTGAAGACTTTGGCATGAGTAACTATAAACTACTTGGAACTCCAATGGTTACAAGTTGTAAATTGTCCAAGGAAGATGCATCTAAGTCTGTTGATGAAAAATAATATAGGTCAATGATTGGCAAATTACACTATGTTGTTCACAGCAGACCAGATATTGCCCATGCGGTTGGTATAGTTGCAAGATTTCAAAAGAATCCAAAGGAAGCACACCTGATAGCAACAAAGAGAATTTTTTAGATATCTAAAAGGTACAGTTGACTATGGATTATGGTATCGATATGAAGAAAACTTTGATTTGAAGGCATACACTGATGGTGATTGGGCAGGAAATATTGATGACCTAAAAAGTACTACCGGTGGAGAATTCTATCTAGGAGGAAGGCTAGTTTCATGGAGTAGTAAGAAGCAGAGTTGTACTTCACAATCTGCTATTGAAGTTGAGTATGTTACAGCTTATATGAATTGCACACAAGCTATTTGGATGAGTCACATTTTGGATGATTTTAAGATGAAGATCTCAGAACCTACAAAGATTTTATGTGATAATACAAGTGCCATTAATATTTCTAAGAATCATTTTTTGCACACTCGCACCAAGCACATTGAATTGAAGTATCACTTTTTGAGGAAAAAAGTTCAAAGTAAAGATGTTATCTAAGAGCATCTTTCTACCCAGGAGCAGCTTGCAGATATCTTTACCAAACCTCTACCTAAGACTACTTTTGAGTATCTTAGAAGTCAGTTAGGGGTTGTCCCTCTTCATGAAGTTAGTTGAGCATGATGTTGATTACATCAGTCCTTGAATTACTTGTAAAATTTTACATGGATTGATGAAGAAGTGTATGTATTCCACAGGGGGAGCATCAAGTTACAGTATGTTGTTCATGCACAGTGAAAATTTGACATTACATGTTTTACTTTCACTTTGGCATTGTTGTCAAAGGGGGAGAAGAATTATGTGATTGAGGAGAAGAATAATGTGACTGGCAAAGGGAAACCAGCGACAGGCCAATGATAGACAGAGCATGGTGAATACTTGGTAATGTAACCAGGATTCCTATTCATCAATCACAGTAGCAATCAAAGGCGTTGATATTTGTATTGCCATCAATGCCAAAGGGGGAGATTGTTGGTATTTGCATGAAGATTGCATTAATGATATGTTATGTTGTCATTGATGTCAATTGAACTAGTAACGGTATTTATGATATTGCTGATATTATTGTTATTATTGATATTGGCTTGTAACCGGTAGGAAGATCTTTCAGGAAGATGTTATAAACCGGTGTAGACACCTAAAAATGTCTCATTGATCATGTACTAATTATTCCTCTATTTATTTAAATAATTCTTTAATTATTTAATTAATTTAATTAATCTTATTCTTCTAATTTCACATTTTTTCATAATCTTACTAATTATTCTATTTCTTATTCTTTCATCATTTAATCATTTTAATCATTTTCTAGATATTAATTAAATATTTATTATTTAATTAATTCTAATTAATTCCCCAATTTAAATAATCTTTATTATTTAAATAAATTACTAATTATTCAATTTCTATCTTTAATCATCTAATCATTCAACCCTCTTCTAAATATTAATTAAATATTTATTATTTAATTAATAGTGATTTAATCCTTTAAATCAAATAATCTTTATTATTTAATTAAATTCCATTTCTAAATAATTAAATAGTTTCTTTAAATTATTTAATTAGCTAATTAATTCTTCCATTTCCAAAACCCCAAATTCTAATTTCATTTAATTTCATATTCTTCTAATTTCTTCCAAATTCAAATACATGTCCATGATTTCAAAAACCAAATTGAAAATCAAAGTTAAGTTCTAAATATATTCAAATGCTAAATTGAATTTATTAATTCAACTATTTGAATAATATCTCATGCAAAGATTAAATTGAAAATCTAAATCTAAATGCAAGCACATGCTAAATTAATTAATTCAATTAATTAATTAATTAAATCATTTATCTCTCCAACTTCTATTTCCATCTTTCAGTTAGCTTTTTCTAAATTAAGCTCTCTGTGTCATCCTCTTTATTTCCTCCAATCATTCTTTTTCTTCCTTGAATCAGCTTTTTCTCAATTAGTTTACTCATTAATCTATTCAATCTATTGAGTTCCACTCCTACAATCAGCAATTCAACACCTGAGTTCACACCTCTTGATCATTATGTTCCACCTTTCAATCAATCTTCTCCAATTTTCTATAAATTGAGCATCCAATCTCCATTTTCAACAATCATGAACTTTGAATCTTTGTGTCACTTGCAGGTTACCAGCACAATATCTGAGAGCCATCATACCACGAAGAGGAGAAGAGCAATGGAAGTTATACGCAGTCACAGAATAGGGAGTTCTTGATTTGATTTGATGATTTACAATTCTTATTCCTTAATTGCATTATTCCATTGTATTGTTTGTTAAATTCCGATTAGGATAGGGATTTGTGATTTCCCTTATTTCTAATTGATTACTTTGTTAAAAGAAGAATGAATTTTGCATCCCTAATTCTGATTAATTTCCCAATTTAAATAATCTTTATTATTTAAATAAATTACTAATTATTCAATTTATATCTCTAATCATCTAATCACTCAACCCTCTTCTAAATATTAATTAAATATTTATTATTTAATTAATAGTGATTTAATCCTTTAAATCAAATAATCTTTATGATTTAATTAAATTCCATTTCTAAATAATTAAATAGTTTCTTTAAATTATTTAATTAGCTAATTAATTCTTCCATTTCCAAATCCCCAATTCTAATTTCATTTAATTTCATATTCTTCTAATTTCTTCCAAATTCAAATACATGTCCATGATTTCAAAAACCAAATTGAAAATCAAAGTTAAGTTCTAAATATATTCAAATGCTAAATTGAATTTATTAATTCAATTATTTGAATAATATCTCCTGCAAAGATTAAATTGAAAATCTAAATCTAAATGCAAGCACATGCTAAATTAATTAATTCAATTAATTAATTAATTAAATCATTTATCTCTCCAACTTCTATTTCCATCTTTTAGTTAGCTTTTTCTAAATTAAGCTCTCTGTGTCATCCTTTTTATTTCCTCCAATCATTCTTTTTCTTCCTTCAATCAACTTTTTCTCAATCAATTGACCCATTAATCTATTCAATCTATTAAGTTCCACTCCTACAATTAGCAATTCAACACCTGAGTTCACACCTTTTGATCATTTTGTTCCACCTTTCAATCAATCTTCTCCAATTTTCTATAAATTGAGCATCCAATCTCCATTTTCAACAATCACGAACTTTGAATATTTGTGTCACTTGCAGGTTACCAATGCAATATCTGAGAGTCATCATACCACAAAGAGGAGAAGAGCAATGGAAGTTCTACACAATCACAAAATAGGGAGTTCTTGATTTGATTTGATGATTTACAATTCTTATTCTTTAATTGCATTATTCCATTGTATTGTTTGTTAAATTCTGATTAGGATAGGGATTCGTGATTTCCCTTGTTTCTAATTGATTACTTTGTTAAAAGAAGAATGAATTTTGCATCCCACATTTTGGTGAACCCGACATGAACTAACAGCAATTTAACCTTTTATGTGTTCTGTGTGATTTTTGCAGATTCTGCGGATTATTCATTTTTTTCAGGTTGCACAAATTTTGAGAAAATATTTTCCATCACACATTCGAGATTACATTGTCATGCAATCACATAGACAGGATCATGCATTCGACCCTTCAAGGTCACGCATTCATTCAGACATAATCACGCAATCGTCCTGTCCAGATCATGCAATCACCCTTTTGCGATCACACATTCGTAGGAAGCTTTGTTGTTTAATTTTCTCTTCCATCTGTTATCTCTTCAGTTTAATTATGTCTTAAAATTGGTTAATCTAGGATCAAATTGCTTTTTATTTCATAATTTGATTAACACTATTTATGGCAAGAAAAGTTCATTTCAAGATTTCAGGTGCAAGAAGGACGAAACAACAAAGGAGAGAAGCCAAACGATATCAAAAAGTTCTCCAAACAGAAAAATTGATACATGATTCGGAAGAAAAATTGGCCTTAGATACATATAATAGCCTAGTTATTTCTTATATAGTTAAATATGATCTAATCAATATTGAATGGATGATGAAGGATTTGGCTAGGGCTTCACAATTGGTTTCGCAGGTTCCTGATCGGGTTTAGTTTTCTTGTATTTTTCTAAATTTTTTTGTTGTCTGCATTCTGTCACGCAATCAACCAAATACCATCATACATTCAGTCTATCATATTTACGCATTCGGTCTGTAAGTATCACGCAATCGCTTAGGTAGTATCATGCAATCACCTCTGTCAAGTTTTGAGTTTCTGTTTTTTGTTGGTTTAATTTTACTACTAATCTTCTGTTTGCAGCCTGTGGTGGATTCGCAGAGAGGATTAGATTAGTAATTTTGCATGCACACTTCACACTTCAATTTTTAGTACTTAAAATCAACAACAATTAAAATTGACATGCATGGATAATCTCACACTTCAATTTTTAGTGCTTAAAATCAACAACAGTTAAAATTGACATGCATGGATAATCTCACACTTCGTTGTTGGTTCTTAAAATGAACATAAGCAAAATTGACATGTGTGTATCTCACACTTGGTTTTTGGTGCTTAAAAATCAACAAATGGTTAAAATTGACATGTATGCCTTCATTCTTGGATTTGGTGTTTAAAATTGACATGCACATGTGGATCTAACACCTAAATTTGGGCTATAAAATGAATTTTAATCATTCTGCATTAGATTAAATAATTTTTCATTTTCTTAAGGGAAAAGAACTTTTCATTGTGTCTGGGGTGGACCTACAATTGCACTAACTGACTTTCTACCCTCCATCGGGCTCTTGGGAGAAAGAAGGAAGGTGACAATGACATCCAAATTTTCTTTTGTTCTACATAGTGAGGGGTATCTTTGACTATGGATTTCATCACCCCACAGAGGTACTTCAAATTGGGATGCGTTGGGGATATCATCTCTCCCAACGTACTCTCAAGCAGTTTTTTCAAGCTGCTATATAAATATACTGGTCAGGCGGCTAGAGTGTTGAGTGAATATGATGTATGTGGGGGCCTTCCATACACCGATAAGCTCAACTAAAGCCTTAAGTGGCTTGCTCTGAGAATCCATCGTTGGATCAGGACCCCTCAAAACCTAATACTAAGAACCAATTTAGTTGCCAAAAATCCTACATTCAGTGGTTCCAAGAGTGTGGATCATACCCCATAGATACCCCTCATGTACCTTACATTATGAGATAGAAATACCTCAGTGATAAGATCTTCCGATCTTCGGGGTAAGTGAGACTGGCATGCCCGAGAAGTGTGTGCCATGGAGTGGAGCTAGTGCTGCTAGACTCTCTATCTGTCCATCTTGTTTTGGTATTTTGCTGTGGGGGCCTCACTAAATGGTTTCCAATATCAATCCTAAGATTGTATTCCATGCTTTTTTATGTATCGTTGTGATAGACCAGTATTGAGTCAGTCCCTTGGGCTATTTCAAGCCCTATCCTACGTATCTCCAAATTTTCCGAGGTTGTATGAAAATTGAGTCAATTAGCTAGACATACCTACTAGCCATTGTTCTTAGATTTGGAAAACTGCAAAACATTGTCCTACACATGAAGTTACCAAAAACAAAGTCCATTTTGAAATTGAATCTCAAACATCCTTACATACTTGTGACCATAGGCAGTCCCTTACATAGTCTTTTGCATTGTCCCATCTACGTCCTCATTATTGTCCATACTCTTTTGCATTGTCCCATTTAAGTCCTCATTATCATCCATACTCTTTTGCATTGTCCCATTTACATCCTCATTATCATCCATAGTCTTTTGCATTGTCCCATTCATGTCCTCATTATCATCCTACATCTTTTGCATAGTCCCACTTACGTCAACATTATCATCCTAAGTCTTTTGTATTATCATCCATATTAGTTGCATAGTCCTACATTATCATATACGTCTTCACCTAGACCTCATATACGTCTAATTCCATTATCAGTTATAGGTTCATAGCATGTGCCTTCATGGATCTCCCAGGTGATGGTTTGCTCCCCTTCGAGCAACCTAATCTAGTTCCAAACGGAGGTCAACAAGAAATCATTGATGGTCTAGCTAACTTAGCTTGGGATTTAAGAAGAAGCACACCCCAATATATGGGAGTCATTCACGAGATAGACATTGAGTCTAGGATTTCCCATATAATTGATAGAGAGATTGAGGCTGAACAACTTCGTCAACAAATGGAAAGACTTGCATTAGGGAAATCTAGAAATGCTAAAAAGTTCTCCCATCAAAATCCTCAATAGAGAGTCTAGTATAGTATTGCATACCTCATATTTACATCTACTGTCTAGTGTTAGGTCATCATCTCACATAGAACCATCCTCATATAAGCAATTTTAGATGCCCGTCACAAGGTCCTAGAAAGCAAAAGGAATAATGGACCCTGAACAACACATAGTCTATAAACCCTATTTGGAACATGGAGATGTCAACAAGTCAACACTCAGGTACATAGATAATTTCCACCATAAACAAATTACAACAACATCTGACAAAGGAAGAAATTGAGTCCGCATAGCAAGACCCACATGTCCTCATGATCCTAGATGCCCTTATACGTAGCAATAGGGACAAGTATCTTTTGATGTTAATACAAAATGGGGCAAAACTACCTGAGGATTTTGATGTCACAAATATTTTACCACTAGGAAAAACTTTAGGTCAAGATAATAGCCAAACACTACCCTTGACACAAATACAAGCAACGACCTCTAGTCTTCCTCAAAATCTACCTCTCCAAACAAATGTCAACACAAATACAAACTTTCAAACAAGCATGTCATCTTCAGCGATTAATGCTAGTATACCATCACAGAGCATACCAATAATATCAAGTGTCTCAGCACCTATTCAAACACAAGCAACAAGTGTAACCCAACCTCCATTTTCCTATTCTATGGGATCCACATATAGTTATCAAAATGCAAATCTAGGTATTGCCAATATAGCAGGTACAACTTAACCAAACATGGGTTCACATATCACCTATTTCATAGTACCTAGTGAAACACACAACACACAAGGTTATAATCTTGGTACCTTCCAACAACCTCCTAGTTATGCAACCACAAATCCTTTTGTGGGACATATGCAAACACAAGGTATACATTTGACACCAACAGATATTCTGACACAACAAATATAGAATTTGCAACAACAAATGACGACCATGCAAAGTGGTAAAGATAAAAAGAGCTACACAATGTAGGACTTACGTCCTTATCCATTCAATCACACATTATACATGCCACCTTTCCCACAACATTTTGAATCACCCAAATTTGATAGTGTAGATGTCTAAAAATGGTCAACGCTTGCGGAGTCATACTTTAACATTGGCGCATTGCCTTATTTTAGGGTTTTTGCATCACATTAACATTTCTCCTATGTTACACACTTGGTCTTTATCATTTGCGAGCATCAAGTCCTTCTTCTGCATTCTTCATTTGTCTCACTTTCAAATTTACTCTTATCAATAACGATCTTCAGTCATGATTTTGGTTGATCTTATCCTGTCGCATCAATGTGTGTGTTCATTTGTCATCATTTTGGACATCGTCAATCCTAATTAGGGTTTTGTCCTCTTTTCAATCTTGTCATCTTGCGATCGATTCATCATCGATCCTTGTCCTCTGGTCAATCTTGTCATTTTGCGATCAATTTGTCATCAATCTTGTCATCTTGCGATTGATTTGTCATCAATCGTTGACATTTTCAATCTCATCATTTTGCGATCAATTTGTCATCGATCGTTGTCATTTTCAATCTCATCATTTTGCGATCGATTTGTCATCGATCGCTGTCATTTTCAGTCTTGCGATCAATTTGTCATTTTGCAATCAATTTGTCATCGATCGTTGTCATTTTCAATCTACCGATCGATTTGTCATCGATCGTTGTCCTTCTCAATCATGTCAATTTGGATCAATTAGTCATTGTTCCTCGTCAATTGGCACATTTATCAATCAAATCATTTGTTAGCATTGGTCCTTTATTAATCAGAATCATGATCAAATCAATCCTACATCAAGACCTAATTGTCGTCCTTGCATTCCTAATTCATCTTCTAGGGTTTCATGATTTATTCATTTAACCTTGTTCGTCATTTCTCCCTCTAGGTTAAATAGTTTATTTATCCTAAGTCTTCTCGTCACAATTAAATGTTCATTTAATTGGCTAACTAATTCCTCCCTCTTTGTGAATTAAGTAATGAATGAAAAATTATTAATTAATTTACCTAATTTTCCAATTTACTAATTTCTCTTAATTCCTAATGTTCTAATTTTCATCAATTTTCTAATTTCCTAATTTCTAATTCATCTAATTTTCTATTTTCTCTAATATTTCTCCTAATTTCATGGGAATGACATAGAAAATTTGTCATATTTTGTCATAATTTGTCAATCAATCAATTTTGACATAGCAATTTGTCATAATTTGTCATAATTACCAATCAATCAATCTTGCATAGAAAGTGTCAATTTGTCATAATTTGTCATAATTGTCATTCTTGATTTGAAATTTCCTTTCAAATCTCCTCATGCTAATCTTGTCTTTTCTCCAATTTGTCTATAAATTGGATGAATTTCTTCAATCAAAAGGCCAAATCAATCACGCTTCTAGTATCCTTACGTTGTCATCTTGTCTTGTCAATCTTGCTTTCATATTATGCTTATGCACTTGTAGGTGAGATCCATGAAACAAAGCCATTTGAAGGAGAAAGAAGGACACTGGAGAATTCTTGAGGAGACATTTCACATTTGTGATGGTTTGCATTTCAATTGAATGTCTTGTTTTTCATATATTTCTATTGAATGTAATTAGGATTTATCATTGCAATTTAGTTTTTGTGATTGAGCTAGGCTAATGTTTATATTGCTTTGATGATTTCTAGATTCCTATCTACATTAATTGGTGAACTCAACATGAACTAACTCCCTAACCATGCTTTTGAGTTCTTTTGAGCTGATTGGTAGGTGAAAAACCCAAGAAACAGGGTAATTCAGGGCTTTCTGGGCACTTCTGCGCCTGTGTAGGAGAGTTATGTGCCTGTGTCAAGGGATCTGCGCCTATGTTACTGCATTCTGCACCTGTGTCAAAGGGATCTGCGCCTGTGTCAATGCTATCTGTGCCTGTGTTACTACATTCTGTGCTTGTGTAAGACATTCTATGCCTGTGTAAGGCCAGAAACAGAGGTAAAAAGTAGTGTTTTTACTTGCAAATTACTTTGTTTTGCTTTCTGTTTCTGCATTTTGGTTTTTCTTTGGTACTGATTCTCTGTGCAGCACCTTGGCATTACACATGGCAAAGAAAAAAATGAAACTACTAACAAATTTTATGCAGGTTCGCTAGTCTAAGACCAAACAAATCAAACTTCTAACTTGGTGATTTTGCAGGTTGCCTTGTATTTCAACCGAACTTTTGTGTTTATGATTCATAATTAGGCACCTAGTATGATTGCTAAGTAGGATGGAATGAACATGTGTTTGCTTTGATTGTCGATTTTGACATTGGAGTAGGAGAGTATGCTCTCATCCTTCTTAGGGTGATCAGAAATACAGATCTTCGATACCATTCTCATGGCTCAAATTGTTTGTTACCTTTAGAGGGCTTTCCTTCCCGACCATTTGCTTTCTTTTGCAAGCAAGTGACAATAATGAGAAGGGAATGACCCAAAGTGAGTACAGCTAGAGTACCTTGGCATTCTAACTCACTATAAATAAATACCTGATGGGCGAAAGCTTTGAAGGAAGGGTTACGTGAGAATTGTAGTTACTTGGGAAGTGATGACCCTTGGACTCTTTCTCATATCAGCATCTAAGTAGGACCTCACAGTCTAAATCATTCTTATGCGACTACATTTGTTTGGTATCTTGGTGGACTTATGTCTCAATCACGCTTGCGTGACACCAAGGAGTAACGCTTAACAGAAATCCTTACTAAACACCTTGTATTTAGAGACCAAAAATCCTTCTAGTTGCTTGAGAAGGACAAGTTCGGATACTTGGAAGAGATACTAAGTTCGCTATGAGGAGATTTCCATGGGGACTGATGCTTGGCTGCCCTAAGAAGTGAGTGTCATGGAGGGGAGCCCATGGGGTCAAGCATCTATGTATCCTCCTTGAATCTCATAACGAGTCTACCTCTCAAGTACCTACTATCCTTACCTACCATAAGAAATGTGTGAATGAGCATGATTGTCTTGAGTCTAAGTTAAAATATCTTGTCTTCTTTACTTGTCAAAAGTTGAGTTGTGTCTCATTTCAAAAACAAGACAAATTGATTCAAAACAAGGTTAAACACAAGAGTATTTCATTCAACAAAGTTCAAAACAATTTCAAACATGGTTGTCAAACATTTTTCAAAATCTTGTCTCAACATTCATGTCACTTAGATTTAGGTTCATCCTAGGTTTGCATTTTGCAAATTCATTATCAATTACCAAGGTTAAGTTTCACCTAGGTCATACTCCTTTGCATATCAATAAGGGTCATCCATTTGCATGTGTCCTCTTGCATTAGAGTAAGACCATTTCATAATTCAACCTTAGGTTGACATTGTCATACATTTGCATTTGCATCCTTGTCCTCATAACATTAGGTCACATTTGCATATCCTAGGTCCCTTCATTAAGCTTAAGTCATTATCATATCATATTAGGGTCACTTGCATAGTAATTGTCCTATTGCATATAGTGTCAAAACTAGGTTTTGTCATACTTGAGTAATCCAAATCTTTGATAAACCCTAAGTCATTGTTAGGAAGTCTAGACCTTATCAAAATTTTGTCTTTTGTCATCAATGTCATTTGGTCAAACCTAGCTTAGTATCCAAGCATATAGGGGAGACATTGTCATTTTGTCCTTTTGTCACTTGGTCCTTTTGTCCTTTGAGGTCTAGACATCATTTCAATTTCCTAAGGGTCTCTTTTTAGATTTGCATTCCAAAAGGTTTGTCAAAATCTCGAAAAGCAACAAAAACATAGGTTGCATTCTTTCCATAGATTGCATTCTCATCTATTTTAGTTTGCATTTAGTTGCATATCATATATTATCCTTGAAAAATTCCAAAAATATTGCATTTGCATAGTGACATGCCTGTTGAAACAAGGTCAAAATCTAAGAAGATGGGTGAACCAACATATCAACCCATTGACAACATATCAAACTCATAGTTTCAAACTAGTCAAACAATACAAATTGAAGGTTCATCAAGCACATCATTACCACCATATGGAATGGTTCAACTTGGACCACCTCCATTATATGAACCAGTGTTTGTACCCATGAAACCTGGACATGGGAGTGTTCCACCAACACCAAGGGGAAATGCACCTTTTAATTGGAATCAACCGAACCTGCAACATGAAATTCAAACATTATATGAGGAACAAACTCTTTCACAAGGATTTGGTTTAGATCAAGGCATTCAACAAGAAATAAATCCAAATATTTTACCAGATTCTTCATCAGATTCTGATGCCTCTGATGATGTTGATATGTTCCTTCAAGATCCAAAGTTGACGAAAAAGATGGATAAATTCTTGAACAAGGTCTTTAAGATGTTCCCACAAAAATATCTTGACATAATGAGCAATGTGACCTCCTCAAGTGTGCAAATCAATGTGGAAAAACAACAAGGTGGTGAGCTGTTAAGTTTCTCTCCGCATCCAAATGAAGAAAATGTGCAACAAGAAACTCAACCTACCTTGATGAGCAAACGTGTTTCAAAGGCCTTGACAGTGACTATTCCTCAAAAGTCACCATTTGAAACAATAAATAATCCATTATTTAACACAACACCTGTAACACAAGATCAAATGAAGACCACACAAATATTGACAGCTGTCCCTCAACAAGAAGTGGTTCCTCACATGCATAAAATTGGATCAAAATCTAAGATGCAAGAAAGCTTCACCACTGGAATGTCTGATCTCACCAATGTCCAAAACAATTCCACAATGCAACAAAGTTCCTATGTCCCATTAAGCTCAATATATTTGCCAAACACTCATGTACCTGTTATGCAAACTATTGTGACAGATCCTTGGATAATGGCGACATAAAGAGCTCCAGATAATGATTTGCATCAATAGCAAATGTTGCAACAATTGAGTAATACATGAAAGGTACAATCTAATGTGCAAACAAACAATGCACAACAACAACAATACTGCATTCGACAACAAGTTGCAGTGCCCTCTACACCATTACAAGTTAATACAAACTTGCAACCACCACAATGGATTGGACAAACAACACAGCAAGTCAATGCAAGTGCCATACCCCATCTTAAGGAGAAACAACAAAAACCTCCCAAACAAAGTTTTTTGCAAATGATGGGATTTACACCGCGACAACAACAATTGGCACAAAGTCAAAAAATTCTAATTCATCAACATCAACAACAACATGTGCCTCAATATGTGCCAAGACAAACAAGTTATCATACTTCACAACCGCAATTGACGTCTGTGCAATATCAACAACACCCTCAATTGCAATATCAACCTAGGCTACAAACGATGATTCCACCACAAGAAGCACAACAACAAGGTCAATATCAAGGCATGGCACAACCACAACAACAAGAGGTGTACCAAGAACATTATATGCTAGAGACACCAAAGACGGCAATTTCAAAGCATCAACAACCGATCGAAAACATGATATATCAACAAAGAGTACCCACCAGGATTAATGATGGACCTCCAAAATCTGACACAATTGCGCAATAGCTTGAGAAGTTGCAACAACAAGTCGACGCATTGGAAACCAAAGGAACAAAGAAGTTGTACACAGATCAATATTTATTTCCTAATCCATTTGACAAGAGCTTATACATGCCTCCCTTCCCTAAGAATTTTGAGGCACCTAATTTTGAGAAATATAAAGGGAATGGCAATCCAAAAGATCACATTCGAGCATTTTTTCATGGCATGTACTGAAGTGAGTTATGAGGAAACATATTTAATGCGCTTATTTGCATGAAGTCTCACGGGACAAGCCATGGATTGGTATTTGCATCTGCTAGGAAATATAAAGACTTGGTCGGAATTGGTTCAAAAGTTTATATCTCACTTCGCATTCAACATTGACAGTGACATGACCATGTCAAATTTATGCAACACCAAGCAAAAGCAAGGTGAACCATTAGTGACTTTCTTGCAACGATGGCGAAGCTTGTATAGTTGTTCTTCCCTAGATATACCTGAAGAACAACAAGTGAACTTGTTTATCCAAAATTTGGTCCCAGAAATGATGTATGAACTCAAATTGAAAAGTCCCAGTACTATTGAGAAACTCATTAAGAAAGGGATGAACATTGAAACTGCTCTTGTAGCTAAGGTAATCATTAAGCTCAACAAAGACAGTGACAACACAAACAATTCAGGGGACAGAAATAGATTTTGGTACAAAAACAAGAATGTCACTAATGATGGAGTTGTTGACACAAGAGTGGTGAATGAAAATCAACCCCCGTTCACAATCAAGAAATTGAGTGCTCCTAATATGTCAACTATGGAACAAAATCAAATACCAGCGAGCAATGTTACTCAACAGCCACAATACCAACAACATACTCAACAATACACTCAACAATATAACCAACAACAAGGTCAGCAACAAAACCAGCAACGAAAACCTTTCCGATCAAGGGATGGGCCTCCTCGACAGTTTACACCATTGGGAGAGCCTATTGAGTCAGTAATGAAACAATTAATACAAGCAAAATTTATCAAGTTACCAGATATCAAGGCAGAACCATTGGTAAAGCCGCATTGGTGGAATGATAATGCCTATTGTGAATACCATCAGTCAAAAGGACATAAAAATGCATCATGTTTTCAATTGAAACATATGATTCAAGACTTGTTAGAGCAAGGAGTAATTGAGGTAGATCCGCCCAATGCGACCTCTAACACTGATCATACAATTTTCAAAACTCCTTTGCTTGATCATGACAAGGGTAAAGCGTCTTCTTCAAACTCTACTCAAACAACAAATTATGCAAATACTAGTTACAACAATGTTATCAATTATTTTTGAGCATCAAATGAGTATGTTTCCACCCTAAGAATAAAAGGACAAGATCCTTCTTGCGCCATCACCACTCATCAATCCAAAATAGTCCTAAAAGGAGCTCCTGTAACTCCTCCCAAGTCAACTTCTACAAGTCAATATAATCTCCTAGATCATCTGGGAAAGACATCTGCACAAATATCGATCCTTGAGTTGTTGAAAATGTCCCCTATGCATCGCGCAGTCATAGATAAAGCTTTAATTGAGTCCACTGTCCTGACAAACATTGATGTTGACCAGTTTCAAGCCTGAATAGGACATCTAGTTGTTTCCCAACACGTTGCATTTTCTGATAATGATATTTCACCTGATAAGCTCCCTCATAATGATCCTTTACATCTTAAAGTCTTTGTCCATAATTGAAAAATCCGATGAGTCTTGATAGATGGCAGAGCGGGTCTTAACATCTGCACCTTGAGAGTGGTCATTGGTCTTGGTTATACAGAAAATGATATTGATTCTTTCAGAAGAATAACAATCAAAGCACATGATGATGTTGAGCACCCATCTAAAGGTATAATTACATTGCCTATCAAAGTCGATCCAGTAACAGAAAACACTTCCCTGCAGGTCCTAGACCTTGATCTCCCTTACAATATGATTCTTGGCCGCCCGTGGATCCACGCAATGAAACCAGTTCCATCCACTTATCATCAATGTTTAAAATATCCTTACAATGGAACTGAGATAACAATTCTAGGAGATCCTAATCCATTTCAATTTTGTGCTACTCTAAAGGATTCCCCATAGCAGCAAGTCCCAGTTAATAGAGAGGCCCACTCACATAGTTATGTGGATCCTAATGAATTGTTAGATGTTGTCAAAGGAAAATTGAAGATACAGGACCAAGGATGTGGAGAGTATTCAATGGCTCAAACATTCCTTATTGGGAATTTACCAATATCTCCAAAATCATATGGCAAACCACATTTGTTGCAAAAGGAACCTAAGGTAGTCATTCAATATCAACCCCCCACTACTTTTACAAGATGGGGTGAACTTGACAAAGAAACTTTGGATGATGATGTCATAAATTGGCTTTATAAGGATCCAACTAAGACCCCACCTATCAGGTTGTCAGTGGAATGGTACGGCAAAGGATTTACTATGCTGCAGAAGAAAGGATATGACAGCTACAGTGGCTTAGGCTCTGACAAGAGAGGAAGGCTAGAACCTATTATACCCAAGATGCAACCTACAACTTTAGGGTTAGGTTTTGTACCATTGTGAATTAGACCCTCATCTACCAAAGTGACCACGTGTGGAAAGGGGCATGACTCTGATGATGAAACAACACCTGAGGATACCCGACTCGAAATTGATTCCAATGAATGGGAGTGGAGTTCTTTTTCTTCTAGCTCCTATGCCCTTGACAATGTTTTCCTTGACCCTGATGATTTGCCCATGGAAGACAAACATGAAATAACTCCCCCTCCTAAAACATGTCCTAATGCTTGGATAGAGTCATTCTGGGATCCAAACTCTGAATCAGATGCGAGCAGTTTGGACAGTGATACCATGGACATTTACATCTTTACTATCTCATCCCTCTCTCTCCTTAAAACCGATGATGGCATGCCCCTCATTTATCCCCAGCTTATCCAACATGACCAACAAGAACCACTCACATTGGACTATTTTCAAAATGATGAAGCA
This sequence comes from Cryptomeria japonica, assembly GCF_030272615.1. Lineage (NCBI taxonomy): Eukaryota > Viridiplantae > Streptophyta > Pinopsida > Cupressales > Cupressaceae > Cryptomeria > Cryptomeria japonica. The sequence continues at coordinate 232,554,453 of NC_081411.1, read as the reverse complement.
ATTGCAGAATTTCTGGGACTACGGGAAGGCATACCACAAGGAGATCATAAGGCAGGATTTTCTATTGATCTAGATTCCATAGCATATTTTGGGGAGTCAACTCCATCTTCTAGTCATAAAAATGAAAAATCAAAAGTAAAAAATCAAAAGAATAGGTCTTTGAGTGAAAACCATAAGGCACTCTCTGATCATGAAAAAGTAAAAATAAAAGACATACCTGTGGGTGAAAACCTCTCTGAGGCGCCCAAAGGTGGAAGATTGGACATACCCCTATCAAGTCAGGATAAATCAACATTGCTTGTGGAAATGACCGAAGAGATAAATTTGGGTACACCTAACAACCCTAAGGTCATTCATTTTGCTGCTTCTTTATCAAAATAGGAAAAGATAGATTTTGTCAATTTCTTCCTTGAGAAGAAGATCAGCTTTGCATGGTCCTATACAGATATGCCTAGCCTTGATCCAAAATTAGTCCTTCATCACTTGCCATTAAAAGTAGATGCCAAGCCTATCAAACAGAAACTCAGAAAGGTGCATCCCCAGGTGGCTCTCTTGGTCAAGGTAGAACTAAAAAAATTACTAGACATGGGCTTTATCAGACCCATCGATTATGCAGACTGGATTTCCAATTTGGTATCAGTTAGCAAGGTAACTGGGGGCATCAGAATCTATATGGATTTTAGGGATCTCAATAAAGCATACCCTAAAGATGATTTTCCATTGCCAAATATAGACATCATAGTTGACATGACTGCTGGATATGAGATGCTCTCATTGATGGATGGTTTCTCCGGCTATAACCAAATTCACATTGCTCCTAAAGATCAACATAAGACTACATTCACCTATGCTTGGGGTACCTACTATTGGAATGTGATGCCCTTTGGTCTTAAAAATGCTGGCGCAACATATCAAAGAGTGATGACGATGATTTTCCATGATTTCATGCATACTTTGATGGAAGACTATGTTGATGACTTATTGTGCAAATCTGTCACAAGAGATAGTCATCTAGCCATCCTAGGCCCAATCTTTGACCGAATGGAGACCTACAATCTCAGACTTAATCCAAAGAAGTGTGTCTTTGGTTTCAAAGCCAAAAAATTACAAGGGTACATTATTTCTCACAGAGGCATCGAAGTCAACCCTGCCAAGGTTAAAGCAATAATGGATATGCCTCCTCCTTCCAAACTCCAAAAACTAAGAAGTCTACAAGGAAAGCTACAGTCAATCCGTTGCTTTATAGCTCAATTGGCAGACAAATGTCATCCATTCTGGCATTTATTGCATAAAGGAGTCGCTTTTAAATGGACTGAGCAATGTCAATCGGCATTTCAAGCTCTCAAGGATTATTTGTTTTCGCCACCTATTATAATGCCTCCTATAGAAGGAAAGCCATTTATATTGTATATTTCTGCAACTGAAATGGCACTAGGAGTTCTCTTGGCCCAACAGGATGAGAAAGGAAAAGAGCGAGCTATTTATTATATCAGTCGGACACTAGTGGGCTATGAGTTGAATTATTCAGCTATTGAACGGGCATGTTTAGCAGTAGTCTTTGCAACACAAAAGCTTTGACACTATATGTTAAGTCATCAGACATTGTTAGTTGCAAAAATTGATCCCTTGAAATACTTGCTTAGTAGGGTAGCTTTGACAGGTTGCCTAGCAAAGTGGGTTATGATCCTCAGTGAGTTTGATATTGAGTACATGGAGCAAAACGCAATAAAAGGACAAGTCATAGCAGATCAACTTGCAGAGGCTCCTATTTATGATGATCATCCCATGTTGACCGATTTTCCAGATGAATCAGTCTTTGCTCTTACATCTTCTAATGAATGGAAGTTATACTTTGATGGATCCCATACCAAGTTTAGGTCCGAAGTAGGTATATTGTTTGTCACCCCTCAAAGTGATGCTATTCCCAAATCCTACCGAATAACTTTCCATTATACCAATAACATTGTAGAATATGAAGCTCTGGTCACAGGACTCTGAGTAGCGGTCCACTGGAACATCACACATTTACAAGTCTATGGAGATTCTCAGTTAGTCATCCGTCAAGTGAATGATGACTACGAAACAAAAGATGAAAAGCTTAATCCCTACAAGCATATGGTAGATTTCTTCAAGACAAAATTCATGGCTATCCATTTCAGCCAAGTTCCAAGAATTCAAAACAAGTCGGCAAATGCGATGGCTACGATTGCTTCCATGTTAAATATGCCCCACAATATGGACAAATGTGAATTTTTGGTTGAATAGTTGCTTGTCCCTTCTTTTGAAATTTTGACAGCAAATGTGATGTGTGTTCTTGTTGGCCCTAACTCCCCATGGTACAATGACGTCTATCAATATTTGAAATCCCAAACCTTACCACTTAATCTTTCTTCTAACCAACACCGAGCCTTCATCCGACAGATAGCCACATATGTCATCATTGTCGACACCCTTTACCATCGTTCCTTTGACCACACCCTCCTCAAGTGTTTGGATTCTGACGAAGCACAAACGGCTTTACATGAGGTTCACGATGGTATATGTGGGGGCCATTTCAATGGTCTGAGCTTAGCCAAAAATTTGATTCATGCTGGGTATTATTGGCCCACTCTGGAAAAGGATGTTCATGATTTTGTTAAGAAGTGCTACAAATGCCAGATCCATGGAAATTACATTCATGCACTAGCCCAAGAGCTTCATTCTATCATATCTCCGTGGCCCTTTTCTCAATGGGGATTGGATCTTATTGGCAAGATTCACTCGACATCTGCAAATGGACACAAGTTCATCATTACAACCACAGAGTATTTTACAAAATGGATCGAGGCTATCCCCGTGACCTATATCACTGGTGTGCAAATTTCAAAATTCCTACTGAATTATATCATATGCCGATATGGGGTTCCCCTTGCCATAGTCACAGATAATGGCCATCCTTTCAAGAATAAAGATGTCAAGGAACTCTATGAAAAGTTTCATATCCAACACCGTTTCTCCAGTCCATACTATCCACAGGGTAATGGTCAATCTGAAGCATCAAATAAAACCATTATCAAGATCCTGAAAAAGGTTGTCAATGACATTGGTCAAGATTGGCATGTACAGTTGAATCCTGCACTATGGGCTTATCGCACTTCTATCCGCACACCTACTGGAGCAACACCTTATTCTTTGGTGTATGGTGTGGAAGCCATTTTACCCTTGGAAGTGGAGATTCCTTCTTTGCATGTTTCCTTGCAACATCTGATTGATGATGAGATGCAGAGAGTCTCTCAATTGCATCAGCTTGAGATGTTAGATGAGAAACATCAGACAACTCTGACACATTTGCAAGCATATCAAAACCGTCTCCGTCACTCTTATAATAAGAAGGTCAAAGGGAAACACTTCGAAGTGGGAGATTTGGTTTTAAAGGCAAACCCTAAGAATGCACAATCTACTGACGTCATCAAAGGCAAGTTTGAAACTAATTGGGTTGGGCCTTTCATAGTGATTGCAACCTATGGCTCAGGGGCATATCAGCTTGCCACCCTAGAAGGTGAACCTTTGTCTGATCCTGTAAATAGCATGCACCTTTGCAAGTACTGGGCATAATTTTCTATCAGTACTTTTTCAAATATGATCCTGAAAAAATACAAAAAAATCAAAAAGTGAAAAAAGAATACAAAAAAAGTGAAAAAAGTGAAAAACAAAGAAAAAGAACAAAAAAGTAAGGAAAAATGATTCGCCCTCTAGTGAAAACCTGGCAAATAGGCACTTTGGGCAAGTACCATGGTGAAAACCTAGCAAACAGGTGCCATGTGTAAAAAGATCATTGCTCTGTCATCTATCATGACCTCTAGGTATGCTTTCTCTCTATAGGTTTATCATGTCTATCCTTGTCCTGACCCAATGTTCTGTTCCAGGCCTGTGATTGGTCAGCATCATTGTCTTCCATACTCTGGTTTCTTGTGCATATGTTTCAGTCCTGGTCTCTATATATGTCTTTCTGATGTGCATTGGGTGCATTCCCCTTGTCATGATCAATCACTGGAACTTTCGAATTGAAAAATGTCCTAAAATAATTCAAAAAAATTGAAAAATGTCCTGAAATAATCCAAAAAAATTGAAAAATGTCCTGAAATAAATCATAAAAATCAAATAATGTCTTGAAATAATCCAAAAAAAAAATTGAAAAATGTCCTGACAAATTCAAAAAAAAAAAATTGAATAATGTCCTAAAAAAATAAAAAAAAATAAAAAACTATCCTGAAATAAATCCCTAACAAAGTCAAATAAAGTCCTGAAAAAATGAACACAAAAAAATTGTAAAAACTTGAAAAGCATAACAAAAAAAAATATCCCCTTTGTGCATAAGATAGATCACTGAGCATCCCTCCAACGACATGCAATTACACATTGTGCTTTATTGAAATCACGCATTAACAGATGAATTGTTCGACCAAGCAAGCATTCAACCTGATCAAAATTGTCATATCAATCAACCTCAAAATCATTTTTCCTTGTCACCATTATCATGGGTCTTATACAGGGTCTCGTATACTTGAAACCAGACTATGTCCTGTCTTAGACAGGGTACCGCATGTCCTGAAACTAGATAGCATGATCGTCCTATCAACACTTTCAACTTTTGACAATGAAGATCCAGATGTTTGTTTGACTTGTTGGAATTAGCGAGTCTTATCATTTATTGATTTATCTTCAATCATGTTCCTATGTTGCTCGATGATGTCACTGAGTGATTTAGAGTAACCGGGATGGTTCATGGTCCCTTTTGTTTTTTTTGTTGTGTTTGTTGTTTGTGGAATGTTTGTTACAAATTGGGGCAACTATATCATTGGGTGTTTGTGATAAGTACGTTTGCTTTGTGAATGTCGCACATACCTCGACCCTTGATGTATGCACCCTAGGATGATTCACTCATTCCTTGTGTGCGATGTGTTTGTCTTTTGCAAAAAGGGTTGCAATTTAGCTCTAGCCTTCAATGCCATGATGCTATGCATCCGTTTTTCTATATTAAATAAAGGTTCTCACCTACAAAGTGCATTACTGAAATCAAGTTTTTCTTCGTCTCTAACTGTCCTCTATCTCATTTCTTCTTACTAAGATTTCTTCCATCAGTTCAGGTAGTCAATTCAATCTAGTTCTCTGATCTCCAAAAACATAAGTTGCATCCTGCATTCATTGGTTAGTACATTTGCATTACATCAAGCATCACATCAAGTATTTTATCCATTTCATGCATCAAAAACACATAAAAATACATTCATACATGGTGCATAAGTCATCCATACAAAGTAAACACATAAGTCATAAAACATTAGATCCCATCATATCGATGCATATCATATCATATATCAAAATAATATCGGAGTACAAAATTGGACTGTCTGTCCTAAGTATGGCCCGCTGGCTGACTACATAATGTCACACTACATAATGTCAACTGTCTATCATAAGGAGTACGTGCCTCTATCACTAGGTGCTTCCTCTATCCTCCTCATCCCTGCCATGTCTCAAGGATGATGTCCCTCCTGCCACAGGTCCTAGCTGTGGTGGTCTCATAGGTCCACTCACCCCCATGCTGCTCACTGACATCCGGGAATGTGGCCTGCTCTCTATCCTTGATCGTGCCTGATATGATGCTGCTCTCTACTCTGGCAGAACTGCACTCTCATATAGTGTCCTCCAATGGCATATCTCCTCTCTAGTCTCCACCAACATCTGTGCCATCTCATGTGCACTAGCATCCCTAATCGACCCAATGTACTCAGTGACTCTCTGCCCTTCTTGATGTGCCTGGGCTATTGATGTATCTTGAGTCATTGTAAGTCTGGCTATCTCTACTCTAAACTGATCCTGCTCTGTCCTCAAGATAGCATTTTGTCTCTCTAATGTCACAATGTGATCATGCTGACTCGCTATGGTAGCCCTGCACATCTCCATCTCCTCTATCCTAGCTGTCTCCGACTCTATGGGTATATCCTACAATGACTCCTGATAATCTTCATCCTCATCATCTCCATCCTCATCACCACCCTCATCCTCATCAGCTCCCTCATCCTCCTCGTCCTCATCTCTATCCTCATCCTCTCCAGCGAGTGGGAAGTCCTCCTATCTCCTGGGTACCATAATATCAGGATCTGTCAATGGCACTAGTCATCGTCATGCAAACCATCGCTCATACTCCTCTGTCATCCTGGCGTCCACCACATCTGATCTCCAATCCCACTATCTCCGTTGTAGCTATGTGAAGTTGGCATAGGCTATGTGTGGCTGAATCATCCTCCCCCACTGACTCGTCTCTCTATGAGACCGGGCAAAGTGTGCAATCCCCCTAGGTACATCCTGCCTCTCTCCAAACTGTCCTCTAACTCTCTTTGGCAGGTACATCTCAATCACTCTCTGGCGATTCACTGGTCACCCAATCAGGTATCTCTCCTTTCTGCAATATGGTAGCTCATCACTATCATCTGACCATCTCGGGCAATCAAGATATGGCCTCCATGTGAACTCTCTCAATCTGTCTAGCTCATGTCGCCAATACAATATGTATCCAAAAGGACCCTGTCTCGGTGCTCCCCCATAGCAGTACACATATGGTCAGTGTGGTAATACCTGTCTCTCTGCAATCGGTTGACATATGGCTATGTGCTCAAATGCCCATACCTGTAACAGTGTGACTCCACAGCTCAAAGTCTACACCCCCTGATATGCTATCTGATGCAACTGAAAATATAGAATGGCAAGCACACATGGTCCCCATGCATACACCATACCCTTTGTTGCCATCCTCTCTAGTACTCTTCCCCATCCAATAGGGAATCCATGTCTCATTTGTCCCCTACTAGTAGACATGCTATAACCATGGCTATCACCACATATCATCAATCGTACTCTGATTCCATGGTCTCCCAGCCAATCTCCCTCTCTACGATATCCAAATCATCTACGTCGCACTCAAATAATCTGCACAGAGCATCTCTCCCTATCACTAGGTCATACTCTATCATCTCTCCATGAATCAGAATGCAGAGGATATGCCATACATCCTCGAGTGTCACCGTCGCCTCTCCAGTCGCCAAATGGAGAGAGGAAGTCTCTGAATGCCATCGCTCTGCCAATGCAGTAAGTAGTCCTATGTTTTCCCTAATCTTAGGCATGAATGTGATATAGTATATTCCAAGTCCTACTAATGTATCTTTGTCTGTACTCCTGAGTCTATGTCGTAACATGAAGCAGTCAGGTCGGTTCTCCTGCGTGATCAATGGATACTGTCGACTCTGCATCACAATTGGGGCACATTTTGTCAGTTTTAGGGTTTCCTCCTACAAGCTACATTTCCTTGTTTCATGTCCAAATCAGGGTGTTTCTAATCTATTTTGACCTATCCTACCCTTATCCCCCTTTTCGAATCATTTGCATGCTGTTTTTGACCAAATTTGAGTTCCCAGTGCACAACTGCGCCTATGTGTTGTGTCCTATGCCTGTGTTGCATCAAATTGTGCCTGTGTACCCTACACAAGTGCAAGATACCCTACACAAGCATAGGATGTGCTCACACAGGTGCAGAAGTCACTTTCTGCATTCTCTGTCGGCCCCACAATGTCCCGCAAGCAAGTCAAATTCATGAAATTGACAATATGGGTTTTTGAGATATATACCGCTGCTCCCATGTCGTTCGATCATTTGTAGGTATGTACATGTTCCTTGAGGTGATTTTCCATTGGAATGTTCACCATCTCTCTACATGCATCCTTTTCCAAAGCAACAAATCCTCCTCTTTGGCTAGTGCAAATGAGCTCTTTTCACTCTCTTTGTCTCATTTATAGATCTTTGTCAGTGCATAGATGGACGTGCACCCTCTCCATCTTATGCTAGTCGCGGTTTTTTACACCTTCAATTGCTTGTCATTTGTGTATCCGATCCCCAATTTTCAATCTGTTTGCTCCTATCATGTTCTATCATTCTTATCGATCAATTGGCCTCTTTTCTGGATGTTTCCGGCCAATTCCTTGAGGGGGCATGCATATGTCATTGTCATTATCTAGGGAATTTTCATTATCGTTCTTTAAAACAACACTTAAAATCGCATTGTCTCAAAGAGGGGCAAAATGTAGACGTCTAAAAATGGTCAACGCTTGTGGAGTCATACTTTAACATTGGTGCATTGCCTTATTTTAGGGTTTTTCCGTCACATTAACATTTCTCCTATGTTACACACTTGGTCTTTATCATTTGCGAGCATCGAGTCAATTGCCCTCTTTTCTAGATGTTTCTGGCCAATTCCTCAAGGGGGCATGCATATGTCATTGTCATTATCTGGGGCATTTTCATTATCGTTCTTTGAAACAACACTTAAAATCGCATTGTCTCAAAGAGGGGCAAAATGTAGACGTATAAAAATGGTCAACGCTTGCGGAGTCATACTTTAACATTGGTGCATTGCCTTATTTTAGGGTTTTTGCGTCACATTAACATTTCTCCTATGTTACGCACTTGGTCTTTATCATTTGCGAGCATCGAGTCCTTCTTTTGCATTCTTCATTTGTCTCGCTTTCGAATTTAGTCTTATAAATAATGATCTTCAGTCATGATTTTGGTCGATCTTATCCTGTCGCATCAATGTGTGTGTTCATTTGTCATCATTTTGGACATTGTCAATCCTAATTAGGGTTTTGTCCTCTTTTCAATCTTGTCATCTTGCGATCGATTCATCATCGATCCTTGTCCTCTAGTCAATGTTGTCATTTTGCGATCAATTTGTCATCAATCTTGTCATCTTGTGATTGATTTGTCATCGATCGTTGACATTTTCAATCTCGTCATTTTGCGATCAATTTGTCATCGATCATTGTCATTTTCAATCTCATCATTTTGTGATCGATTTGTCATCGATCACTGTCATTTTCAATCTTGCGATCAATTTGTCATTTTGCAATTGATTTGTCATCGATCATTGTCATTTTCAATCTATCGATCAATTTGTCATCGATCGTCGTCCTACTCAATCATGTCAATTTGGATCAATTAGTCATTGTTCCTCGTCAATTGGCACATTTATCAATCAAATCGTTTGTCAGCATTGGTCCTTTGTTAATCAGAATCATGATCAAATCGATCCTACATCAAGACCTAATTGTCGTCTTTGCATTCCTAATTCATCTTCTAGGGTTTCATGATTTATTCATTTAACCTTGTTTGTCATTTCTCCCTCTAGGTTAAATAGTTTATTTATCCTAAGTCTTCTCGTCACAATTAAATGTTCATTTAATTGGCTAACTAATTCCTCCCTCTTTGTGAATTAATTAATGAATGAAAAATTATTAATTAATTTACCTAATTTTCCAATTTATTAATTGTAGATAGGAATTTGGAAATCATCAAAGCAAGCATAAACATTAGCCTAGTTCAATCACAAAAACTGAAATGCAGTGATAACAATCCTAATTACACTCAATGAAAACATGAAAACAAGACATGCAAGATTGAAAACTAAGCAAACCAAATGCAGATGTCTCCTTCATGTGGCTCCATTGTCCTTCTTTCTCCTTCAAATAGCTTTGTTTATGGATCTCACCTACTAATGCATAAGCATGATGTGAAAGCAAGTAGACAAAACGATAGCGCAAGAATACTAGAAGCATGACTGATTCGACCAGGAGTTCGTAAATGAGATCAATTGGGATCTTTGATTGAAGAAATTCATCCAATTTATAGACAAATTGGAGAAATGACCAGATTAGCATGAAGAGATTTGAAAGGAAATTTCAAATCAAGAATGACAAACATGACAAATTATGACAAATTTGCACTTTTTATGCAAAATTGATTGATTGATAATTTTGACAAAATTATGACAAATTTTTATGTCAAAATTGATTGATTGACAATTATGACAAATTTGCTATGTCATTCCCATGAAATTAGGAGATATATAGGAGAAAATTGAAATTAGATGAATTAGAAATTAGGAAATTAGAAAATTGATGAAATTAGGAATTAAGTGAATTAATTAACAATTTTTCATTTATTAATTAATTCACAAAGAGGGATGAATTAGTTAGCCAATTAAATAAACATTTAATTGTGACAAGAAGACTTAGGATAAATAAATAAATTATTTAACCTAGAGGGAGAAATGACAAACAAGGTTAAATGAATAAATCATGAAACCCTAGAAGATGAATTAGAAATGCAAGGAATGACAATTAGGTCTTGACAAAAGATAATTGATATGGATTCGATTTGATCATGATTCTGACTAACAAAGGACCAATGTTGACAAACGATTTGATTGATAAATGCACCAATTGACGAGGAACAATGACTAATTGATCCAAATTGACATGATTGAGAAGGATGACAATAGATGACAAATCGATCGCAAAATGACAAGATTGAAAATGACAACGATCGATGACAAATCGATCGCAAGACAACAAGATTGATGACAATTTGATTGAAGGACAAGGATCGATGATGAATCGATCACAAGATGACAAGATTGAAAAGAGGACAAAACCCTAATTAGGATTGACGATGTCCAAAATGATGACAAATTAACACGCACATTGATGGGACAGGATAAGATCGATCAAAATCATGACTGAAGATTGTTATCGACAAGACCAAATTCAAAAGTGAGACAAATGAAGAATGTAGAAGAAGGACTCGATGCTCGCAAATGATAAAGACCAAGTGCGCAACATAGAAGAAATGTTAATGCAATGAAAAAAACCCTAAAATAAGGCAATGCGCAAATGTTGAAGTATGACTCCGCAAGCGTTGACCATTTTTAGATGTCTACATTTTGCCCCTCTTTGAGACAATGCGATTCTAAGCGTTGTTTCAAAGAAAAATAATGAAAATGCCCCAGACAATAACAATGACATATGCATGCCCCCTCGAGGAATTGGCCGGAAACATCCAGAAAAGAGGCCAACTGATTGATAAGAATGATAGAAAATGATAGGTTCGAACAGATCAAACGAACTGCCAAGACTGACGGAAGAAATGTTAGTAAGAAGAAATTAGATAGAGGATAGTTAGAGACGAAGAAAAACTTGCTTTCATTAATGCACTTTGTAGGTGAGAAACTTTATTTAATGTAGCAAAATGGATGTGTAGCATCATGGCATTGAAGGCCAGAGCTGAAATGCAACCCTTTTTGCAAAAGACAGACACATCGCAGACAAACAGCAATCACAACAAAAAAGAAAGGGACCATGAACCATCCCGGTCACTCTAAATCACTCAGTGACATCATCAAGCAACATAGGAACATGATCGAAGAGAAATCAATAAATGATAAGACTCGCTAATTCCAACAAGTCAAACAAACATCTTGATCTTCATTGTCAAAAGTTGAAAGTGTTGATAGGACGATCATGTTGTCTGGTTTTCAGGACATGCGGTACCCCGTTTAAGACAGGACACAGTCTGGTTTCGAGTATACCACACCCTATATAAGACCCATGATAGTAGTGACAAGGACAAATGATATTGATGTTAACGTTCGATTGATAAGACAATTTTGATTAGTTTGAATGTCTGGTTTGATTGGAAAAGTTCATCTGTTTATGCATGATTTTATTAAAGCACAGTGTGTGATTGCGTGTCGTTGGATGTATACTCAGTGATCTGTCTTATGTTCCAAGAGGATATATTTTTTTGGTTTTTTGAGCTTTACAATTTTTTTTGTGTTCATTTTTTCAGGACTTTATTTGACTTTTTAGGGATTTTTTCAGGACATTATTTTATTTTTAGGGATTTTTTAAGGACATTTTTCAATTTTTTATGATTTTTAGGACATTATTTGATTTTTTCTTGGATTATTTCAGGACATTATTTGAATTTTCTTTTTGGATTTTTTCAAGACATTTTTCAATTTTTTGGATTATTTCAGGACATTTTGCAATTTTTTTTGGATTACTTAAGGACATTTTGCAATTTTCTTTTTTGGATTATTTCAGGACATTTTGCAATTTTTAGAGATTTTTTCAGGACATTTTTCAATTTTTTTGGATTATTTCAGGACATTTTTCAATTTTTTTGGATTATTTCAGGACATTTTGCAATTTTTTTTGGATTATTTCGGGACATTTTGCAATTTTTATGATTTTGCCTCCAATGTCTAGCAAGGCAAGGAATATGACAAGTGAATAAATAGGCTTGTTGAAATGATGGTGGATAGAGGGAAGACAAAGGCCTTTATCATGGAGACAATATGGATGCAATTTTCAAGGGTTCTTGCATGTTAGGACAAGAGACTGGATATGACAATGTAAAGCAGTGACATGGCATAAGGGACATGTCAAGAGGTTTTTGAAACCATGTTTAAATTTTGTGTCCTTATGTCAGATCAAGATCAAGGAATGAAAAAGAGTGTATGGATAGTGATAAGATATGGATAGGATAAGCAAGACCAAGAATGGATAAGGGACATGGACTGAAGGTCGGGATTGGCTAAGGGATAGTGGCAGAAAGTTGCAATAAGACAGGGAATATGGATGAAAGGTTATAATAAGCAAATGGATAAAGACCAAAAACTATGATAGACTAAAAGCTGCAAACAAGATGCATGATGCTCATGACGATCCTCATCCTTGTCAAGATCAAAGGTGGAAAGGGAAACTGGACATGAGGGACAATAGGATAATGGAGGAGTATGACATGGGTGTGATAGGATAATGAAGGGCAATAGGATATGAAGGAGGAAACCTGCCCCCAAGTGTGGTGTGCAAGAAGTTCATAGATTACGCATGATGCCTGTTTGCTAGGTTTTCATCACAATACTTGCCCAAGGTGCCTGTTTGCTAGGTTTTCACTAGTGGATGAATTATTTTTGCTTTACTTTTTTTTTCTTTTGTCTTTTTTTTTCACTTTTTTTTTTTATTTTGACATTTTCAATAGAAGATGGACACATGACAGGGGATGGAAGAAGGACTCAAGTGTCTTATTGTTTGGATAGTAACCTTAAAAAAATGAACCATGACCTTTAAAAGTATGCTCAAAGATGTTGGTAGGATAAGGACATGGAAAATAAGATGAAACTAAGGCAAGGATTTATGCAAAGGATTGGACCAAAGGGATGGAAGGATGGAAAATATGCATTGGATAATGGATAGGTTATTGGAAGAATTGGGCTTGAGTGGATGGAAATGAAGGCAAGATCAACATTGGAACACACCTTGAGGGGTGATGGACTGATGGAGGAAAGATGTATTTTGGATATTGAGATTTTGACGAAGGAAAGGCTATGGATTTTGGGACATAAGGGCCCAAAATGGATGAAGAAGGTGATGGAGGAACAAATTTGAGAGGGTTGGATGGAGGAATAGCAACTTTGGATGCCAAGTTGGATGTTTCTTTAGGCTTTTGTGCTTCAAGGAGTCGCTTAGGGATCCACATGGTTTTTGATTTTTCATGCTTTTGTGGTTCCTTGGAGTGCATTGCTTGCACAAGGAATTTAGGAACCCATATATATTTTGACTTTGCTTTGTTTTGCTTAGTGGGCCTTTGTGGCCTTTTTGATATTTCTTTTTCTTTATAGATAATATTGTTCTTTGTTTTGACATGTCGATTATATTGGACATGTTGATCCTTGAATACATGTGGATTGCTAGACTTATGACTTTTATACTTGGCATCCAAATTGCTTGGAGGGGGAAAGGAATGCATGGATGGATGTGAATGAAATGGACTTCTTTTGGATGGATGAAATTTACTCAAGGATGTGTGCCTTTGCTGACCTTGCATAGAGGATGAAGGAATATAAGGACCTAAGATGGATGGAAGGTATGATGGGGAAGGTGTATGTTTTGATTTTGATGGAGGGATACCAACGTATTGAGAGTGAGTTGTGTAGACATGACCCTTAAGATCTTCTTTGATATGGAGGGATTCTTGCTTATGGAGATCTACTCCTTTGCCTTTATGAATATCTTGACTTGTAGGATACTCTTTTCTTTGGGAAGAAGACGTGAGTCCATTATGAGGTGGATATGATATGAGAGAAATAATGAGATCTTGAAGTGGATCGAATTGCACCAAAGTGGAAGAACCCATTATGCATGTCGAGGGTTCATGAACATCTTGCACTGACACGTTAGAATCATGAGGGGGATTAGGATCATGAGGGGGACTAGGATTGTGTGGTGGACATGGTTCAATGATAGGCTCTTCAAGAGATGGAATGGGAGGAATAATGGGATCATCACAAGAAATACGATCTTGGAGTGTATATGGAGCATTAAGACAAGGAGATGGAGGAACAAAAGGATCTTGTGGAGGATTTAAAGGAATAATTTGATCTTGACAAGGAGGGAGATCATTGGAATCCTCTTTAACGTTGCTTTGCTCTGGACTTTTAATGGGGTCATCATAAAGGATGGAAGGGATATCTTGATCTTGCTCAGGGAATGGAGTGTCAATGGGATTTGAAAGGACATTGTTTTCATGAAATGGAAGGGGATCATTTGGGATTGGATGGACTGGGATATCTTGATCTTGCTCGGGGAATGGAGTGTCAATAGGACTTTGGATAGGATGGACAAGAATAGGGGAATCATCATGAGTGTCTGGGAAGATGGTGTCCTGGTCAACAATTGGATGGGATGATAAGGTTTCAGGATCTTGATCTTGATCTATTTCAAGACACGTTTCTTCATGCTCTAAATTATCCTCTTGACATGAGGTTGGACTTTGGATATGCATGGAGGATTCTGGCAATCAATCAATGTTTTGGCATGAAGGAAATGCACTTTGAACATTTGTGATGGATTCTGGCAAGGAATCAATGCTTGAACATGAGGAAGAGGGACTTCGAATGGGGTCCTCTAAAACAGGTAATGGCAATAAAGTGCATGGTTGCATTGGGTCTTGTATTTCTGAAACATAGCAAGGATGTGCATCATGAATTGGATTATCATGGCAATCAATTATGGATAGCCCTTGGGTAATTTCATCCTTGGGTGTATTGTTTGATGAGGACAACATAGAAGGTTCTTGTGAAACTTATAAAGGTGTAGGGATAGATGCCACTGGAGAGTCAATTTGTTTGTGGGGGGATGAGGCATTGCTAGACATAATTGTATTATCTTGATCTTCTTCAAAGAACTCACTTGGTAGGTTCCTTAAGAGCCTTGCAATAAAGCCACCTTTCTTTCGAGGTTTTGGCATGGTTGTATTTGGAATTTGAACTTGTTTGGAAAGAATTTGGTCTTGGTTTGATGTCATGTTTTGATTTTGAACTAGATGTTGCTCAAATTGGTTTGACATGTTCAAAATTTGGCTTGGTGCATGTTGCAAGCTTTGTTTTTGAATGTTTTGTTGTGGTTGTTGACATTGATATTCCACCATTGGTTGAACCATTTGTGGACATTGTATATTTGGTTGGACATATTGTTGAAATTGGACCATTGGTTGTATTGGTTGTATATGTTGAACAATTGGTTGAACCATTGGTTGTATTGGTTGAAAATCTGATTGATAGTAAACACCTTCTTGTTCTTGTTGTGAAGGCACATAATGTTGAAATTGATGTTGTCTCTTTTCTTGAAAATGTTTCATCATCTCTATTTGGGAGAGGAGAGCTAGTATGTCTGATCATTCAAGAAGAGATCTTACATCAATTGGCTCAATCTTTGGATTTCGACCTGGAAATTTTTGAAACATTTTGGACATTTGTGATCTATTCTTCTCAATGTTTTTCACTCTTTGTTCCAATATCTCCTCTTCTTGAGCTAGTTTCTCCTCTAGTTTTTGTATTTGGACATTTACATCATCATGATAAGTTTGATCCAAGTTCTGAGACATGTAGAGATTGGATTGACATGATTGATTGCTCAATTGTGATGACATGGCTTCATAAGAAGGTTGAGATCTCATTTCAACAAACATGTCACTATACAAATGCAATATTTTTGGAATTTTTTTATTTTTTTTTACACAAGCGCAAATTGCCTTAACACAGGCACAAAACCCATCAAGTTGTGCCTGTGTTGCATCAAGTTGCACCTACGTACCTTACATAGGCACAGAAAACCTAACACAGCCACAGAAGTCTTTGACATAGGCACAAAACTCTTTGACACAGGCACAGAAGTGTCCAGAAAGCTCTGAGGCGCCCTGTTTCTTGACTTTTTACCTGCAAATCAGCTCAAAAGCACTCAAAAGCATGGTTAGGGGATTAGTTCACATCGGGTTCACCAATTAATGTATATAGGAATTTGGAAATCATCAAAGCAAGCATAAACATTAGCCTAGTTCAATCATGAAAACTGAAATGCAGTGATAACAATCCTAATTGCACTCAATGAAAAAATGAAAACAAGACATGCAAGATTGAAAACTAAGCAAACCAAATGCAGATGTCTCCTTCATGTGGATCCATTGTCCTTCTTTCTCCTTCAAATAGCTTTGTTTGTGGATCTCACCTACTAGTGCATAAGCATGATGTGAAAGCAAGTAGACAAGATGATAGCGCAAGAATACTAGAAGCGTGATTGATTCGGCCAGGGGTTCGAAAATGCGATCAATTGGGATCTTTGATTGAAGAAATTCATCCAATTTATAGACAAATTGGAGAAATGACCAGATTAGCATGAAGAGATTTGAAAGGAAATTTCAAATCAAGAATGACAAACATGACAAATTATGACAAATTTGCACTTTCTATGCAAAATTGATTGATTGGTAATTTTGACAAAATTATGACAAATTTCTATGTCAAAATTGATTGATTGACAGTTATGACAAATTATGACAAATTTTCTATGTCATTCCCATGAAATTAGGAGAAATATAGGAGAAAATTGAAATTAGATGAATTACAAATTAGGAAATTGATGAAATTAGGAATTAAGTGAATTAATTAACAATTTTTCATTTATTAATTAATTCACAAAGAGGGATGAATTAGTTAGCCAATTAAATAAACATTTAATTGTGACAAGAAGACTTAGGATAAATAAATAAATTATTTAACCTAGAGGGAGAAATGACAAACAAGGTTAAATGAATAAGTCATGAAACCCTAGAAGATGAATTAGAAATGCAAGGAATGACAATTAGGTCTTGACAAAAGATAATTGATATGGATTCGATTTGATCATGATTCTGACTGACAAAGGACCAATGTTGACAAATGATTTGATTGATAAATGCACCAATTGACGAGGAACAATGACTAATTGATCCAAATTGACATGATTGAGAAGGACGACGATCGATGACAAATCGATCGCAAAATGACAAGATTGAAAATGACAATGATCGATGACAAATCGATCGCAAGACAACAAGATTGATGAAAATTTGATCGAAGGACAAGGATCGATGATGAATCGATCGCAAGATGACAAGATTGAAAAGAGGACAAAAACCTAATTAGGATTGACGATGTCCAAAATGATGACAAATTAACACGCACATTGATGCGACAGGATAAGATCAACCAAAATCATGACTCAAGATTGTTATCGACAAGACCAAATTCAAAAGTGAGACAAATGAAGAATGTAGAAGAAGGACTCGATGCTCGCAAATGATAAAAACCAAGTGCGCGACATAGAAGAAATGTTAATGCGACACAAAAAACCCTAAAATAAGGCAATGTGCAAATGTTAAAGTATAACTCCGCAAGCGTTGACCATTTTTAGATGTCTACACTAATTTCTCCTAATTCCTTATGTTCTAATTTTCATCAATTTTCTAATTTCCTAATTTCTAATTCATCTAATTTTCTATTTTCTCTAATATTTCTCCTAATTTCATGGGAATGACATAGCAAATTTGTCATATTTTGTCATAATTTGTCAATCAATCAATTTTGACACAGCAATTTGTCATAATTTGTCATAATTACCAATCAATCAATCTTGCATAGAAAGTGTCAATTTGTCATAATTTATCATAATTGTCATTCTTGATTTTAAATTTCCTTTCAAATCTCCTCATGCTAATCTTGTCTTTTCTCCAATTTGTCTATAAATTGGATGAATTTCTTCAATCAAAAGGCTGAATCAATCACGCTTCTAGTATCCTTACACTGTCATCTTGTCTTGTCAATCTTGCTTTCATATTATGCTTATGCACTTGTAGGTGAGATCCACAAAACAAAGCCATTTGAAGGAGAAAGAAGGACAATGGAGAATTCTTGAGGAGACATTTCACATTTGTGATGGTTTGCATTTGAATTGAATGTCTTGTTTTTCATATATCTCTATTGAATGTAATTAGGATTTATCATTGCAATTTAGTTTTCATGATTGAGCTAGGCTAATGTTTATATTGCTTTGATGATTTCCAGATTCCTATCTACAGATAGATATTGAGGGATGGGTGATCCTAGAGATCATATCAGAGAATTTTTTACGGCATGTATAGAAGTTGCCTCATAAGATACTTATCTAATGAGACTATTTCCTAAAAGTCTGGGACGTCCGGCTTTAGAGTGGTTTTCATATCTACCACCAACCATCACGTCATGGGGGGAATTAGCTGAACAATTTATTGCAAACTTCTCGCACAATATTGACACCCCGGTTACTTTGATGGACTTATGTGCCACTAAACAATACGAAAATGAAACATTTGCATCCTTCATACAACAGTGGAGGGCTCTTTATAGGAGGTGCACGACAGTTATCCCAAAAACAGAGCAAGTGGATATGTTTACAGAAAATTTGATTCCTAAGATTAAATATCCAATACAAATGCAATGTCTAACCACATTCAAACAAATCACAGAAAATGCTCTCAAATGTGAGAAGGGATTGGTAGAACAAGGTCTTATTAAGTATGGCAACACCAACAACAATGACAAATCTAAGTTTTGGTCGAAAAACAAAAATGTGACCAATGATGGTATTGTAGATGCTAGAATGATAAATAGAACTCAACCTGTTTTATCATTGGGAACGAGTCAATCAAAAAATCCACATACCGGGAATAACACAACATCAACCAATGTAAATGCTACATAAAACACAAACACAAGATACCTCAGGGTAAATGCTCCAAGAAGAAATTACACACCTTTAAGACAACCTATTGAGTCAGCGCTCAAAAAGTTAATACAGACAAACATGATCACTCTACCTGAAGTAAGAGTATATGAACCAGGTCCTTTCAAACCCACATGGTGGAATGACAATGATTTCTGCGATTATCATAGGAATAAAGGTCACAAAACGGCAAGTTGCTACAATTTGAGAAACTTGGTCCAAGATATGATAGACCAAGGGGACATCACAATTGATATGGATAAGACCTCAACAAACACAAATCATATGATTTTTAAGGATCCTTTTGTTAAGGATGACAAGGGAAAAGCTACCACATCAGGTACACAAGACAATACGGCTAACTACATGAAGGTCTCATACAACTACACTATTCATGCCATTAGCTCAGGAGATACAACAAACAATGATTCACAAGAAACACCTGATTAGGGGGACCAATATCAAGACACTCATAAAGACGACAACCAAATTTGCATGATATCTGAAGCACCAAAGTACGATGATGATACCAATCTTTGTCTCAGAGATTGGAAGCATGATCAACCATCTCACTCAAATTGGTATGAAGATGAACTCATTGAACATATTATGAATGTCAAATATACACATTGGGACTATGAAGAGGGATTTAACATAAATCTAGATAAAATATCCTATGATACAAATGATACAATTGCTACAAACACAATTACTCCTAGAGATAGAGACTATGCAGTGGTTACTCACAAGTCAAAGGTAACTTTACAAGGGATACCACAAAATCAACCACTAGCAGTAGGGACTTATAATGTAGTTGAGCAGCTTAAGAAAACTCTGGCATAGATATCATTATTTGAACTACTGTGTATCTCACCCAATCATAGAGCTATACTGGACAAAGCACTTCAAGATTTAGTAGTGGACAGAGATATAGATGAACATGCCTTCCAGTCTATGGTAGGAAATCTGACACAAGGTACACATATTGCATTTATAGAACAAGATAATCCTAGTGATAAATTGCTTCATAATGACCCACTACATCTAGAAGCTTACATTCATAAGAAAAGAATCAGAAGAGTACTTATAGATGGGGGAGCCGGTCTCAAAATTTGTACTTTAAATCTGGTCAAAGCACTGGGATATTCTGAACTTCACATTGGTTCTTCCAAAAGGATAAATATCAAGGCTTATGATGATGAAGAACGTCCATCTAAAGGAATTGTAACATTACCTGTACAAGTAGGACCAATAACAACAGAGGTCGCTTTTCAAGTCTTGGACAGAGAACTAGGATATAACATGTTATTGGGCTGCCCATGTATCCACACCATGCAAGCAGTACCATCCGCATTTCATTAGTGTATCAAATTCCCATATAATGGTATTGAAATCACCATAAAGGGTGATCCAAATCCATTCCAACATTGCAATTATCTGAAAAATAGTGTCGATAATCAGGTGCCTATCAATCAGGCCACACCTCTCACTACACAGTTGGAAACATTAAATATCACAGAAACACAAAAAGATATGCCTACGACATCCTCCTTACAAATAAAGGATATGGGTTGTGGAGAGTACTCTATTGCAAATACTTTAAATAGGAAACAGCTGTCTCTTCCTCCTAAGTCCTTTGGGAAACCTCACACTATAGTGCAAAAGCAAGACAAAGGAAAAGAAATTGTCAGATACTCAGACTCATGCTCTTTCATTAGATGGGGTGACTTACAGGAAGAATCCTTGAACAAAGATGTTAACCATTAGATATATAGAGAAGAAGCTCATATGACAATACCCAGAATACACACAGATCAATATAGAAATGGATTTAAAATACTCCAAAGACATGGATATGATGGTACCACAGGCCTTGGGTTACAAAAACAAGGAAGACTAGAACCTGTTGTTCCTAATGATAATCTAGGAAATCAAGGATTGGGATACAAGCATGTACAGCATATCACACAAGCTAGACAGCATACCCTTGATATAATAAATCGACCAAGCAAACCATCAGATTACATATCACAAAGGAATTTGTCCACACGGGCTCTTCCATCTTCATCTCAAATAAGCAATTAGGTACCTACATCACCAAGCGCAGAATCAGATGGGGAAGACATGAGACAACTCTTGCAAGAACCTACCGCGGGGTTACCAAATGATGCAGTTATTGACACAATAGTACAGGATAATGTGGCAATAGATGCGGGATTACCCCCACCACCTAAACCCCACCCATGGTTATTGTCACTACTTCTACCACGAGAAGCAACTCAGGCTCAACCTAACGAAATAGATGAAGAAAGATTGCAAAGGCTTATACCTAGCTTAAGAAGGGTCACTAATGTACAAAGAATACCAGTCAATCTACAATAGAATTAGGGATAGGAACAAGAAGAAATAAGTGATGATAGCTCAAATGATGAAACATATATTGAAAGTGAGACAAATTCTCATGACTACAAGTTCTTATCACTCCATGATTCTACCCCACCAGAAAGTGTAATATCAAACAATCAAGTCTTCATGTTATTAGACTCTACTACAGAAGGGAATAATAATTTACCCCTAGTACATTCACACTTGATTTATTGGGGACAAGAAGGAAAACCAACGCTGGATTGGTTTGAAAATGACGAAGCAATTTCAGAATTTCTAGGAGTCAGAGAGGGATTTCCGCAAGGTGATCATAAAGAAAGGTTTCCTATAGACCTAAATAGAATGGCATACTTTAAAGAAGAAAGTACTTCTCAAATAGAAGATAAGGATCAAACTACCCATAATGACAAAAGTGACTTGGGTAATCTTCCTATGGAAAGAGAAAGTTCAACATTACTTACAGAGGAAACAGAAAAAGTAAATATAGCAGAAGGGGAAGTTGTACATAACATCCATCTGGCAAAATCACTGAGCAAAGAAGAAAAAGATAGATTCATTCATTTTTTCAAACAATGACCTATCAACTTTGCTTGGTCCTATCCAGACATGTCGGGCTTAGATTCTAATTTAGTGTTGCATCACTTACCATTGATATTAGGAGTTAAACCTTACAAGAAAAAATTGAGAAAAATGCATCCAAGTATCGCATTACTGGTTAAAATAGAATTACAAAAGTTGTTGGATGTAGGTTTTATCAGACCTATTGACTATGCGGAATGGATATCAAACCTGGTACTTGTGACTAAGCCCACGGGAGGCATCAGAATCTGTACTGATTTTTGAGATCTAAATAAAGCTTTCCCTATGGATGACCTCCCACTACCTAATATCGACATGATAGTTGACCTAACAGCTAGAAATGAGATGTTATCCTTAATGGATGGTTTTTCAGGATACAACCAGATTAAAATTGCACCAGAAGATCAACATAAAATGGCCTTTACATGCCTATGGGGAACGTACTGTTGGAATGTGATGCCATTTGGTCTTAAAAATGCCAGAGCAACATACCAAAGAGCCATGACAACATTATTTCATGACATGAACCATAACATAATGGAAGATTACATGGATGACATATTGGCTAAATCACAAACCAGAGAAAGTCACCTTGTAGTTCTTACATAGATATTTGATTAGTTGGAATAGTATAATGTCAGATTAAATCCGAAGAAATGTGTGTTTGGCGTAACGATGGGTAAACTATTAGGTTTTATAGTATCAAACAGAGGAATTGAAATAGACCCTACCAAGGTCAAGGCAATCATTGATATGCAACCTCTGTCAACACTTAAACAGCTCAGAGGGTTACAAGGAAGATTGCAATCCATAAGGAGATTCATAGCATAGTTGGCGGATAAGTGTCACCCATTCCAACATTTACTCAGGAAAGGAGTTACTTTTAAATGGACAGAACAATGCCAGGAAGCTTTCCAAGCTCTGAAAAATTATCTTTTGAACACACCAGTGTTAATATCCCCTACTCCAAGACAACCTCTATTGTTATACATATTAGCAACGAACTCAGCTCTGGGAGCTCTATTGGCACAGCATGACAAAAATGGAAAAGAAAGAGCCATTTATTATATAAGTAGGACTCTGATCGGCTATGAGCTTAATTATACCCCCATAGAGAGAGCATGCTTAGTAGTAATCTTTGCATCCCAAAAGATTAGACACTACATGTTGAGTCATAAGGTACAACTCATTGTGCGGTTTGACCCACTCAAGTATCTATTGAGCAGAGCAACATTAACCGGGTGATTGGCTAAGTGGGTTATGATCTTGAGCGAGTTTGATATAGAATACATAGACAGAAAAGCTATCAAAGGACAAATCATAGTAGATCAATTAGTAGAGGCTCCTATACAGGACAGTCACCCATTACTGATAGACTTTCCAGATGAATCTATGTTTACACTAACTACCTCAATAATGTGGAAGTTATACTTTGATGGGTCATATACCAGTCACGGATCTGGAGCAAGTATTCTCTTCATTACTCCTCAAGGGAATGTTATACCTAAGTCATTTAGGATAAATTTCCCATGCACCAACAATATAGCTGAATATGAAGCTCTCCTCATAGGGCTTTGTATAGTTGTGCAATGGAAAATACAAGAGTTACAGGTCTATGGTGATTCACAGTTGATTGTAAACTAAGTCAATGATGATTACAACACAAAGGATGAAAAACTCATGCCTTATAATAAGTTGGTCAAAGATTACAAGGAGCACTTTAGCAAAATTACCTTCGAACAAATCCCCAGAATACAAAACAAGGCAGCAGATGCAATGGCAACCATAGGATCTCTTCTAAATATGCCTGCTAACGAAAGTCAATTTGAGTTTATCATAGAACAGTTAATGCTACCTGCATATGAGACCCCCTATCGGATTATGTATGTGCAATTGTGGGTCCAAAATCACCTTGGTACAATGAAATATATACATATTTTCACACCCAATACATGTCACCGGATCTGTCCAAAAATCAAAAGAAGACCTTTATTCGTCAGGAATCTAGATACACTATTATAGCTAATACTTTGTATAGAAAGGGTTTCGATGGAACTCTTCTTCGATGTCTGGATGAGAATGAAGCACACCTTGCTTTAAAAGAAGTCCATGATGGAATCTGTGGGGCTCACCAAAGTAGTCTTCCATTGTCAAAGAAACTACTGAGAATAGGGTATTACTGGCCAACCATGGAAAAAGATGCTTACAAGTATGTACAGAAGTGTAAATAATGCCAAATGCATGGAGACCTTATTCATGCACTAGCACAAGATCTTCAACCCATCACATCACCGTAGCCATTTTCACAATGGGGATTAGATCTAGTAAGTAAAATCAACCCTACTTCTTCCAACGGGCACAAGTTTATCTTGACAACCACTGAATACTTTACCAAATGGGTTGAGGCGATTCCTTTAACATACACCACTGGAAAGCAGATAGCGAAATTCATGCTCAACTACATTATATGTAGATACGGAATTCCAATGTGCTTTGTTACAGATAACGAGCGTCCATTTAAAAACCAGGAAGTGAAAGAGTTGTGTGACAAATTCCACATACAACAGAGATTTGCCGCGCCATATTATCCACAAAGTAATGGGCAAGAAGAGGCTACAAATAAAACAATATTGAAAATTCATAAGAAAGTAGTCACTGACACAGGACGGGACTAGCATCTCCAGTTAAATCCCACTCTTTGGGCCTACAGAATAGGATTACACACACCTACAGGAGCAACACCATATTCCTTGGTCTATGGGATAGAAGTGATACTCCCCATTGAAATAGAAATACCGTCTCTAAGGGTCTCCTTACAGAACATCATATCAAAGGAAGACTACAGGGTAGAAAGGTTACAAGAACTCGAAACCCTTGATGAAAAAAGACAAACAACGTTTAACCATCTACAAGGATATCAAAATAGACTGAGACAAAGTTATAATAAATGGGTCCACCCATCAACTTTTCAAGTGGGAGATCTAGTACTTAAAGAGAATCAAAGGAACCTAGCGGAATGAGAAAGGCCAAGGAAATTCAAACCTAACTAGTTAGGTCCTTTCATTATAACAAGGGTCATAGGTAATGGAGCCTATAATTTGGCTACCATGGAGGGAGATCCAATCTCTGACCCTATGAACAGCATACACCTTAAGCGATATTATACCTAAGGGCTATGTAGTTTAGGTTTACTTTTTGCATTGCATATCATATCATTTAAAACACTACATTACTTGTAGTTTCCTTTTTAGACGCATCACATTCTTAAATTTCTGCATTCTCATATAGAAGCATCAAGAAAACAAGGCAACTATTCAAGTTTATCATTCATTTGCATCCTAAAGAAAACAAGGGTCATCTCCTTTCTTAGATATTTGGACATGAAGTCTTTGAGGTTCTAAAATCATTCATTCTCAAACATTACCCTATGACGATGCTTTACTTATGATTGGGTAGTGATTTCACTATTTAAGACTTGTTAACCCACAATCTATCAATTGCTATATCTCACACCTTAACAAGATCTCTAATTCATTCTAGACACCTGGTTGATCATATGACTAGTGAAAAATCTAAAATTCTACTTTAGCGCCATTGTAATTGTCACACCCAAGTATGTTTCATTACTTACAAGTCAAGGCAAGAAAAGAAAAAAGAGAAAAATAGCTATGCCAAATATCCATCTAAAGGAAAAAAGAGCAATGATATATAACTGAAATATCATGTATACAAAATGTGATAAAAAAGCTTGACTATGGGAACATGCAAGTAACTCCATCAGGGCTATGAATGCCTACTAGCAATGGAGCAATATTTGAGAAATTATAGTCTATAACCTCATCGGAGCTCTCAAGGCTTGCTGGCAGCAAGGCTCTATTCGGGATGCTTTTGAAGTTAGAAAAATCATGTAGCTAGTCATATAGGATGCTAGGGATCTTTAATGAACACAAAAGCAGGAATTAACGCATTTGCACACACATGGGCAAAAGAAGATCAAAGTTTCAAGAACCAATGGGGAATTTTTTCATGTCTCCATTTGTAAATCCTATTCACTAAGTGTGTTGAGATGAATGTTCCAAAGGGCCTTAGAGATCAATTGACCATTTATCTATAAAATATTTTGCACCTCCATTTCAATTGGTGTATTCAAATGCAAAAACAAACACAGTCAACCTTGTTCGAATAGGAAATGCATCTTCATCCTGCATGTTGCATTCACGTAGGTCATGTCAAAAATTAATTTGTCTCCACATACATTTTGTAGATCATTATGTCATATAGGTCTGCACACTGGGGGCATAACTGCAAAAAATCCAAAAAATCATATAAAGTCCTGAAAAAATCCAAAAAAAATCAGATAAAGTCCTGAAAAAATTCAAAAACAATGGAAAACTCAAAATTCAAAAATAATGAAAAACTCAAAATTCAAAAACAATGAAAAACTCAAAATTCAAAAACAATGGAAAACTCAAGATCCAAAAACATTAAAAACCATAAAATCCCAAAAACATCCATATAACATCCTGAAAAAAAAAATCATTCAAAAACATTCAAATACGATCCTGAAAAAATCAATCAAAAACATCAAAAAATCTCTTGGAAAAGAACTAAAAATCAAAAATCAATCAATCAGAAAAACTTGCAATAAAATGTCTTGTGAGAAACAAATACCCTAGTAGATATCAAGCAAACACTTCGCACAAAGTTAACAAAGGATACAAATACCCAGTCAAACATCTGCAATCAACTGATCAAATTGTCTTATCAATCGTATCATATCCATATCAACGTGATCATTATCTTGTCTTAAACAGAAGAGGATACACTCGAAATCAGACACGTCAGTCTTAAATGGGGTCTGCAACTTTCTGAGATCAAACATTATCAACCATCACATCAAACAACTGAGAATGAAGGCACAAGGTCAGTATAGCTGCTGAATTTTGTCTGGGTCAATCTTTATCTTTTTATTATTTGGCGACAGATGTTGTCTGTATGCTACTCAAGGATGTCCACAAGTGACTAGAGGAGCTATGATGGGCATTATCTTTTTCTTTGTTTGTTGTTTGTGGTGTGAACCGATTAAATTCTAGGGAAATTGCTCTAGTGGATGTCTGTGATAAGAGCCTTCACATCAAGGTGAAATCACCACACATACCTCGACCCCTAACGTAATTCCCAGAATGGAGGGTTCACTCCTTGTCTGTTACGTGTTTGTTTCTGCAATGAGATATCTTTGCATATTGGTTCCTTATACCTTGATGTGCTAAAGCTTCATTTCTCAATAATAAGGCTCAGTGATGAATATATATTGACGCAATAAAATATGTGACACAGGTTCGTGATTCAATTTCAATTCTTATTTTCATCTCATTTGCTTATTAATAGTTTGTTGGTTTCTCATCTTTTGTCTAATCGCATTCTTTCTAACATTCTTTCTATCATCATTTTTTCTCTCTACCATCTGACTAACATTTCTTCAAGGTGTATCTAAGGTTAAATTGATTCAACCATTATCATACAAAAATACATTCATTATAGATTCATCTGCATTCATTATAGAGTTCATTTGCATTTCATTATAGATTCATCTGCATTCAATATAGATTCATCCGCATTCATTATAGAGTTCATTTGCATTCATTATAGCATTCATTTGCATTCATTATAGCATTCATTTGCATTCATTTAGATTTCATTTACATCATACATGTACTACCATTGCATATAGAATCATATAGAATTCAAGTAGATATGCATCATAAAACTCATAACATCAAATAAAGAATACATGGAAAGCAAAAAAATACATAGATCATTACCAAAACCTGCATGCTATATATATAACTCAAAAATGATAATGTGTGTGAATACAATAAATAAGCTCGAAGGCTCAGATAACATGATCAACCAACATTACCTCTCTCAGCAAGTGGATCATGTCCACTAGATCCTTCCCCAGGATGTTGAGGTGGTCCCATAACACCACCACTGCTAGTCCATTGTGAAGTAGATCTACTCGATCTACTCCCCATGTATGCACTAAAGCTAGGCTCTCTATGACCCTCAGGGACAGCTCTCTCATATGCCTGCCGATAATAAATAGACTCCGGTGTAGGAGTGAAATACCTATCTGCCTGGTCGTGTGCATCTGTACCTACTCTAAAAAGATGATCGAAGGCATCCATAGTAATCTGACATCTCTGCACTGCCTCATCTCTCTCCCTCTGGAGATGATCTCGCTCGATATCTAGTCTAGCGACCTCATCCTCCAAACTCTGAACCTATGCTTTGAGAGTCTCCAACTGATCATAAACCTATCCTCTCCCATCCTCAGCACTAGGCACATCCTCCAGCTCTGGCATATCCTCATCATCACCTCCATCCTCGTTGCTCAATGAATCAAAAGAATCATCATTGTCATCACTACTAATAGACTCGGTGTCTCCACCAATGTCTATGTCCTCATCTCCCTCTCCTCCCCCACCTCCTCCCCCATCTCCTCTGACTCTCTCCCCTATGTCTATCCTCAACCATTGTCTAGGATGGTGAATCTGTTGTGCTGTAATAGGAACAATAGGATCCGTTAAAGGCACTGGACCGTGCCTAGCAAACCACACATCATACTCTATCATCATCCCTAGATCCGCTCCACCTCTACCCCAACCCCAGAGTAATGGCTGCAAAGAATCGAACTCAGTAGAAGCAACATGTGGCTGAATACACACACCCCAATCAGATACCTCTTGCGATACACGAGCAAAATATGCAGTAACCACAGGGGTCACCTATACCTCACTAAACTGTCTGAGAACCCGCCCAGGAAGATACATCTCTATGATCTGTTGAGTCTCAAAGGTTCTCCCAATAAGATATCTTTGTTGTCGGCAGAAAGACAGATGCATTACATCATCAGGCCAACTGGGGCAATCTAAGTAAGGTCTCCAAATGAAATGCTGCAATATATTAAATTGATGTCTCTAGTACAAGGTGTTTCCCGAACCCCTGTGTCTGATACCTACTGTATACCTGAAACCATAAGGCTCACCAGACTACAGGTCTATATGAATGATAGGCCTAGAAATAGAAATATGCTCCCATGCCCATGTCTATAGCAAAGTAACACCACAACTGATAGATCGGTATCCCAGATACACAGTACCATGCATCTGATAGTACAACATGGCAAGTAGACAAGGACCCCAAGCATACAGTCGACGATGCACAATCATATCATGGAGCACTCTACCCCATCCAACTAGAAACCCATGACCTCGTCGATCAGGTATCAGTAAACCACTAACAATACCGCATAATACAATTGTCAAGTCATCATAGTCTAATCGAGCCCAAGGGATCTCATAACGACCACTGATCTGCAAATCCTAAATCTCACACTCAAAAAGTGCACATAGTCTAGCAATGCCATCATCATGGTCATATATAACTCTCTCACCATGAATGGGAATACGTAGTATACGCCATACATCCTCTAAGGTAATGGATGCCTCACCAGTCGAAAGATGAAATGAACACAACTCTGAGTGCCACCGCTCTATCAAAGCTATAATCATGGCCCTGTTGGTCGTAACCTCTGGCAAATGCAATACATGGTAAAGACCAAGCTGACGAATATTCTCAATCTCCTCATCCAGTAAGTCAGCTCGAAGATCAAGTCCACTAGGTCTTCTCTGTCGGCAGTATAACACTCCAATGTTCTCCTGCAATGAGAAAATGATCAAAATATCAGATGTCGGATCCAAAAAAAACTTAAAATATTTTCAAACGCATGACAAAAACTTACATATACAACTAATGCATAATAGTTATGACTTATGCGGTACAAATATGACTCTTGCATGACGATTAAAGCTAATGCGTAACAAAATGGGTGCATGCATGACAAAATACACTTATGCGTAATGATATACATGAATGCGGCATGTTAAAGCTAATGTGTAACACTTACGATGCATGCGGAGCATTTACAGCATTTGCGGCACACTTAACATTAATGCATGAAAATCGACAAGCAATTGCGTAACGTAGAGCAAAAAGTGATCATGGAAAATTTTAGAAAAATAGGCATAAAAATAGGCAAAAATCAAGAAAAACAATAGAAAAATACCATGCCGCTAGTCCCAGGAGGTCTCTGATATGAACGTACTCGGTCCAACAAGTGTAATCGAGCTCTATAACCAGCCATGATGATCAAATAACACAGAAACAAGTACATAAATTGCAAAGAAACCAAGGAGTTCCCAAATTGCAAACGAGCAAATGAAAACCTAAAAATCTCTATTTATAGCACAAAATTAGGGTTTTTTTTTTTGACACCTTGACGCCCGTGGTCCCCACCCAGCTTCAACCAACTTGTAGCCTACTCAAATGATATCGAAATGAAATGAAATTTCACACGCTTTCTCTTTACATTGGTATCGAAAACATGGTCTCAATTTTTTAATTTTCCGACCACCTTTTCCGAGGGGGCATATTCACACTGTACAGCAATACCAAGGCATACTGGGGCAGAATTTTTTGTTTTCTTTGAAACAATGTCATTCCAACTTTGTCTCAAAGAGGGGCAAATGTAGACATGTAAAAATGTCTCATTGATCATGTACTAATTATTCCTCTAGTTAGTTAAATAATTATTTAATTATTTAATTAATTTAATTAATCTTATTCTTCTAATCTCACATTTCATCGTAATCTTACTAATTATTTTATTTCTTATTCTTTCATCATTTAATCATTTTAATCATTTTCTAAATATTAATTAAATAT
The DNA here is from genome assembly GCF_030272615.1 of Cryptomeria japonica. NCBI lineage: Eukaryota > Viridiplantae > Streptophyta > Pinopsida > Cupressales > Cupressaceae > Cryptomeria > Cryptomeria japonica. Next base: position 232,523,692 of record NC_081411.1, on the reverse strand, counting down.
ATATTATTTTATTAATTCTGATTAATTCCCTAATTTAAATAATCTTTATTTTTTAAATAAATTCCTAATTATTCAATTTCTATCTCTAATCATCTAATCATTCAACCCTCTTCTAAATATTAATTAAATATTTATTATGTAATTAATAGTGATTTAATCCTTTAAATTAAATAATCTTTATTATTTAATTAAATTCCATTTCTAAATAATTAAATAGTTTCTTTAAATTATTTAATTAGCTAATTAATTCTTCCATTTCCAAATCCCCAAATTCTAATTTCGTTTAATTTCATATTCTTCTAATTTCTTCCAAATTCAAATACATGTGCATGATTTCAAAAACCAAATTGAAAATCAAAGTTAAGTTCTAAATATATTCAAATGCTAAATTGAATTTATTAATTCAATTATTTGAATAATATCTCATGCAAAGATTAAATTGAAAATCTAAATCTAAATGCAAGCACATGCTACATTAATTAATTAAATCATTTATCTCTCCAACTTCTATTTCCATCTTTCAGTTAGCTTTTTCTAAATTAAGCTCTTTGTGTCGTCCTCTTTATTTCCTCCAAACATTCTTTTTCTTCCTTCAATCAGCTTTTTCTCAATCAGTTGACTCATTAATCTATTCAATCTATTGAGTTCCACTCCTACAATCAGCAGTTCAACTATCAACTTGCATTTGAGCTCACCTGAGTTCACACCTCTTGATCATTTTGTTCCACCTTTCAATCAATCTTCTCCAATTTTCTATAAATTGAGCATCCAATCTTCATTTTCAACAATCACTAACTTTGAATCTTTGTGTCACTTGCAGGTTACCAGTGCAATATTTGAGAGCCATCATACCACGAAGAGGAGAAGAGCAATGGAAGTTCTACGCAATCACGGAATAGGGAGTTCTTGATTTGATTTGATGATTTACAATTCTTATTCCTTAATTGCATTATTCCATTGTAATGTTTGTTAAATTCTGATTAGGATAGGGATTCGTGATTTCCCTTGTTTCTAATTGATTACTTTGTTAAAAGAAGAATGAATTTTGCATCCCACAACTGGTATGTTAGTTTGTGAGTTGAACCGATAAACCAGTATATAACATTAAACCCTTTTCTATGCAATGTAACCGGTAAACCCTACCAGTTATTTTTGTTAATCCCTAACTGGTAATTTTGTTAGTTTAAGATCTAATGATGAGCGGTATAGATGGAGACAAGTATGATCATTGAATGAGGATAAGTTCATACTATTTTTGGCGCATTGTTTGTTTGTTTGTTTGTTGTCTAGGGAATGAGCAAAGTGGATTGCATCTAATGCATATCGCATGATTGATAGTTCTGATACTTAATATAAGTACAGATCCAATAGCCAACAAGATGAGAGGGGGGGGGTGAATCATACAAACTTAATCTTCCATAAAAACTCAGATTCAACCTCGGTAACATATATTTCAGTAATATATCCAAAATTGTTAAACATGCAAACTCAAAAGCATATAAACATCATAAACCTCATAACACTAGATTTAACGTGGAAACCCAAATAGGGAAAAACCACTATGGGATTTTGGACCCACTAAGAAATATACTCTTCTAGAGTATGCTCGATTAAAAGCAAATCCTATTAAAGATTACAAACACATTGCTAGATGTGACCCAGTTAAGGGATTTCCCTCAGATCTGTTAGGATCTTCACCTTGTTAGAAGTGACCTTGTTAAAGGATTTCAAACACTCAATCAGAATGTCACCTTGCTAGAGGGTTTTACAAATAAGACTGTTAAGTCCACTCGGTTAAGAGATTTTCTGTCACTTTCACAAAATAACAGTAATAAAATCTATCTGCAATTTCACATCTAAAATGCTAAAGCAGATTCTTATTTGTTCAATACAATCTAGACATAGAACTAATCTTGTCTATTTGCTGGGCTTCTATACTCTGTTATTCAAACAGGTCTTCAAGCTTCTATGCTCGGTAATCACTATGTAGCATCCCTGTGCATACACTTGCCCGCATACATTGTTTATCAATAGTTTCCTATTTATAAACAATTAGGTAACCGCTTAATCTCCTTGATCACATTTCCCATGATCAATCATAACCATGAGATCTTCGATATTGTCCAGGTTCAATGCATCTTTCGATCTGAAAATGTTTTACCCCACCTTGGAACTTGTGCCAGGGTATTGTGGTTCAATCTGCGCTATAGATCTTCATGCCGACTTTCCATTGCCTTAGATTCTTAACAAACTATATTAACGGCATACCAATCATTCAATCAGTTCCATCTCATTAGCTTCCTTCATTAAATAACGCATGTAACCATTTAATGCATTCTGTTATAGGGTGATTACAACTCGGTAAAAACTCGGTAGACATTCTGCCTTCATTAACCGATAGCAATAACCTTAGGGTTTACCAACTAGGTTCCTTAGAGTTTACCGACTAGGCTCTTTGCTTGATAACATAGTATAGTATTAACCTTTACAATTTACAACATATGGATGATGTTAAAACAATCTGAACATCATGATCTCATCATTGTCTGACTTGGTAATAGTTGCCCATTGAATATCTTATTCATCCCCTTACTCATCATATTCTTTCCTATGTCTTTTGCTGACATCTTTATATTCTTCAAATCATACTTCTCAAGATATGGCAACATCTTACTGAATTAGAAAACAATTTCTTGACATCAATGACAAAATAATAATATCAAGATAGTAAACATCCTTAATCAGTTATATCCATAATCATCAACAACCTTCTCAATATCCTTATTGAAATGCCAACAATATTTCATTGTCTGTTATAATGCAATATTTCCAACAAAACCGGTATATAACATTAAAACCTTTTCTATGCAATGTAACCGACAAACCCTACCAGTTATTTTTGTTAATCCCTAAATGATCAGTTTGTTAGTTTAAGATCTAATGATGAGCAGTATAGATGGAGACACGTATGATCATTGAATGAGGATAAGTTCAGATTGTTTTTAGCGTGTTGTTTGTTTTTTTGTTGTCTAAGGAATGAGCAAAGTGGATTGCATCTAATGCATATCGCGTGATGAGTTACAAAGTTTGATGAAGTGGTGATCATGGAGCGGTTGGAATTTTCTTGAAGAATATGAAAATATTGTTATGATTTCTAACGGTCAATATTGAACCAACTTGTTTGTAATCTCTATGAGAGAATTGGGTTTTTGTTGTGTTACAGACCTAATTGATTTGTTTTTAAAGGCAATGAAGTTGTTTGTAAAAGTGTTGGCAAAGTGTTGGCTGAAAACCAGTTGAGTGTGTGGTTTCCTAACTAGAGAATGGATTTGCAGTTTGAGTGAAAGCAAATTGAAGCTTAAAAGGATCTGATCAAGCAAATGTAGTGCTATTCAGACAGATCAAGAAAACCTATTGTTTTCTAACAATTAAAGTAGAATTGAAATCCGTTAACCAGGTAAGCTCTAACAAGCTCGGTTACTTATTAAATCCTCTAACAAGGTGGTCCATTAACTTGGATTCTCAAACCCTCTACTGAGGTTACTCCTAACATGGTATTTTGCTTATTCATCAAGGCATTTTGTAAATCCCTTAATCGGGTGATTCCTAATAGAATCAGTTATTAACAGGACTTATTGTAAAATCTTTAACAGGCTTGGCTCCTAACAGGGTGAACTTCAGAAGATTTCAAATAGCTATCCTTGTGAGTCTCATCTCAACGTGGTTTTTACCTATTTGGTTTTCCATGTATAAACATTTGTGTCAAGTGGTGAATGATTTTGTGGTTATGATCTTATTTGTTGATTTGATTAATTTCTAATAAGGCATGATAACTGGAAGCATTGAGAGATTGAATATGTTGAGATATGATTAAGCATTTTGTTGTTTCCAAGATTGAAGTTGTTTATTGTTAAGTTGTTATAATAGTTACCCGGTTGATGTTGAGTATTGATCTTAATAAGTGAAAGTTTACTTTGTGAGTTTTAATTTAATATTGGGAAGTTTGTATCAATTTTTTAGTATACTGATTCAACCCCTCCCCCCCTCTCGATATTCTAATCAGATACTTATTATTTCATAAGACCATCAAGCTTCAGTAGTAGATAAATAAGTACATGATTGTTTCTTGTTGATCCATGAAAGCAACTTCTTTCCAAGAAAGAAAGCTCCACCGAAAGTCTTTTTCTAGTCATCAACATCGCCTGCCCAATCTACATCTGTATATGCACATAAAGTAAAATCATCATCCTTAGGGTACCACAAACCATATTTAGAAGTACCTTGTAAGTATCTAAAATTATTTTCACAACACTCTCGTGATTTTCTCTAGGATCACTTTGATATCTTGATGCAATATAAACAGCATTCATTATGTCAAGCCTAGTTTGAGTCAAATATAGCAAACCTCCAATCATAGACTTGTATCTTGTAGGATTTATCAGTGCAGATACATCTTTCCTTGTCAATTTATCACTAGTAACCATAGGTACTTACCAGTTTAGAGTCTTCCATACCAAATTTCTTAAACAATTCCATAGCATACTTAGTTTGATAGATGAAAATACCTTTATCAATCTGAGTAATCTGCAAACCTAAGAAAAATTTCATTTCCCCAATCATAGACATTTCAAATTCTTTCTCCATGTTTTTAGAAAATTCCATGCAAAACTTATCTTCACCTCCAAAAATGATGTCATCAACAAAGACCTCAATAATCAATATATCATCATCAGTGACTTTATAATATAGATTATTGTCAGCATTACCTTTAGTGAAACCAAGCTTCAAAAGATATTTATCTAACCTTGCATACCAAGCTCTAGGTGCCTATTTCAATCCAAATAAATATTTCCTTAACCTACAAACCATGTTTTTATCATCTGAAAGTGAAAAACCATCAGGTTGATCAGTATAAACTTCATCATCAAGATCCCCATTCAAAAAGGCACACTTAACATCCATCTAATAAACCTTATAGTTTTTATGTGTAGCATAGGTAAGAAATAATCTTACAACTTCAATCCTAGCTACCGGTGCAAAAGTTTCATCATAATCAATTCCTTCCTTTTGAGAATATCCTTTACAAACCAATCTATCTTTATTCCTTACAATATGTCTATCTTCATTCAATTTATTCCTAAAACCCCATTTAGTTCCAATAACATTCTTATTTTTTAGGTTGGGGAACTAAAGTCCGTGTGTTATTCTTCTCTATTTGATCTAATTCTTCTTTCATATCTTTCATCCAACATTCATCTTTACATGCTTCAATTACTAATACCAGTTCAACTTGAGAAATTAAACATATCTCATTAGCTGCCAATCTCCTTCTTCTCATCACTCGATTGTTCTTATCCCCAATGATCTGATCTTCTGAATGATTCAATCTCATATACCTAGGAGTCTTCGGATTCTTTGTTACTCTTTCTTATTCTTCAGTTACTATTGAATTTTCAGCTACTGCTGGAGTAACTGGCTCAATATTTAGTTCTGGTAAAGGTGTTACTGGTTCAGTTGTGATCATTTTCACTCTTGGTTCTTTCTCATAAACTCTGATTTGACTTCTATTTAACTCATCCACCTTGACATTAGTGTTCTCCACAATTCTCTGCAATATCTTATTATAACATCTATATGCTTTGATTTCATTAGAATAACCAAGAAATATTCCTTGATCACATCTAGGATTGAATTCACCAATGATATCATCTCTCCTGATATAATATTTACTACCAAAGCTTCTAAAATACTTAATTGTAGGTGTATTTCCAAACCATAATTCATAAGGTGTCTTACTAATTTATCCTTTGATATGTACTTTGTTGAATGTATAGACTGTTGTGCTCACTGCTTCTCTCCAAAATATATGAGGTAGATTAGCTTCCATCACCATTTTTCTAGCAGCATCCATGATAGTTTTGTTCTTCCTTTCTACAACTCCATTTTGCTGAGGTGTTCGGGGAGCAAAAAATTGTCTCCTTATACCATGCTTATCACAAAAGTTGTTAAACTCACCGAATGTGAATTCTCTACCATGATCTAACCTTAAACATTTAATCTTCAGTCATGTCTCAGTATCACCTTTAGTTTTAAATATTTTAAACTTTTCAAAAGCCTCGCATTTCTCCCTTAGAAAAGTAACCCACATCTTTCTAGAAGAATCATCAATGATTAGCATAAAATATCTATCACCTTGAAAACTTTTAACTCTAGCAAGGCCACACAAATAAGTATGAATAAGATCAAGAATATCATTAGATTTGTCTTGTATGCTCTAAAAAGAGGTTCTGGCATGTTTTCCCATTTGATATTCCCTACATACCGGATTATAGGGCTTCACAATCTTAGGTGTATCTCTAACTGCCTTAGTTGAACTGATCTTCACAATGCAATCAAAATTCACATGGTATAGCCTTTTATACCATAGCCAACTCTCATCAATTTGTGCAATCAAACATTTCTTCTCACTAGAATTCAAATGAAATATATTACCTTTTGTTTGAGTACCTGTTGTAATCTCCAATCTATACCTATTAATGATTTTGCATTTTTCCATCCTTGAACTATAATTGAAATACCTTATCCACCAATTGTCCTACACTCAAAATATTATGCCTCAAACCTTCAACATAATAAAAGTTATCAGTATTTTGTTTTCCATCCAATGATATAGCTCATTTTCCTTTGATCATACATGCTTTTTCATCTCCAAATCTAACTAGACCATCATCAAATTCTTGCGAAGATAGAAACTTCATTTTATCTCCAATTATATAATGTGAACATCTACTATTAATTATGTTGGCAACTGACACTCAATTGGTTGGTTTTACTATGTTGACATTAATGGCAACATGGTATTGTGTTTCGACTTCATGTTTTGGTTCAGTTGTGTACCGGTAGGCACTTCAGAGATAATACACCACCACCGACAGGATGGAAGGATTTCTTTGGTTATCGGAAATGCGGGCCGACATGGTTTAGTAAAGGTTATTGGTATTGGAGGCCGACAAATCTTGGATCCGGAATCGACAATTGGTTTTAATATTTATGCATTTATGTTATCTGGCTGACATGTAATTTGATATTGTATATATATTTGTAAGTCGACATAAGACATCTAAATTTGTATAGTGTATATAAGTCATTTTGATATAGACATGAGATAGGAGATCATGTACATGTGAATGTAATATGATGTGAAATATATCAAAGAGATCATGTATGTGAGGAAATTCATGTAAGGGTTATTCTGGTAAAGGGTTTAGGGTTTCAGACCAGAATAGACATGGCTTAAATCGAAACTCTATTCAGGCATAGAAGATGTTATCTTAGCAGTTCAACACTTCTTCGGATTGTAGTCTAGAATTTTATGTAGTCGGTGAGACTCTTTTTGTGATTGAGCAGTGTGCTCTAGGCTGTAAGCCTTCCTAGAAGTGTAGGCCCCTCATATTTTGTAATATCTCTTCATATGGCCATTGGATTGATATTGTAGGTCAAAAATCCCATCGTGTTTTGTCCTCTTTGAGGTTTTCCATGTATAAATATGTGTGTTATGGTTCTCATTTATGTGATTGGCTTAATGGTTTCTTTACTTCTTTCAATTCTGTATGTACCGGTATATGTCCAATTGGTGTTGGTGTATGCATGTTTTAATAAGGTTAAATTTAATCATTCTGATATAACACTGATTCACCCCCCCTCCCACCCCCCCGCCTCTCAGTTTTATTGGATTCCAACAATTGGTACCTTATGCCTTAGAGGAAGTTTAATAGCTTGAGGAAGATCCTAAAACCGGAATCCATGGATATGGATTTGGAGAAGCAACTTGAGATGGCACTTGAAGATTATGATGCTAAAAGATTGAAGAACTTAAAGCTACAAGATGAATTGAATTAAGATTATGATGCTAAAAGATTGAAGAACTTAAAGCTACAAGATGAATTGAATTTTGTTAAGAAATTCTTTCTTGTCCTACAAGAGAGGTTATCATTTGTTCGGGCTAGGAGGAAGGAACTTTTTCAAAGTCGGGATGATGAAGAGAAAGATGCACTTAGGGAACAAAGTTAGAAATTGATTTAGGATAACATGGTTATGAAAAGTTAAATACAAGTTGTAACTATGAGAATGTCTAAGGAGATTGAGGATAGAAAGAAAGAAGAAAATCTTGTTGTGTCCCTGAAGAACAAATTTAAAGAATGTGATAGGTTGATTCATGAGAATGATATGTTGGGAACTAATTTAGTACAATCCCAGAGTAATGAACAAGAGCTTGAGAGACAAATGATAATTCTGAGAGAAGATTTAACTACTACAAGTGAGTATAAAGAAAAATTCAAGATTATCTCAGCATAGCTAAATGAGTTATTAAAGAGACAAAGGAAGATTGGAGATTCCAGTGGACTTGGATTTGAGAAAGGACAGAGTTCTGGTACTGCTAATGAAGATCAAAACCATGAGGCACCAGTAAGGAAATTTAATGCTTATAAATTTATTGGTAGATGTTTTGTTTGCAATAGATTTGGTCACATGGCAAGGCAATGTAGAAATAGAGCAAATCAAAACCCTGATTCTACTCTTAGTAAATGTTCCAAATGCAATAAGTATGGTCATAAAATAGAAGATTGTTGAATGAATGTTAAATGCTATGCATGTGGAAAATTTGGACATATAGCAAATCAGTGCAGGTCAAGAAATTTCACTGGTTTTAGCAAAGCAATTCAAAGGAACAATGTTACATGTTATGCATGTAATGATGTTAGACATATTGCTAAATTCTGTAGAAGCATAAATCCACCGGTTGGTAATGGAGGATCAAATGAAAAAGGGAAAGAGAAGGTTAGTGATATCTAGCAAGATCATACTTAGAGATGGGTTAGAAAGACTGAAGAATAATTATCCAGTAGAAGAGGTTGCTCCTACACCAGTAGGTAGCTCATCGATAACTAAGGCAGATGCCTTAGGGGTAGGCAAAGTTCATGAAGATGTTGCATATGCCCCAAAAAGAGGTTCTGGAAGATGTTCTAGATATTGGAGATGATTATCCGGCATGGATATGTTTTGAGAGAGATCCAGTATCTCTCACCGACAGTCATTTATGTCAATGGAATATTAGGGTTTTTTTCAAAGGTTAAAAGGTCGAATTCACTTCATTATTAATCACCTTGCATTCAAAGCGACTAAGAGAAATCAAAGGCAATTCAGAGCAATTAGATTTCTTCTTGAGCGATTTCACTGGTGTCTAAAAGAATTTGTTGGAGGTTTCCACCGAGAGTGATCAAAAGGTATATCTTTAAACATGGAAGCGAGATCATCATCCATTCCTATTTTTATTGCAAACTCAATCGTAGTAGAGGTCAAGGACCACCCCCGGCCAATTTTCAAGTCGTATCCACATGTGGCTACCTTGGAAGATTTGGTTGGAGATTTTTCTCGTGTTCCAGAGGTAGTTGTCTATGTAGAGGATGTTAGGGCATGTTAGGATTCCCAAAGATACTGAGAGGGGGGTGAATCAATATCTAACCGGTTTATGGATTTTCTAAACTTATTAAAGGAATTTCATGCCAAAACAGTGTACCAGTAAACCAGAGTTAATGCAGTAAATAAGAACAATAAACACAACATAGAAAGCATACCATAACACAATATTTTTAACGAGGAAACCCAGTGTGGGAAAAACCTCAGTGGGATTTGTGACCAACAATATTCGCTCACTTGCCAATAAGTGAATATTACTAATACAATAGGAGCCTGCACATGCAGGAAGGCCAATTGCCTAAAGCTCACTGCTTAAATACAAAAAGGAAGTCACACTAACTTACAAAAGTGGATTATGTAAATCCAATGTCAAGTATTATTTCAGTTCAGCATCTGGTATGCCAGGTTCAGTACCGGTTTAAGCTCTTACAATAATCATAAACCTTATTCCATAATCTACCTTAATATTCGCACATATTATCCATCTCGCATATTTCCCTTCTTACAAAAGTTCTACAAGATCTCATACTTATATATGATCCTTATTAAAATACACCTTGTCGGCTAAAAAAGAAGATTTTACAATTAAATACAAAATACAATAAACAAAAATCCTGTCGGCCAAGGTGTCGGTACACATCTTTGCCGCTGTCGCTGCTAGTATCTGTGCCTATGTCGGTGTTTGTTGGTGCCATATGATTGTAAGGTTGCCATCAATGAAAATACCTTCAATCACCTACAATTTCTCATTGGAGTGTGCATTTGCCAACAGGGCATATATTCACTGTGACATTGAGGACTTGCGAACTTCTGAGATTAAGGCCATGTATATTGTTGGCATTTTCATGAAGATTGCATTAATGATATGTTATGTTGTCATTGTTGGTATTTTGGTATGGTTTTGTCATTGATGTCAACACCTACTAAAACACTAGCACTTTGGACATCCAGCAGCATTCACCGGCAAGCAAGTAACTATTGCATAGTTACTGGTATATGGTTCACCGGCAGGATATAATGATCACTGGCACTCAGAATTATGTGGAAGACACTTGGTAATGTCGAAGACATCATTTGGACATCTTGTCCTAGATTTTTGTTCACTGATATATTCATATTTGCATATTTTCTTTTACCGGCAAATAGGTCCAGGGTTACCTAGGGTTACACCGGTAGGTTTATCTTTTCTAGATCAGCATGGCATGCTAAGGAAATGATTAATTATTGTTGTAAATGCATTAAGCCGACATGTTCAATCGGTTATTGCATCGGATATTATATTTTTTGTAAAATGTTTTTATTGTAATATCTTGTAGAGACGACCTACTAAAATTGGTCTTAGGTTATGGTATAAATGTAAGATATTAATTATAAGATCATATGTGGAATGCAAAAAATAATTGTGTGAAGGAATATGCGAGATTAAGCAGAGCTATACACGAAGACATCATTTGAAGGTGAAGTTAGGTTTATGTGAAAGCATATCAGCATTACACCAGTACTAAATCCAGCATATGAAGATGCAATTTTGTGCAGTATATTCTTATTGGATTTAACCATCCAACTGTAGTCAGTGTGACTCCCATTTTGTGATTGAGCAGTGAGCTCTAGGCTGTTGGCCTTTCTGCATGTGCAGACCCCATTTATGTACACTTACTATCTACAGTAGTATCATCTGATTATGGGTAAGGTTTCCCACTATAGTTTTTCCCCTTATAGGGTTTCCACGTACAAATATTGGTGTCATGTGTTGTGGATGACTTTGTGTTTATGTTTCATGCATTAATCTTTACCGGTATAGCTATTAACTGTTAAAACTATTTACCACCATACTTAACTGGTTTACCAGTATTAAGCATTAAGTTGGTTAAGCTATTTTTGGTTTGAAATTAGTTGACAATTGATTCACCCCCCCCCCTCTCTCAGTTGTCTTCAGGACCTAACAATTGGTATCAAAGCTTAGTCCTCTTTTGCAGAAGTTTAACAACTTGAGGAGATCCAATGTCTACAAATTATTTCAGGAAGGACAGTCCTAAACTTTATGGAACCAAATATGGCATATCGAAGATCAAAATGGAGACACATCTAAATTGCATTGGCAAAGATGTCTGGGAAGTTACAAAGAAAGGTTACACTGCTGCTGTATCTGGTCAACCCAGTCCAACTACCTTGGCTAAAGATGAGGAAAATGATTGCAAAGCAAGAGAAGCACTTTTGAGCGCATTATCAGATCAACAAATCATGGGATTATCAGATAGGTCTACTGCTAAAGCTATTTGGGATCATTTGGAAACACTGAATGAAGGAGATTCCACAGTCAAAATTGCAAAACTTGAAAGCTTTCGGGTCAGGTATGAACATCTGAAAATGGAAGAAGATGAAAGGATTTCTGCTTTTATGGAAAGAGTAAATGAAATTTTTTTGGGTATTAAATGTTGTGGAGGAACCTTAAGTGAGGATGAAATTGTTTCAAAAATCTTAAGAGGATTGCCACCAGCATATAAAATAAAGGTTACTGCTATAAATGAGTTAAGAACAATGCCTAATACATCAATAACTAGGGATACATTGATTGGGAAACTTTCAGCTTTTGAAAATAAAGAATTTGGTCTTGTTGCTACTATAAAGATAGATTTAGCCTTTAAAGCATCAACATCATCTGCTCCATCATTTGACAAATCTGATTGGAAAGCATTTTATGCAAGAGAACTTGAAGAACTTGAAGCACTATTTGCAAGGAAAATGCCTAAAGGTCCAATTGGAGTAAGTATGAAGGTAAAGCACCCTTTAAATGTTTTAACTGCAATAAGATTGGTCATATGGCTTCGAGATGCCCTGATAGACATGCTAGACTAAGAGAAGAAGCTAGAAGACATACAAGACTAATCCTGAATATCAGAGATATAGATTCAAGAAGAACAAAGACAAATCTTGTTACATTGTTGATAAAGGTGTGACTGATGATTCTGATGAGGATCCGGTAGAATATGGATGGGTTTTTGTTGCTATAATAGAAGATCAACCGACACCTACTGTTCAACCAATAGAACAAGCCCTAGTAGCTAAAGTTGAAGTAAAGGATGAATGGATCATTGACTCGGGATGCTCACATCATATGACAGGAGACAAAGGTAAATTCTTGAACTTTCAAGGATACAATGCAGGTTTAGTAAGATTTGGAGATGACAAAGCCTGTTCAATCAAAGGTAAGGGTACAATATCTCTTGATGGTAAGCATAACACTGACAATGTCTACTATGTTGAAGGATTGAAGTATAATCTTTAAAGTGTTGGTCAACTAGTTGAGAAAGGATTTCAGTTACAATTTAAAAATGGAAAATGCAAAATCATGAATAGAACTGGTTTGGAAATTGCAACCAGTAATCAGACTAGAGGTAATATTTTTCATTTGAATAATAGTGAAAAGACATGCTTGATTGCACATATAGATGAAAGTTGGTTATGGCATAATAGACTCTGTCATGTAAACTTTGATTGCATGGTAAATATCAGTACTTCTAAGGTAGTTAGAGATCTACCTAAAATTGTCAAACCTCAGAACACAATATGCAAGGAATGTCAATTTGGAAAACAAGTTTAAGCTAGTTTTAAAAGTATTCCAGAAAAATCCAATAATGCTTTTGATTTGATTCACATTGATTTATGTGGTCCAGCTAGAACTAAAAGCTTACAAGGTGATAGATATTTCATGCTAATCATTGATGACTATTCTAGAATGTGTTGGGTTACTTTTCTCAGAGAAAAATCAGAAGCACTTGGAAAGTTCAAACTATTCAAAGAAATGGTTGAAAATGAAACCAGTAAGAAAATTAAATGTTTAAGATTAGATCAAGGAGGAGAATTCACATCTAAGGACTTTAATACATTCTGTGAAGTGAATGGAATTAGAAGATAGCTATCAGCACCTTGGACACCACAGCAAAATGGAGTAGTTGAGAGGAAAAATAGAGCTATCTTGGATGCAGCAAGAAGTATGTTATCAGAAGCAAATTTACCACATGTGTATTGGAGAAAAGCAGTCAGCACAACGATCTATACATTCAACAAAGTTCACATCAAAGGTGAAACCGGTAAGACCCCTCATGAACTATGGTTTCATAATACTCCTACTCTTAAATATTTCAAAATTTTTGGAAGTAAATGTTATATTAGAAGAGATCAGTATATTGGCAAATTTGATCCTAGAAGTGATGAAGGAATATTTCTTGGTTATTCATCTAAGAGCAAAGCATATAGATGTTTTAACAAGAGATTGCAGAAAATTGTTGAGAGTACAAATGTAAAAATTGATGAACAATTCAGAGGAACTTCAAGGTATATAGACTCTGAACCAGCAATAGAAATTGTGACAAATGAACCTACACCAAATCCACCAGTACAAAATGAAGATCTAGTTACCCCGGTACCATCTGAGGATTCCACAATAACTGAAGAACAACAACAAACAAAGACACCCTGGTATGTAAGATTGAATCATTCTAAAGATCAGATAATTGCAAATAAATTTAAGGGAGTTATGACAAGAGGAAGATTGGCAAATGAAGAGTTATGTCTTATTTCTCAAATAGAACCATCATCTGTTAATGAGGCATGTGAAGATAAATTTTGGATTAAAGCTATGGAAGAAGAATTAGAACAAATTGAGAAAAATAACACTTGGACATTAGTTCCTCGGCCTAAAGATAAAAATGTAGTTGGAACCAAATGGGTATTTAGAAACAAACTTAATGAAGATGGTAAAGTTGTCAGAAATAAAGAAAGACTAGTATGTAAGGACTATTCTTAGAAAGAAGGAGTTGATTACAATGAAACCTTTGCACCGGTAGCTAGAATTGAGGCAGTCGGATAATTCTTGGCTTTTGCAGCACACAAGAACTACAAAGTTTATCAAATGGATATTAAATGTGCATTTTTGAATGGAGATCTTGAAGAGGAAGTATACATTGAACAACCTGATGGAATTTCTTTGACAGATGACAATGATATGGTTTGCAGGTTAAGGAAAGCTCTGTATGGATTGAAACAAGCCCCAAGAGCTTGGTATGAAAGATTGGATAAGTATCTTTTAAAGATTGGTTTTACTAGAGGAAATGCAGACAGCAATTTATATTACAAATTAACTAATGATGACATCTTGATTATAGAAGTATTTGTTGATGATATAATCTTTGGAAGAGAAGATGGTTTATGTAAGGAAGTTTCTACTAAAATGCAGCAAGAATTTGAAATGTCTATGATTGGAGAAATAAAATTCTTTTTAGGATTGCAGATTTCACAAACTAACAAAGGTATATTCTTGAGCCAATCCAAATACTTCAAAAAGTTACTAAAGAAATTTGGGATGGAGAACTCTAAACCGGTAAGCACACCTATGACTACAAATGACAAATTATCTCAAAGGGATGAATCTACACCTATTAATCCAGCTAGATACAAATCTATGATAGGAGGTTTACTGTATTTAACACAAACCAGATGTGATATTATGAATGCAGTATGTATTGTTTCAAGATTTCAAAGTAATCCTAGAGAAAATCATGAATCAACAGTAAAAAGGATTTTCCGGTACTTACAAGGCACTATAAATCTTGGATTATGGTATCCTAGAGATATAAACTTTGAACTATGCGCATACATAGATGCAGATTGGGTAGGAGATGTGGATGATAAAAAAAGCACCACCAGTGAAGCATTCTTTCTTAGAAAGAGATTAGTTTCTTGGTTGAGTAAGAAACAGAGTTGTACATCTTTATCAATAGCAGAATCAAAATATGTTGCAGCAACAACTAACTGTACACAGGTACTATTGCTTAAGCAAATGTTGAAAGACATAAAGGTAAAATGCAAGGAACCTATTACCATATATTGTGATAACACTGCAACAATTGATATATCTAAGAATCCAGTACTACATTCTAAAACAAAACATGTTTCTATCAAACTGAATTTTCTAAGGGAAAAAGTTGAAGAAAAGGAGATAAAACTAGTTTATGTGAACACTAATGAACAGCTTGCAGATATTTTCACAAAAACTTTGCCTAAGGAGACTTTTGAATATCTCAGAGATCAGCTTGGAGTCATACCACCACCGGTAGAGACTTAGATAGTTGATGATTGTCATCAACCGGTAGAATTAAAAGATAGAACTTTTACTCTGGTCTTTGATGAGGAAGCTACTTCTCAGGGGGAGTAGTTGGTATTTTGTATATGAACTTGGTATTATTGTAACTTTGGCATTTGATGTCAAAGGGGGAGAGATATCTATGGAAAAACACATTATCTTTTGGAGAAATTGGTATGGAAACTTTGGAAAACACATGTTGCTCCCAGGGGGAGAGATTCTTGTTTGAGAGATTATTACTCTCTGATTTTTGGTTATAATCTTTTTGGAGATTGTTGGTTTTTGATACTTGGCATTTCTATTTTGGCACTTTGATGGTTTTTCCATCTTGTGTTGCCATCAATACCAAAGGGGGAGATTGTTGTTATTTTTGTATGGTTTTTTCATTGATGTCAACACCTACTAAAACACTAGCACTTTGGAGATCCAGCAACATTCACCGGCAAGCAAGTAACTATTGCACAGTTACTGGTATATGGTTCACCGGTAGGATATAATGATCACCGACACTCAGAATTATGTGGAAGACACTTGGTAATGTCGAAGACATCATTTGGACATCTTGTCCTAGAGTTTTGTTCATTGATATATTCATATTTGCATATTTACTTTTACTGGCAAATAGGTCCAGGGTTACCTAGGGTTACACCGACAGGTTTAGCTTTTCTAGATCAGCATGGCACACTAAGGAAATGATTAATTATTTTTTTAAATGCATTAAGCTAACATGTTCAATTGGTTACTGCATTGGATATTATATTGTTTGTAAAATCTTTTTATTGTAATATCTTGTAGAACCGACCTACTAAAATTGGTCTTAGGTTGTGGTATAAATGTAAGATCTTAATTGTAAGATCAAATGTGGAATGAGAAAAAGAATTGTGTGAAGGTATATGTGAGATTAAGTAGAACTATACACAAAGACATCATTTGAAGGTGAAGTTAGGTTTTTATGAAAGCATATCAGCATTACACCGGTACTGAATCCAGCATATGAAAATGTTATTTTGTGCAGTGCATTCTTATTGGATTTAACCATCCAACTATAGTCAATGTGACTCCCATTTTGTGATTGAGCAGTGAGCTCTAGGTTGTTGGCCTTTCTGCATGTGTAGACCCCATTTATGTACACTTACTATCAGCAGTAGTATCATCTGATTGTGGGTAAGGTTTCCCACTGTGGTTTTTCCCCTTACAAGGTTTCCACATACAAATATTGGTGTCATGTGTTGTGGATGATTTTGTGTTTATGTTTCATACATTAATCTTTACCGGTATAGCTATTAACTATTAAAATTGTTTACCGGCATACTTAACTAGTTTACCGGTATTAAGCATTAAGTTGGTTAAGCTATTTTTGGTTTGAAATTAGTTGACAATTCATTCACCCCCCCCCGCCCTCTCAGTTGTCTCCAAGACCTAACAGTCATTGATGTCAATTGAACCAGTAATGGTAGTTATGATATTGTTGATATTGTTGTTATTATTGATATTTTCTTGTAACCAATAGGAAGAGCTTTTAGGAAGATGTTGTAAACCAATATGTTAGTTTGTGAGTTGAACCGGTAAATTGGTGTATAAGGTTAAACCCTTTCTATGCAATGTAACTGGTAAACCCTACTAGTTGTTTTTTGTTGAACCCTAACTGATCAAGTTTGTTGGTTTAAGATCTAATGATGAGTGGTAATGATGGTGACACATGTGATCATTGAATGAGGATAAGTTCAGATTGTTTTGGCACATTTGTTTGATTGTCTATGGAATGAGAAAAGTGGATTGCATCTAATACATAGTGTGTGATGAGTTACAAAGTCCGATGAAGTGGTGATCATGGAGCAGTTGGAATTTTCTTGAAGAATGTGAAGAGATTGTTATGATTTTTAACGGTCAAGATTGAATTGACTTGTTTGTAATCTCTATGAGAGAATTAGGTTTTTGTTGTGTTACCAACCTAATTGATTTGTATTTAAGGTCGAGGAAGTTGTTGGCAAAGTGTTGGTTGAAACTAGTTGAGTGTGTGGTTGCCTAACTAGAGAATAGATCTGCAGTTTGTGTAGAAGCATATTGAAGCTTAAAAGGATTTGATCAAGCAAATGTAGTGCTATTCAGACAAATCAAAAAAACTTGTTATTTTCTAACAATTATAGCAGAAGTGAAATCCCCTAACTGAGTAAGCCCTAATAAGATTGGTTACTTCTTAAATCCTCTAACAAGGTGGTCCATTGGCTTGGATTCTCAAACCCTCTACTGAGGTTACTCCTAACAGGGTATTTTTCTTTTCATCAAGGCATTTTGTAAATCCCTTAACCGGGTGATTCCTAATAGAATCAGTTCTTAACAAGACTTATTGTAAAATCTTTAACAGGCTTGGCTCCTAACAGGGCGAACTTCAAAAGAGATCAAATAGTTATCCTTGTGAGTCTCATCTCACCATGATTTTTACCTATTTGGGTTTTCCATGTATAAACATTTGTCTCAAGTGGTGAATGTTTTTGTGGTTGTGATCTTATTTATTGATTTGATTGACTACTTAACTTTTCTGATAAGGTGTGATAAGTAGAAGTATTGAGAGATTAAATGTGTTGAGATATGATTAAGCATTCTGATGTTTACAAGATTGAAGTTGTTTATTGTTAAGTTGTTATAACAGTTAACCGGTTGATGTTGAGTATTGATCTTGATAGTGAAAGTTTACTTTGTGAGTTTGAATGTGAGATTGGGAAGTTTGTATCATTTTTCCAGTATATTGATTCACCCCCCCCCCTCTCAGTATTCTACCAGATACTTATTATTTCATCATACCATCTTATATGAGTGAGCTGATTGGAGAATCTAGGAAGATCGCACCGGCATTCAAGCATATTAAAGACCTAGGGTTCACCGACATTTTGGATATTTTAGAATTTGAGGATGAGAATTAGATATGTTTTTAGAAGAGTGCATGGGGAATTTATATGATTAAACAAACCTTACAAAATCACCAAGGAAGCCATCTGAGATATTATTGGTTTATCATTGGTTGTGCAACATCCAGACAAGAAGGTTTCAAATGATTTCATGAGAAATATGATTGGTGCGACATCTGACTAGAGGTCCATGAGAGTGATCACTCTCACTGACATGGACATCAGATTCGGCAGCATGATCATCGAGTATAAGGTAACTCAGTCAAACTGACTGAATTTTGTTTTCAGTTCATGAATTTTGGCTGCATACAAAATGATGAGAAAAGAATGTAAAATTAGATATATGTGGTTGGATGCTAGATGAGTTGTCAATAAACCTAGGAAAAATTAAGGGTGAAAAGAAGGGTACATTCCAATTTGACAACTTGATAGTTTGCTTGATGTTATATTTCATGAATGATACACCCGGTTTTGGTAAGAGGCAATGGGCATTTGACATCCTAGTACGAAGACAATTGAAATAGTCAATTGCTAATTTAGGAAGTCAGAGAGATGACAAGGTATGGGGATACTTTAAATCATTCCAAAAATCTATGAGGTCTAGGGTAAGGGTACCTGAGCATATTGTAGAAAAATATTCAACTGACATATGCTTCATTGTAAAGAAGGATGAAACACTAATGGAAGCAGTTAAGCCCCGAAAGATTTGGATTGAAGAAATGGGATATGAGGTAGATGCACAAATTCTTGATGCCTATGCAAAAATGTTGATTGATGCACCAATTGATGAGGCAAAGAATCCCTACGGTACTACACAACAGAAAACTCAAGAGGTTGAAATAGAGTTCAACCGAAAGAAAAGAGAGAAGAAGGAAGGAAAACAAAGAAAATTATTGGAGAAGGTCTCAAAGGACATTAAAGCTTTAATTTTGTTTGTCCCAAAAAAAGGTAGGAAGAGGAAAAACCCAAAAGTATATATTGAGCCTACTACTACTTAATCAAAATCTAAGGATGACACACAATTGGAATTTAAGAGGGTTGTTAGGAAGAAAATAGAGGAAGCAAAGGTAGAAGCTAAAAAGCAACCAGTCAAGAAGGTTACAATCAAAATATCAGCACAAAAGCAAGCACCAAAGGCAACACCTTCAGTTGCATCTGGTACTGCAAAGAGGAAGAAAAAGAGTGACATCAACTTAGCAATTGAATCTAGTACTGTGACTGTCATACCACCTAAAAATTGTGCAGAATAAGTAGATGAAATCACTAAAGATGACATGTTGAAGAATGTTCAATTTTATTATGAACACTTAGAGGATGATTAACAAAGAGAGGTAGAGGAAGAAGTCCTATTATATCTGGATATTTATAAGAAAGCCCTAATAGAAATAGAAAATCAAATACTAGCTCAATTGTACAATATGTTAGATGCTAGAAGACTATAAGCCATGCAAGAAGATAAACATATTAAAATTCAAGAGCTATTGTCTATTTGTGTTACTATTGCTCCAGATGAAATGGAAAAGACACTTGAGGTAGCAGACATAAAAAATTTCAATAGCAAATATAGAATAAATAGTCTAATGCTAGGAAGAGTAAATGAAATAATAAAGGAGACTCAAAAACCATGGGTTAAATTTCTTGGAGAGAATAGAGGATTCTTTACTTCATCGGAAACCAAGATAGACATTGTAGACCCCGGTTGAAGGAAAAGGAAAAGGGATTATGGGTACTTCACCCTCGGTTTTAAAAAATATTAAGATAGTGGAAATTGAGCCCCCGGTAAATACAAATGTATAGACAAATATTGAGATATCGGTTAATACAGAGAGTGAACAAGTTAATGTTGTATAGGATATTAATATTGAGGATAATTGTCCTCTAGATACAAATGTACAATTTGAGGTTACAGTTCCTACAGAGGAACCGACAATTAAATAGACTGCACCAAGTGGTGAAGCCACCAGTGCCAGTGAGGAAGTTATAAAGGATAAATCTTTATAAAAGAAGAAAGGGGAATCTAGCAAGGAACCGATAGTTGGTCCATCATTATTTTCAATTGACACCTCACAGATCGAAAAGAAAAACATAACAGAGATGAGTCCCATTGAACTCATGATGATGGCATCACAAAAACTAATGAAGGAAAGATCCACATACAAAGGGATTATATGTCAATCAATCACTATTTTACATAGACAAGTCCCAAAGTGCAAGATTGATAATGAAGCAAGCCCATTTGGCAAGCTTAATGGAGCATATTTCAAAGGATTTTCAATCCTTATAGCAAATCTCAAACTGGCAAGAACTTGAGAGATTTACTCAGGCTAAGAGAGTTGCATTTGATCAAGTAATTAAATATGAGAAGAAAAAGATTGGTGAGAAGCTGATACTAATAGAAAATTCTTTGAAGCAATGTACAAATATATATAGGGTATGTTGTAACACTAAAATACTTATAGCTAATGTGGATAAGAAGATAAAAGAAATTCAGGAGAAAATTGCAAATATAGCTATTTCTTTTGACGGATTGATTTCATTGACTACATCAATTGATGGTCAAATTTTGATTTTGGAGAACCAAATTTTCATTCTTGAGAAGGAAAGAGATAAAATAATAAGAAGAGCCACAAGTTTGAGAGGCTTGGTGAGTCACCGATTGGATCCACTCAGTGTACATAAGAAAGAATGCATGGATATGGTGGGAAATCCCACACCGATAGAAGTAAATGAGAAAGAGTCATTTGCACACATATTGAGTGGACTTGTATCTATTTCTGGCACATTCAAAATAGGATGGGATATTTATATTGAGTTACTGAAACAAGCTTATCTGGAAATTTTGAAACTTGTTAAGCTCCAGTAAGACATTTTGGGATATTCATTGTATAGTTATTTTTATTTGACATTCTTTTTAGATTTTTGTTATGGCATTGATGTCAAAGGGGGAGTAGTATAGATGTGAAAAATTAAAAAAGGAGTTGTATACATTAGGGGGATTCATAGAGTTATGGAGTTATGGAAATATGGAGTATTTTGCATTAATGGATATTCAGCTCAAGGGGAGAAGGGCAGGATGAAACCGACAAATGAAACCTTGACCATTTTTCACATGAGTGTTGCCATCAATACCAAAGGGGGAGATTGTTGGAAATTGAAACTCAATTAGTTGGTTTCACTATGTTGTCATGTATGACAATATGGTATTGTGTTCCAACTTCACGTTTTGGTTCAATTGTGTATTAGCGGGCACTTCACAGATACTACACTGGCATCGGTGGGACAGAATGATTTCTTTGGTTACCGGCAATGCAGGCCGACATGGTTTAGTAAAGGTTATCAGTACTGGAGGCTGACATATATTGGATCTAGCATCAACAATTGGTTTTAATATTTAGGCATTTATGTTATCTGATTGACATGTAATTTGGTATTGTATATATCTTTGTAAGCCGACATAAGGCATGTAAATTTGTATAGGGTATATAAGTTAGTTTGATAGATCATTTTGATATGACATGAGATAGGAGATTATGTACATGTGAATGTAATATGATGTGAAATATATCAGAGAGATCATGTATGTGAGTAAATTCGTGTAAGGGTTATTCTGGTAAAGGGTTTAAGGTTTCAGACCAGAACAGATAGCTTAAACCGGAACTGTATTCAGGCATAGAAGATGCTACCTTAGTAGTTCAACACTTCTTCGAATTGTAGTCTATAATTTTATGTAGTCAATGTGACTCTTTTTGTGATTGAGCAGTGTGCTCTAGGCTATAAGCCTTCCTGCTAGTGCAGGACCCTCATGTTTTGTAATATCCCTTCATATGGCCAATGGATTGATATTGTGGATCACAAATCCCACTGTGGTTTTTCCTCTTTAAGTTTTTCCACGTATAAATTTATGTGTTATGGTTCTCATTTATGTGATTGGCTTATTGGTTTCTTTACTTCTTTCAATTTTGTATATATTGGTATATCATTTTGTGTATGCATGTTTTAATAAGGTTAAATTTAATCATTTTGGTATAACACCGATTCACCCCCCCCCTCCCCCCTCAGTGTTATTCAAATCCAACAAATTACCAATTCATCCTTATCTTCAATTTTAGCAGCAAGTGCCTTATCTTCAGGTACATTCTCTTCCAGTGTTGGAACATCTTCCTTGATAGCTAGGAACATCCATTCCTTCCCATTGTCAGAACCACTAGTAGACTGAGGTGTCGGTTCATCGTCAAAATTAGTCACACCTTCCTCATCCACTATGTAGCATGATTTATCTTTGTTTTTCTTGTACTTATACTTGTTCTGATAACTAGGGTTAGGCTTAAAAGATCTTCTAGCTCTCTCTTCAAGTATTGAATTCCTTTCAGGACATCTAGAAGTAAAATGACCTCTCTTATTACATGCAAAAAATTTAAAAGGTGTTTTTCCTTCATACTTACTTCCTACTGGTCCTTTAGGTACTCTTCTAGAAAATAGGGCTTCAAGTTTCTCAAATTCTTCATCTTCTCTCTTCATATCATCCAATTCCTTTGTATATAAAGCTTTCCAATCTTGGATGTCGGCTAATGATGTAGATGCATGAAAAGCAGGTTCAGACTTCATAGATCTAGAAGGTCCAAATTCTTCAAGCTCAAAAGCAAATAGTTTCCCAACCAGCATATCTCTATTAACAGAAGTATTAGCCATTGTTCTCAATTCATTAATTGTAGTAGCCTTCATCTTATTAGTTGGTGGCAAAGCTCTCAAAACTTTAGAAACAATTTCATTTTCACTTAGAGATCCACCACAACATTGAATTCTCATAACAATCTCGTTTACCCTTTCCATGAACGCATTAATCCTTTCATCTTCTTCCATCTTTAGGTTTTCATATCTCACTTGATAACCATCAAGTTTAGCAATCTTAACAATACGGTCACCTTCATTAAGACTCTCCAACTTGTCCCATATAGCCTTTGTTGTTGATTTGTTAGTTAATCCCATAATTTGTTGATCAGAAAGTGCACACAAGAGGGCTTCTCTTGCTCTATAACCATTCTCAATCTCCTTATCCAGGTTTGTTGAAGGACGACTGTCATATGTCAAATTATAGGGAGTTACACCCTTCTCTGTGATTTTCCAAATTTCCTTACCAAGACATCTCAAATGAGTCTCCATCTGAATCTTCCATACTTCATAATTTTTTCCATCAAGCCTAGGAATTTATCTCTGAAAGATAGCAACAGATGAACCAGATGAACTTGAATTGTTAGTCGCCATAGGATATTCTTCAAGAGGTTAAGATTTTGTAGAGAGGATTAGAGCTCTGATACCAATTGTTAGAAAGTTCAAATAACAGAAGACAACTGAGAGGGGGGTGAATCAGTTGTCTCGGATTACCGGAACCTTAAGCAAATAAAAATTTAATACCTAAACCCAAAATATCAATACTAGAATGCATAAACCAAATACCGAAATAGCAGATAAACCCGTTAAGAATAAACAATAATCAGAGAATAAATACCATCCACATGACACCAAGATTTGTACATGAAAAACCTGATAAAGGGAAAAACCATGGTGGGAAGCCTACCCACAGTCAAATAATACTTTTGCAGTAAGTATGTGAATTACAAATGAGGGGCCTACACTTGTAGGAATACCAACATCCTAGAGAACACTGCTCATCACAAAAGGAGACTCACTGACTACATAAAAATTCAGACTACAATCCGGAAGAAATAATGAACTGCAATGATAGCATCTCATATGCCTAAGTACAGTTCTAGTTAATCTCAATACCGAAGGAAAAAATCCTCTTATATAAACCCAACTCAACCACCAATAATCAACCAAATCCTCTGCTTGAATGATTATTACATTATTCGCACATTACATATTCATATCCCTTTCCTATATCTTCCCATATGATCTAAAATGAGATCTTACATCATATATATACAAACCCTCAACCACAAACAATAAGGTCGGCCACCTGACAATAAAACAATTACATAATTACAATACATGTTGGCCTAAGACCAAACAAATAATATCCAACCCATAAGACATCCCGAAAACGCATCAAAAAGTCCAATCCACACATTACATTATGTCGGTTCATAACCTAGATAAACTAGGATCCAATTCAGGTCCATACATGTTAACGCAATGATCCCAATAAACCAAGTCTTGAACATGATCACCATAAGCATCTTGAATCTCCACTAGCAGCCACACCAATACCACTTATGCATAAAATCAAAGATCTTCAACAAAGCTTTGTTGGTGAAACCCTCACCAGAACAACAAACCAAGCTTACTAGCATACAGGATAGCATCCAATCACCAGATCAAAACCAATTGACTGAACATGAATATGAGTAGCACGAAAAAGCCAATTACATAACCCAAACATACCAAATCATATCGAATCATCATTATCTAATCCAACCAGAAACCAACAACCTACCGGAACCAAAAGGATGTTGAAAAAGTAATCAAAACAGCTAGTGTTGACATCAATGATAAAACATCAATGCAACATATAATCAATTCCTCCAAATGGCCAGCAAAAACAATGATTTTTCATCATTTTTTAGGATTATGGGTTCTTATTCCTTCAAAGCCTACAAAACCCGTAAGCCTACACAAGGCTAAAACCTTCAATTTTGGTAACCAACACTCAAAACCCTTACCAAACCTTTGATTCAACCTTGAATATGTCCACATAACCTATACAAACCCTCCATGACTTCCAATAGAAGAGATGTAACCAACTTCTATGATTTCTTTAATAAGGTCATCCAATTCTAGTAGGTTTTTGAAAATAATAAAATGGTTTTAACTTTCAAACAAGACATCATATCTAAAATATAAAAACATTTTTGGATACCCATTTTTATTTTATAAAACATATATAAAAAAAAGATATGGTTATTTTGGAACATGTACCTCAAAATAGGAGTGTTACGCTAAAAAAACCTAGTTTCTAAATAGGGTGACTAGAAAGATTCTAACATTAGACAACTTAAAAGACTTATTCTTTTTACCTAGTAAAAATAAAAAAATTATAATTCAATTATCTTTCCAACCATAAAAGTTTGAACCCCTCACCACGTCCGTACAGGTTGTACCAAGAAAAAGAGAAGCAATAAAAATCTGAAAAAAGTTGTGAATGCAAGAGTAGAGATAGATTTAATTACTTCAATTAAGTCAAACCACATCAAATAGACCCATGTTCGATGGGGAAAGGTTAAATACATGTCTAAACATTCTCCACAACAATCACAAATGATATTTTAAACTCCAATTACCCAAAACCACCTTTTTTACAAATTAACAACTTTTGCTATTAAAGTTGCTTAACAACTTTTTGTGGTGTAACTTGTTGATTTATGATCATTGACCTCCAATGACTTCCTAAGGCTCTAAACCATTACACATATGTTTAAAAAGGTCTAATAGACTTTAATACAATGATAAATTTTCATTGGGAGTCATTTACCAACTCTTGGTATCCCTACGACAACATTGACAAGATTTTGCAACTTTTACAAAATTGACCCCAAAAAGAGTAGGTAACAATTATTTTTCATCATGTTTTAAGATTATGGGTTCTTATTCCTTCAAAGCCTACAAAACCTATAAACCTACACAAGGCTAAAACCTTCAATTTTGGTAACCAACACTCAAAACCCTTAACAAACCTTTGAGACAACCTTGAATATGTCCACATGACCTATAAAAACCCTCAATGAATTCGAAGAGCAGAGATCTAACCAACTTCTATGATTTCTTTAATAAGGTCACCCAGTTCTAGTAGGTTTCTTAAAATAATAAAATGGTTATCTCATATCTAAAATAATAAATTATGTTTAGATACCCATTTGGATTCTATTAAACATATGTAAAACATAGATATGGTTGTTTTGGAACATGTATCTCAAAATAGGACTGTTGCGCTGGAAAAACCTAGTTTCTCAATAGGGTGACTAGAAAGATTCTACCATTAGACAACTTAAAATATCTTTTCTTTTGACCTCGTAAGAATATAATTTTTTTGTAATTCAATTATCTTTCCAACCATTTAAGGCTCAACCCCTCATCATATCCATACAAACCATACCAAGCTAAAGAGGAGCAATAAATATCTAAAAATAACTATGAATGCAAGAGTAGAAATAGATTGTATTGCTTCAATCAAGCCAAATCACATCCAACAGACCCATGGGTGATGGGGAAAGGTTAAATACATACCTAAAGTTCCCCCAAAATAGTCACAAACCATATTTCAAACTCCAACTACCCAAAACCACCTTATTTACAAAATGACAAATTTTGCTATGAAAGTTGCTTAACAACTTTTTGCAGTGGAAAATTGTCATTTATGATCATTTACCTATAATGACTTCCTAAGACTCTAAACCATTACACATATGTTTAAAGAGGTCTAATAGGCCTTAATACAATGATAAAATGCCATTGGGAGTCATTTACCAACTCTTGGTATCCCTACAACAACATTGAAAACATTTTACAACTTTTACAAAATTGATCCCAAAAGAGGAGGCAACAATGATTTTTTATCACTTTAAGATTATGGGTTCTTATTCCTTCAAAGCCTACAAAACTTTTAAGCCTACACAAGGCTAAAACCTTTGATTTTGGTAACCAATAGTCAAAACTATTACCAAACCTTTGATACAACTGTGAAATGTCCACATGACCTATACAAACCCTCCATGGCTTCCAAGAGAAGAGATCTAACCAAGTTGAACTATCATTTCTTTAATAAGGTCACCTAATTCTAGTAGGTTTCTGAAACTGATAAAATATCATTACATTAAAAATCGTACCTCATATTTAAAATATTAAAGTGGTTTCAGATACCCATTTCGATGTTATAAAACATATGTAAAAAAAAGATATGGTTGTTTTGGAACATGTGTCTCAAAATAGGACTATTATGTTGGAAAAACCTAGTTTCTAGACAGGGTGATTGGAAAGATTCAACCATTAGACAACTTAAACTAGCTTTTCTTTTGACCTGGTAACAATAAAAAAGTTTGGTAATTCAGTTATATTTCCAACCATATAAGGCTCGACCCCTCATCACATCCGTAGAGATCGTACCAAGAAAAAGAGCATCAATAAAATCCTAAAAAAACTGTGAATGCAAGAGTAGAGATAGATTTTATTACTTCAATCAAGCCAAATCACATACGATAGACCCATGGTCGATAGATAAAGTTTTAGTACATGTCTAAAAATCCCCCCCAATAGTTACAAACCATATTTCAACTCCAACTACCCAAAACCACCTTTTTTACAAAAATGACAACTTTTGCTATGAAAGTTGCTTAACAACTTTTTGTGGTGCAACTTTGTGATTTATGATCATTGACCTCCAATGACTTTCCAAGACTCTAAAATATTACACATATGGTTAAAGAGGTATAATATACCTTAATACAATGATAAAATGTCTTTGCGAGTCATTTACCAACTCTTGGTATCCCTACGACAATATTGACCAGATTTTGCAACTTTTACAAAATTGAACCAAAAAAGCTCTATAAGACTCCAAATCACTACAAACACATTTAAAATGGTCCTTTAGACCTTCTTACAACCTTAAAAAAACCTTACAAACAAAAACAAATGCAAAAGCCTCCATGAGGCATCTAGATGAATAGGTGCTCCTGCACCATACAACCCCCCTGAAAGAATTCCAAGACCCTTGAAAATGGAGTTGTAACAAATCTTCCACGCTCTGAAATCTTCAAATGCTTCTTCACCTAGTTGTCCCTTCCATTCAATCAAGTACTTGAAACATTTCATCTTCTTTTTGTAACCTCTTTTGCTACAAAAGATTTGTTTTAGAAATCTTTGATTTCATCATCCATTTCTTTATTTATTTTTCAATTTGATCTTTTAATTTGGTGAGGTTCTCTTTATTTTTCAAATATTTTTGTTTTTGGATTCTTCTAGCTATTATGCTTTCTTCATTTCAGTAGAATTTTCTATTTATTTCTCTCTCTAGCTCCCATTCTATTTCAAAATCCTCTTTCAAAATTTGTATATAATCTTCAACCTATTTATTATATTTTCCATCTATACATTTTCCTTCCTTTTTACAAAGATGATTTCAGCCATTTGCAATATTGACATCTTTAGACATATTATTTTGTACACAAGATTTACTTTCTTTCCCACATCTTGGAACTTGCAATTTTAACTCAGTTTATCTAACATCCTTTTCTACACAAGTTTTCTCTGCATTCCTTAAATATTTCAAGCTTCTATATTCAATGATAAATAATTCCTTCTCATTAACTCCAACATTTCTTTATTAAAAACTACTATATAAAGGTGCAATTTTAGACATGCTAGTATTCATACTCATACAACTTGTCATTTGTTAAAACACAAGAAATCTTTAGATCTTACTTGTAATTTTTGTCTTTTTTCACTGTTGTAATTTCCTTGCTTATGGCTACCCTTAATAATGACTCCCTGGCTTCAATATTAGATCTTAGTTTTCTACGGTCCATAGCTACTTGCAAGACTTACCCTCAAACTTTTAGACTTTACTCTTTCTCAATATATCTCAAAATGACAAAATGACAAGAGATAAATAGACACAATTCTGAAATATATGCTTTGTAAAATATTTATATAATGTTCAAAGATATTACAATGATGATAACTCTTTCACACAATCACGGTAAGCTCTGATACCAATTTTGTAGCTGAGACCCAATATTACATATGACAAACTCAATAACCTATGCAAGTTAATTTCTCATAATCTCCAAGTTCCATGGGAACACAAGGGTAGAGGATACTCTTAATTTGCTCCTATGAGACACTCTCTGACACTTCACACTGTATGACTCTAACACAAAATGTTATACTTGATATTCAATACTACACTTAAGCACTTGATGCCTCAAATGATCCTATAAGGCCTTTATTTATAGCATTTAGAGGTCAAGGGGTAGATGGAAATTACTAATAGATGTGAGTGGTAGGTTTCAATTATTGATACATATGGGTGGTAGATGGAGGCACTAGTAGATGTGAATGGTAGATGGTAGTACTAGTACATATGAGTAGTAGATAAGAAAAGTAGATGGAAAAGTAGACTAAATTTTTGGAAGATGTTGAAAGTGGAGTGGTAGGTGGTGGTACGTATTTTGGAATATTGTCATAGTGGAGTACATACTTTGGGATTTGTAAACTCATGTAGGCCCCTTTTAATTATTAAATAATTTTTAATATTTTCTCTAGTACCTATTACTTACTAATTTATTTACTATTTCTTTTGATATACCCAAAAAGCGAGAACAGTCCAATTAATAATCGTAAGTGGCTACACAGATCTAGCTTTTTACATAGGTGTGAATCTAATTTTTAGGGCGTAATATGGTAAATATCATGACTTTTTTAGACAAGGTTGCATCTTGTTGTCAGATCTTAACATAGCTAACATCACAACATAGACAAACATTTGTGCTAGTTATATGAAATGTATAAGATTCTTAAGCTTATAACATATTTATCTAGATTGCAAGGAGGAATATTGCACCAAATGGTCGTCAGTGTTAGTCCTTGCTTTATTTATAACACTCATTATATATTATCATTATTTAATACATTTATGTACAACAAATTCCACTATGTTGTTATATTAATCCTAGGTCTAATGTCAACTCAGACCACCATTCTAGAACACACCATCATCCAATTTAGGGAACAAGATAAAGTCATTGAAGGTTGAATATATTATCAAATTCCATAACTTATTTATACTTGTATGTTTCAATATTTTTATGGAAGTGATCCTATCTTTGTATGATAGATACTGTTAGAAACAACCAAAAAGGAAGACTGAGAAGGGGGGAGGGGATGAATCAGTCTTCATTGGATTAACAGCAAATTAAACTTCCAAAACATTAACTAATAAATCGTAGCAATAACAGATAAGAAAATTAACAACACAACACCAAGATTTTAACATGGAAAACCTGGTTAAGGGAAAAACCATGGTGGGAACCTACCCACAATAAGATGATACTCTGTAGTAGTATGTGAAAATATTACAATGGGGAATGCACATGCATTCAGGAACACTGCCTAGAGCTCACTGCTCAAAAGATATATGCCTGAAAGGCTACAACAGTCAGGAAAGTCTCACTAACTTACAATATAATTCAGACTACAATGCAGAAGGAATGAACTGCAATAATAGCATCTACAAATGCCTGATGACAATTTCGATTAAGCACTGTTGTCTTCTCTGCAACACTAAACTCACCATAACACTTCATTGAATGATATATCCTTTGTTTACACATTTACCTCTATCTGATAATGCAGAAACAATACTGACACCAAAATTACATAAGTATATCACCTATATATACAGATCATCAACCTTGATAACAAGGTCGGCTAAACCCTTAACTCATAATTATAAAAATTAGATTACACAATACAAAGATCAACCATTGGACCAATATTATGATTTACATTACATAGCATGGACCTAATTCAAATTCCCAAATGATTACATCCACTGGAAATCTTGTCAAGATCAACTGCAACATGCTACACCACTAGAAATACTGCATAACACATAAATTATCACCGGTTACAATGATCAATGTGGATTGCCAAAACAAATAGGACATGACTAGAAAACACCATCAAGAATGTTAGAATCATCTAGAACAGTTGCACCAACACCTCTTTTCAAATCTTCATCGGTCCACATCTCAAAGCTCAAGAACACAACCAATCGGCAACTATCACGAAGAAAGATAACTTGCGGAGCACCAAATCACAAACCATCTGAAATGAAGATACACAAGATCATCCCAAATAATACTCCAAAGTCTCAACACAAGATCTGATCACATTGGAATATACCAGAGGGAATACCTGTTGGCATACGCACACTCCAATGAGACATTGTAGGTGATTGAAGTTTTTGTCATTGATGGCAACCTTACAATCCTATGTCACCGGCAAGGCAATTCACCAACACTAGCAAGATCAGACTCTACACCGGCACACAGATCACTGGCACCAGCAGTGAAAGGTAGCATACCGGCATAGAGGCTGACAGGAATTTTGTTGTAATATATTTAGTTTATTATTTGTAAAATCATTGTAAGTCGACTTGGCAAGTTGTAAAATGAATCTTATTTAAGAGAGATCATTGTAGAACATTTGTAAGTAAGAAAGAGGAATGTAATTAGACGAAATAAGGCAGACCTATTATGCGAATTATAGGTTAAGGGTTTATGTAAGAAGCAGAGCAGAAACCGGTACTGGATCTGGCATTATAGATGCTATTTTGAAGCAGTACAAGACACTAGATTTATATAATCCATTTTGTAAGTCAGTGAGACTTCCTATTTTGTATTTGAGCAGTGAGCTCTAGGGAGTTGGCCTTCCTGCATGTGCAGGCCCCTCTTGTAGCAATAATATTCTCTTATTGGCCAGTAAGTGAATATTATGGGTCACAAATCCCACCGAGGTTTTTCCCACACTGGGTTTCCTTGTTAAATCCTTGTGTTATGGTGTGTTTTTCATGTGGTTGTTTTATCTCTATTTATTGCATTACTTTCTGCTTACCGATACATAGTATTAATATGTTCTGCATGTTTTAAGTTAAGAAATTTAATATATCGGTTAGATACTGATTCACCCCCCCCCCCCTTCTCAGTATTTGTGGGAATCCTAACAATTGGTATCAGAGCTTGGTCCTCTATTTTCAGAAGCCTAACAGCTTGAGGAAGATCTTAACACTAGTAGAGATGGAAAACTTGATGAAGCAACTTGAAGGAGCTCTCTCAGACTATGATGCAGAAAAATTGAAAAATATCAAACTTGAAGATGATCTAAAGGCTGCAACATCCGAGAGAAGGTCTCTAAGGGTTAATGATGTGACTGATATAAATGTGAGATTTGTTAGCATGATTTTAGGATACAAAGCAACACATGCAAATAAACTTAACTCAGTTTCCAATTTATGCATAAAAAGTGCACATGATATGGTAAAAGAAAATGTGAAAATTGATGTATGTGAATGGCTAAAGGATGAATTGATTGACAACTTAGGGAAGATAAAGAAGGATAAGAAAGGAACTTTTAGATTTGGTAATTTACTTGTATGCTTAATGCTACATATAACCAAACAAGTGCCCGATATATGCAGCAAGAATCTTGGATTTGACATACTGGTAGGAAAACAATTATCAGACTTATTTAACAACATGGGTGAAAACAAGGAAAAGAATATCAATGAGTATTTTCAAGCACTAAAGGCCATAATGAACAAAAGAATCAGACTATCACAGGAAATTATTAACAAATATAAGGATGAAATATGTTTTGTGATAGACAAGGACACAAATGGTAAGACTGACATGGCTAATGAGCCCTCGGTAGCTGACAACACTGATAACACTGAAGGTAAACTAGCAGATGAGAAAACAGAGATTGAAACTGATCAACAGACAGAAAGACTAACAGAGCAACAGGCTCCGGAACAGCAACAAGTTCATGTGGAAACAGTGCCACCGGCAATAGGAGAAAAACAAAAACCCTTGCTTAAGGAAATGGAAACACAGACTAACCTACCAGAGGTCACTACAAGCATGGTTACTTCCTCCACTGGTGGAATTCAGAATGTTGGTTCCTCCTCTAAAGGCTATAAATCAACCAATGTAACTGAAGTTCTTTTAGATTCTTTGAAGAAAATAACTGATTGTAGTTCACAAGCTTATAAAGTTATAGATGACACAATCCCAATTTTGAAGATGATAGCTCCAAAATGCAACATAGATAATAAGGATTCTTTGAGTCAACTTGACACTTTGTCAAAGTATATTACTAACAACACAGTGACAGTTGAACAAATAAAGGAACAGGCATTCAAAGACAGGTTGGAAATTGAAAAAGAAAAATTCTTTGAGAATCAAATAAAGAAGTGTACTAGAGAATTTGACACACTTCTACCAAAACTATGCAACATACTGAAGGAATTTAAAACTCTGTACAAAGATACTTGCAAGACAAACTTTTTAATAGGGGACATAGATAAGAAAATGAGCAAGATACAGGAAGAA
This sequence comes from Cryptomeria japonica, assembly GCF_030272615.1. Lineage (NCBI taxonomy): Eukaryota > Viridiplantae > Streptophyta > Pinopsida > Cupressales > Cupressaceae > Cryptomeria > Cryptomeria japonica. The sequence continues at coordinate 232,490,042 of NC_081411.1, read as the reverse complement.
ATAAATAAACTTGCTGACAATTTTGTTAATTCACCTGATACATTATCAATTTTTGAGCAAAAGATAACTAGTTTTGAGGTAGAATTACTGAAGCTAGAGAGAGAAAAGGACAGAATAATAAACAAGGCTAAAAATCTGAGACTAAGACTGAGTCCAAGACTGGACTATCTAGCATCCTTGAGAAAGGAAATATCTGAGGCATTAGTACAAGGACAGAAAACACTGGCAGAGCATATGCAGCACCTCACCGGTACAGTTCAAAGAACGGAGGCAGCAATAAAAGATAGTAAGAAATTTATGGAAAGCATAAATTTGGTTTTGGTGGATCTTTTTCAAATTGTAACCACCCAGTTACAAGGTTGAGACAGAAAAACTACAACTCTATTGACACCTTGACAACCTTTGTCATTGATGCCAAAGGGGGAGTAGTACTATGAGAAAATAATCTGCAAAAGACTTATTTGCTCAGGGGAAGCTCATATATTCTTGGTACACATTTTTGGATTACAAGTTTTGAATACACTTTTGAAATTTTCTCATGAGTGTTGCCATCAATGCCAAAGGGGGAGATTGTTGGTGTAGATGGAGGAAATAGGAAACTAAATCATGGATTTGGCTTCTTCCAACATCCAACAATGAAGTACTTGCAAAACACACACATGCAAAGCCAAACTAAACAAAGAAACACACATGCATTAATAGGAATTTGCCTCCATTGCTCTCCTATCAACCAAGAACTTGTAATTTTAAGATTTAGCTCTCAGAGCATTGTGCACAAGAGGCTATGGTGAATGAAGATAATTTTAAAATAAAGATGTGTGATTGATCAAAAAATATGAAATGCAAGGATGCATGAAACATCTCAAGAGATGCAAGAAATGAATTTTGAATGCAAAAGTTGTGGATGAGTGCTCAAAATGCAAAGATGGTGAAGAATTCAAATTGACATAAGTTCGACGCATAAAGATGAGATGCCAAAATAAGAGAGAGAGGGGCTTGTTTAAATAGATTTTCTTTGGGCAAGTTCATGTTGTGGGAAGAATATGGGATAATGCAAGATGAGTGGTATAGGGAAGATGAGTGGTAAATGGTAAATGGTAAGTGGAAAATGGTAAGTGGTAGGAGGGGATATTTAAGGGTTTTATTAAATAAAATAGAGAAATGTGTATAACATGAATGCATGAAGGTGTATGCATGATATAATGTTTTATTTAATAAATTTAATGGATAAATGGTAATATATTAATAATAATATAATAAAATATAGAAATTATGAATGCTGAATTATGGAGAAATAATAGTGTAATAATTACTCACCCAATGTTAAGAGAAATTTGAAATTAAATGCAAACAAATTAATGGAAATTTTTATGTGTCTACATTTTCCCCTCTTTGAGACAATGCAGCGTGTCACGTTGTTTCAAAGAAAATGATATATGCCCCAGAGGTGTCTTGGTAAGGGTGATGATTGATTGGTTATGCCCCCTCAAGAGATTGATCGAACAAAGTGATGGAGATTGGTCTCTCGATAGATCGTGGGAGAGAAAGATTGAATGGTTGATATTGCGCAAGTAATTAGATTGAGATGTACATTTGATGGAAATGCACAGTTGATGAGGCGTAACTGAACAATTGATGGAAATGAATAGTATAGCTAGGTTGATAAACTGATTGAGCTGATTGAGCTGATTAATCTGATAGGGATTGATGCTAGTGCAAGATAAGGTGATCCAATGATTGATTGATTGATTGATTGACTCCAGGGGCATTGAGATTGCACGAAGCACGTTGGTTGAAAAAGAGATTAAAGATTCAAAGACATGCATCGGTTGGATAAAGTGTTTGATCGATATCACTACAATAAGAAGAATGAAGAAGATGATGAAAGAAATGATGAAAAAGATAGATGAAAAGGAGGATGAGAAGAGAAAAGTGATGATTATGAAGAATGATGAGAAATAGGTTATGAAAGGTGATGAGAATTCTTGTGCTTTTTAAGTGCTTGTATCATCATTGAGCTTATTATGGCAAAAGGCAAAAAATCATTTGGATATAAATTAGATCGAAATGAATCAGTCACACCAATTGCGAGAAAGAAAACATATCAAACAATAAAGGAATGCCTTAGTGTGTATCAGACCAATATGTCCTCAATGATCTTAAGTGATCATGTCCTAAGACATGTCATCATATTCCTAAGGAACATCCTGCAAGCAGCAAACGAGTGAACATGCCCCATCCTCGCCTTTCTAGTCAAAGATATCCTGGAGATAAAATCTCTAGTCAGAGACATCCTAGAAAAGCTAAAAGACATGTCACCAAAAAGGAAAATAAAAAAACAATAAAGAGAAAATAAGCAAACAATATGTTTCATGTTGAATGATTTTTTTGTTCACAGTTGATGGGTTCGGGTGTATAAGTTGATCAGATGTTGTTCTGTTTGCTCACTCAATTTAAGTCTCGTCCTGTCATGAGTCCATTGATGTTCCAAAGTTGCATGCTTGTCCGAAGTGTTTGTGTCGTCGCAATGTTTATTGCATGTTTTTTGTAGTTTTATGATTTTTAGGGTTTTATGAATGTTTTAGTTTTTAGGGTTTTTTCAAGAGATTTTATAATTTTTAAGATTTTTTCAGGACATTTTATGATTTTTAAGATTTTTTTAGGACATTTTATGATTTTTAAGATTTTTTCAGGACATTTTATGATTTTTAAGATTTTTTTTTTCAGGACATTTTATGATTTTTAAGATTTTTTTCAGGACATTTTATGATTTTTAAGATTTGTTCAGGACTTTTTATGATTTTTAAGATTTTTTCAAGACATTTTATGATTTTTAAGATTTTTTCAGGATATTTTATGATTTTTAAGATTTTTTTCATGACATTTTATGATTTTTAAGATTTTTTCAAGATATTTTATGATTTTTAAGATTTTTTCAAGACATTTTAGAAGATAGTTCCTCTGACTGTGAGACATCGACTATCCCAACCCATTCCTAAGTTTAATAATATTCCCCAATGAGGGATAATACTAGCGTAGTATGCACGAGAAGTATTGTGCGGGGTATGCAAACAATCCACAAGCTATGGTGGGGGGGGGGAAGACTACCATGGAATGGGAGAGCAGATATGGTAAGGCATTGATCAAGTAGAATACTGAAGGAAAGAGGAGCCAAATCTTTACACATGGCGCCGGTTGCCCGGTTTTCACCATGGTACTTGCCCAAGGCGCTTGTTTGCCAAGTTTTCACCAATGGATGAACTTTTTTCTTTTTTCTTTTTTTTTCTAAGGATCTTTTTCTCATTTTTCTGTATTTTTTCAGCATCTTTTTCTCATTTTTTTTTGTATTTTTTCAAGATCTTTTAAAGAAATTTTTTTTGAAATACTCAATCATAGAATCTACGAAGGTGAATGCTATTGATTGGATCTTCAAGCGGTTCACCCTTGGGAGTTACTAGTTGATATGCTCCTGATGCATACACAGTAGTGATAATATATGGACCAAGCCAATTAGGTTCAAACTTGCCTCTTTTCTCTCTATCTTGTTGGTTCTTTGGAATTTTTTTAAGGACAAGATCACCAACCTCAAATGTGTGAGATCTGACTCTGTGGTTGTAACTTCTACACATGCGTTGTTGATATGCTCTAAGGTGATCAAAAGTAGTTTGTCTTCTTTCATCCAACAATTCTAAGTCATGCACGTAGGAGACTCTGTAGTCTTCATCACTGATCAGGTTACGCAAAGAGACCCGTAGGAAAGGTATCTTGACCTCAATGGGCAATATAGCTTCAGAACCATAAACAAGGGAGTATGGAGTGGCACATGTGGGAGTGTGAACACTCGTGCAGTAGGCCCACAAGGCAGGGTTCAATTGGATATGCCAATCACGACCAGCTTCATTAACCATCTTTTTGAGGATTCTAAGGATGTTTTTGTTAGAGGCCTCAGCCTGGCCATTACCTTGAGGATAGTACGGTGTGGAGAAATGGTGTTGGATATGAAATTTATCACCAAGCTCACGGACATCTTGGTTCTTGAAGGGACGACCGTTATCAGTAATGATGGAAAGGGGGACACCATACTGACATATGATGTAATTCAAAATAAAGGTGGCAATTTGTTTTCTAGTGATATGGGTAAGGGGAACAGCTTCAATCCATTTTGTGAAATATTCAGTAGTAGTGATGATAAATTTGTGCCCATTGGATGAGGGTGGATGGATTTTGCCCATGAGGTTGAGTCCCCACTAACAAAAAGGCCAAGATGTAACAAGTGGTTGCAATTCTTATGATGGTGCATGTATCAAGTCTCCATGTATTTGGCATTGCTTGCACTTTTTAACAAACTGATAAGCATCCTTCTCCATAGTAGGCCAATAATAACCATTATGCAAGAGTTTCTTAGCCAAGGTAGGACCGCTCGAATGCGCCCCACATATACCTTCATGCACCTCTCGCAAGGCAGTGTTGGCTTCGTCACGCTCAAGACATCTAAGTAAGGTACCATCAAGACCTCGATGATATAGGGTGTCAGCTAAAATGGCATAACGAGCAGCTCGATGAATAAAAAAATTTCGGGCTTTGTTGGATAGATCAGGAGGTAAGGTATTATCATGTAAGTAGGCATAAATATCTTCATAACACTGGGAATTAGGACCAGCAATGAGGCATATCATTTCAGTTTGTGGTACATTGTAGGTAGGCTCCAAGAATGGTTCAACCAAGAACTCACAATGTTCAGCATTACTTGGCATTATTACAAGGGAGGCGATTGTAGCCATTGCATCAGCTACTCTGTTGTTGTCCTGAGGAATTTTCTCAAATGTGATTGTGGTAAAGTAAGCCTTGAAATAATCCACCATTCTCTTGTATGGCATAAAATTTTCATCCTTTGTCTTATAATCATCATTAACCTGTCTGATCACTAACTGGGAATCACCAAGAACACATAAATCTAAGATTTTCCATTGTACAGCCATACGGAGCCCAGAAAGCAATGCTTCATATTCTACAATATTGTTGGTACAAGGAAATTGTATTTTATAAGCCTTTCGTATGCAATCCCCTTGTGGTGTGACAAAGAGAATTCTAGTGCCCGAGCCACCATGTGTGAAGGAACCATCAAAATATAAAGTTTAAAGGTTTGAAAATTCCATGTTAAAGATTGATTCATCAAGTAACTATGTAACAAGTGGATGATCATCTGTGATAGGAGCATCAACGAGTTGATCCGCTATAGCTTGTCCTTTGATTGATTTTCTTTCTACATACTCAATGTCGAACTCGCTAATAATCATGACCCATTTAGCCAGTCATCCTGTAAGAGCTGCTTTACTCAGAAGATATTTAAGTGGATCAATTTTTGCAATGAGCTTTGTTTGGTGTGTAAGCATGTAATGTCACAATTTCTGTGAGGAAAAAACTATAGCAAGACACACTCTCTCAATAGTACTGTACTTAAGCTCATATCCCACTAGGGTATGACTGATGTAATATATTGCATGTTCTTTTCCTTCAGAGTCATGTTGAGCCAACAGTGCCCCCAGTGTTGTAGCAGTTGTAGATATATACAGTAGTAGAGGCTTGTCATCTATTGGAGGTACTAACACTGGTGGTGACATTAGGTATTCTTTGATCTATTGAAAAACTTGTTCACATTTGTCATCCCAGTTGAATGAAACAGTTTTATGTAGCAAGTGCTGAAATGGTTGACACTTATCTGCCAGTTTGCTATAAAGCGAAGGATAGATTGGAGTTTCCCTTGTAAAGATCTCAACTGACGGATATTCCTCGATGGTGGCATCTCAAGTATGGCTTTTACTTTTTCAAGATCAGCTTCAATTCCCTTAGATGATACAATGTATCCAAGGAGTTTCCCAGAGGTTACCCCAAAGACACATTTCTTTGGATTCAATCGGACTTTATATTTTTCCAACCTTGTAAAGATTTTATCTATGATTTCTAAATATCCCTCTCTGGTGTAAGATTTTCCAAACAAGTCATCTACATAATCTTCCAAATATATATGCATCATGTCATGAAAGATAGTGGTCATTGCACATTAATAAGTAGCTCCACCATTCTTCAATCCAAAGGGCATGACATTTCAACAAAAAGTTCCCCAAGGACAAGTGAATCTATTTTGATCTGGTCTTTAGGAGCAATTTTGATCTGATTATAGCCCGAGAACCCATCCATGAGGGATAGCATCTCATGTCTAGTTGTGGAATCCACTCTCATGTCAATATTTGGAAGTGGGAAGTCATCTTTAGGACAAGCTTTATTTAAATCTTTGAAATCTGTGCAAACACGAACACTCCCATTAGGTTTTGAAATTGGTACCAAGTTTGAAATCCATTCAGCATAGTCAACAGGTCTTATAAAGCCAGCATCTAGCAGCTTTTGTAATTCTACTTTTACCAATAGTGCCACATGAGGATGCATTTTTCTCAATTTTTGTTTGACAGGTTTTGCCCCCTGTGGTAAAGACAAGTGATGCATAACTAAATCAGGGTCAAGTCTATGCATGTCTGCATAGGACCATGCAAAATTAACCTGTCTTTCCTTGTAAAATTGGATATGCTCTACTCTCTCTTTAGGGGTTAATGATTCTGCTAGATGTATAATCTTTGGTTGCTCTTTTGTGCCCAAGTTTGTCGGTACTGTCTTTTCCACTAACATAGATGACTTTTCATGGTATAATGCTAGGGGAAGCGTGTCAAGCCTTCCATCCTCAAGCACCTTAGAGAGGTTTTCACCTTTGGATACGTCCTTTATTTTTACTTTTTGGGGGTCTAATAGTGCCGCAAAGAAGTTTTCACTAGAAGACCTATTGATATTTTCCATAATTTTGCGACAGAAAGGCTTTGCACCTTCTTCAAAGTAAGCCGCATTGTTGAGCTCTATGGTGAATCCAGCCCTATGATCTCCAAGGGGTAAACCACTTCATGCTCCAAGAAAGTTTATGATTGCCTCATCATTTTGAAAAACATCTAATTGGGGGTCTCCCTCATGGTCCCAATCAATAAGTTGTGAGTGCACAAGAGGTAAAGGATCATGATTAGGTTCAAGGTTATGAACAGGCTCAAGGGTACAAATAGAATCATATTCATATATATCAATGAAATTGTTAGAGTCATCGATGGTACCTTCTTCATCAGTCTGTGTTGCATTAGAAGACTCCCCTACCTCACTCGAGTTACCCTTAGTACTCAAGGTCTTATCGTTCTATGTATCATACCCTAGACTAGGAACCTTACGTCCACCATCAGGTTTAATCGATTCAAGTATACCTTGTTTGTGTAAACCAAGAGGACTGTGACCATCATAGCCATATCTTTTCATTATGTTCAATCCCTTTCCATATTGCTCAGTGGGTATTTTGACTTCAGGTTCTGCAATTTGTGCTTTCTCTGTATCTTCATCTTTGTATAACCATTTCAAGAGGTCCTCTTCTTCCATTTCGTCTTACAAAGCTCCCCATTTTCTAAAAATAGTAGGTTTATAGACTATAGTAGTGGTGTCTGATGTGGTCTTAGTCATTTGTGGTTTTCCATAAGTGCGAGGGGACAAAGGTAGCTTACCAATGTAGAGAGCATGACTCATTGAATACTCTCCTATTCCATGGTCTTTTACTTTTATTCTAGTCTCAACTTCATTGGATTTGGAAGTGGATGCTTTTAAGGATTTAGGATCAATGCATACTTGGGAAGGATGTGCTTCACGGTTACTGAGAATGATGGATTTAGTCTTAGAACTCAAATTGTTGCAATACATAAAAGGGTTTGGATCTCCTGGTATAGTTACTTCAACACCAATGTATGGAAATTTAATACATTGATGGTAGGTAGAAGGTACAGCTTGCATTGCATGGGTCCAAGGCCTTCCAAGGAGAATGTTATAAGTCAATGGGAGATCAAGGACTTGAAAAACCACATCCTTCACCACTAGTCCCACTTTGATAGGCAATGTATCCGATCCCTTAGATGAGCACTCCTCTTCATCATATGCCTTTATTGTAATCTTTTTCTTTAGATCAACTGCCTTTTCATCAGATCCAAACTCTCTAATCAATTTTAGAGTACAAATATTTAGACCTGCTCCTCCATCTATCAAAACTTGCTTGATCTTAACTCTATGGACAAGGACTTCAATATGTAAAGGTGCATTATGAGGTTGTTGCATGGACAAGTCATCATTCTCGGTAAAAGTGAGGGTATGAGGGGAGGCAATATGTCCCACCATAGCTTGAAATTGATCTACATGTAGGTCTGTAGGCACAGTGGTGGTAGCGAGTGCTTTATCAAGGATGGATTTATGCTCAGGGGATAAGCGTAGCAACTCAAGTATAAAAATATGTGCAAGCGTCTTCCCTAAATGCTCTATAAGGTTTTATTGTGAAGATGGTGTAGCAAGTTTAGAATTAGATCCCTTAAGAATAAATGTGCCTTTGCGGGTGGTAACATTGCAATCAGTTTCTTTCCCCTTTATGATAAAAGTGTTCACATGATTATCGACCTCTCTGATGTTGTTTATGGTATAGTCATATTTAGCATTGGTATAATTCACACTATCACCAGATTTTGGGGCCTTCCCTTTATCTTGGCCATGCTTAGGGAAAGGATTTTTGAATATCTCACGATCGGAGTTACTGGAAGGAGTATGTCCATCAACTGAAAATTTTCCCTCATCAAGAAGGTCTTGTATGACATGTCGGAGTTTATTACAACTATTAGTCTTATGACCCTTGTGTCTATGGTAGTCCCAAAGTGATCATCATTCCACCATGGGGGTTAACTTGAGGGTTGTATTCTTGTATCTCTTGCAATGTGATAAGATTATTTTCAAGGAGTTCTTTCAATGCTGATTCAAGTGGTTGTCCCAATGGTGTAAAATTTTGTTTAGGGAAGCTTCTTTGTTTTTCTTTTCCTTTGTCTGAGGATGAACCCTTAAGGTTGTAAATAGGTGACGATGTTTTAGTATTCTTCGCATCAACAACTCCGTCATTAACCACATTCTTGTTCTTGGCCCAAAATGGTGTTTTATGATTTGAACTTGATCCTTTGTAATCTTTATCATCGTTTATCTTTATAGTACCATCATTAATAAGTGTTTGTTTGATGTGGAATCCCATGTCTATGACCTCATCAAAGGTGTCCAAACACTTGAGGCAAAGTTCTCTTCCAATTTCCTTGTTTAAATTGTGACAAAAGAGGTCAACGAGTTGCTTATCGGGAATGTCATAAGGTGCCCTTTTGGTCAAATGTCTCCATCTTTGTAAAAATGATATGAAGGATTCTCCTTGTCTTTGTTTTGTGTTGAAGAGGTCCATCATGGTCACCTCATGTTCACAGTTGTAAGCATAGTGTGAGACAAACTTATCAGCCAATTCTTGAAAAGATTTGATAGTCGGAGGTAATCATGAGAACCATTCCATGGCACTTCCTCCAAGGCTGCGAGAAAAGAGTCTCATGAGGTATGTTTCATCTACTACAAATTCTAAGGTAGCGGCACAAAATTCTCTCAAGTGATCTCTAGGGTCTCCATTTCCTCTATACTTATCTAATTTTGGTATTTCCCAATGACTAGGAAAAGGTGGCATCGAAATACTCAGATCAAAAGGATAGGGACATATGTCCTCAATAGAAAACTTGTGTGACGATGCCTTCTTATTCTTAAGAGTGTCTATTTCTTGTCTCAATGCTCTCAATTCACTCAAAATGGGATCATTGGTATGCATAGGTCTCGATGTTTTCATCAATCTCTTGTATCCTGGTTGCAAGTAGAAAGGTCTATGATCTTTTATCCTCTCCTCATTGTTTGTCCTTGTAGGTCTAGACTCACTAACTCTTGGTTTGTCCTTAATTGTGAGCAATGATACATCAAAATCAGGCGGCAATTTAATTCCCTCATCAGCAAGGGCTTTGAAGTATGCTTGTGGATCACATTTAACCACCTCTTTAAGAAGTTTAGTAAATCTATGGCTGTGAAATGCTTCGTCAATAGTGGATTGATTTATTTCTTCATCGCTTGTTTCACTAGTTTCACTGGTCGCAACGCTAATGTGGTCTTCTTCATAAAAATTAATAAGGTCATCTCCATCTTGAATAGATGATTTTGAAACATTTTAATTCTCGAGTTAGGAGAAATAAATGATTGTTCTGATCTTTGACCTAGGATAATGTATGAGACTCTAGATGGAATGAAAACCCTAAAACACAAAGGGGGAACTATATGATATGAGTGAAATTGGGATGCAACTAAGGATCAATGTAAAGATGCAATCTATGTGATACAACTACTAAAGGGTTGATGCAAAAGTGAAATCTATATGATAAGAAAGTGATGTGTAGCTAAACCTTAAATGGGATATGAGAATGAATGATGTTTGATGCAAGGACTAAGGATACTCTAGGTCTAAAAATATTTCCAATGTGGGGTTTGACTTGTGCTATGATGGATACACACAAGGATAAGTTATCAAAGAGAGGGCATGCTATGATAGGAGATGATGAACTCCAAGAAGAATACCAAATCAAAGACACTGATAGATTCCCTAACTCAAGGAAGATGCACCTCAAGTGATAAGGGGGATTGATGATCAAAAGTTGATGTCAGACCTAAGATGAGAAATCCTAAGTGCAAGCAATGTTTTTGGTTGTTTTTTGGATTTTGGTATGCAAATAATAATGAAATGCTAGGACCAATGATGAAATGACCTAAGGAACTTGTGCAAGGGTTAAGGTTATGTCCTAAAGGAATGATGGAAGGCTATGCAAAGATTATGGGTATAATCTAAGGGGATTATGCATGGGTTTGATCTAGGGGGGATATGCAAAGACTATGTATGATTAAATAAGATATGCAAGGATGAAAGGTGCAACTAGGTGAAGATTATGCAAGGATCTAAAAGGGTATGGGAAACTAGAATGATGTGACTATGTGAGGACCTAAAAGATCAAAACTTCAAAAGCGATGTCTCAAGAGATTTGAAATGATTGTTTTGGGAACACAAGTTCAACGTTTCAAGGACAATGTTGTTTTAAAATGTGGATGGATGCTTCAAAGCTTAGACCAAGGTTTTTGTAAAGTGTTTCAATTTTAAGTGTGGTGTTGATTGTGAAATGTTCTTGTTTGTTTGTGCACACATTCAGAAAACATGGCAGACAGAATGTTTGTTTGATTTTGTAATAAAAATACATTCAAGCACAATCCTAAGGCTAGCCAGGACAATAGTTATTGAATCTCACTTGGGGGGTTACCCCGAGCTACGCAATTCAGAGCAGATACTTAGATGCTTGACCCCATTGGCTCCACCCTTGGCACTCACTTCTCCAGGGCAGCCAAGCATCAATCCCCATGAAAACTCCCTATGGTGAACTTTGTATCTCTACTAAGAACCATAAGAATGTGAGCCGCTTCAGAGGTCCGACCTCCTGCGTCAACAACTAGAAGGATTTTGGCTTCTAACACAAAAGGTGTCTAGTAAACACATCCGTTCGAGTGGCCATACATGCGGTGGCGTACGCTCCATTAAGGAAGGCTCCCAGCCTATAGAGGTTGCGCTCTATAGGGTTTATGGGGAGACATGTCGTCGGTATGAACTAATCAGCACTCGTTGCTTGCAATTTTTTTCACAAACACATTTATTTATAGTGGTTCGAAAGAGCTTGGCTTTAGCCCGTTACCACTTGGGTCGTTCCCTCTCACTGAGCCTTAAGGGCTTCTTGGGAGACAGGCCCTCTAAAAGGTAAAACAAAAAGAGCCTATTACTCAAAACATGAAAGACACTGGTTAATTTTAAAGCACCAATTTGAAATGTGATCTAAGCTAAAAAATCAGACAAACTGTTTCAAATCACCATTTCTTCAACATGCGTCCTGCATCAAGATGACATTAGTAGTTTCAAGATATTACCTTCAATACACGAAATTGGATGCCACAAGAGAGAACCTACACAAACACACAAACCCACAAAGATTAGTTCATAAAAAAAAATCAAAACAAACTAATACAAAACTAAACATTAATCTAATTAATAAAAATTAAAAAAATTAATCTACTTAATAAAATTAAGAGTCTAATCTAATTAACAAATTAAAAATGTAAAATAATTAACAAAATATAAAAAAATAAAACTAATCTAATAAAAGTAAAAAAACTAAAATGTAAAAACTAATCTAAAAGATTATAAAGTAAATCTAATTAACAAATAAAAAAAACCTACTCTAAGAAATTAGAAAAACTAAATCTAATTTTAATCTAAACTAACTTAAAAACTAATTTAGTTTAATAAATAACAAATAATTGAAAAAATCTAAACTCTAAAACCTAAATTTAAAAAACTAAAATTTAATTTAAAAAAGCTAAAAACTAAAATCTATTTTAAAAAAAAACTAACTAAAAAGTAAATCTTATTTAAAAAACTAAAATCACATTCTATTTCAAACTACCTAAATCCCACTAAAAAGTAAAACTAACCAAAAAAAGTCAAAAAGTAAAATGCTTGCAAACTATGCTCAAAATGGACTTCTTGAAAGGATTGTTTTTGAGGCTTGGGATGGCTTTCAGGTAACGTGGGATATGCAGGAGCTACGTGGAGAAGGTTACAAATTCTCTAAAAGACAGGCATGCAAAATGCACAATATTAAATATTTTCACATAAATGCAAGAAAACGTGGATGCAAGACGTGACACATGCACTGCAAATATTGCAAGATATGCACAAAATGGAATTGTTTTCAAAGAATTTTTCAGCCAAACAAACAACAGAGGAAATAAAACTCTTGCCAGAAACAACAATGACAAAGAATTATGACTGGAAAACATAGATTTTGGTCTGTCAAATGCATATTTTTAAATGTTAGGCATAGATTTTAAATGTTTTTAGACCATACTTGAGTGTTTTGTTTAATATTAAATGTTGAATATAGACCACTATTAATGCAGAAACCAGTCGCGTTAAACTGTTGCAAAAAATTTGCAAGGTACGTGGGAATATAGACATGCAATATGAGCAATTTGAAGTGATATTTTAGTTGTGTGAGTTGCCAAATGTGGCAAAGACTAGGCAAGTGAGATGTTAAAAGAAACGCCTCAAAAACAGGTTTATTGAAATGGCTTCAGGAACCTTTTAAACAATGCAAAAATGTGGGTGAGGCTGAGACAAGTATGTTGTTGTTTGATAGAGAAAAATGTGAAAGCATAAACAGGCATTTGAACCATTGAAAACAGAGGCCAAAAACATGGATATTAAGAGCATATGATCCAGCAGATACATTATCTAAATAACCATAGGAACTTTCAAGAAAAAATGCATCTTGGATAAGGCATGCAAACTGATTTCAATCCGCCAAAAACATATGTATCAATAGAATGTGTTTATAAACCATATGCCTTTTATCAATCAAAAATCAAACTAATAAAAGAGGACACAAGGCAGTCCCATCGAGCGTGCCAATTGTAGATGGAGGAAATAGGAAACTAAATCGTGGATTTGGCTTCTTCCAACATCCAACAATGAAGTACCTACAAAACACACACATGCAAAGCCAAACTAAACAAAGAAACACACATGCATTAACAATAATTTGCCTCCATTGCTCTCCTATCAACCAAGATCTTGTACTTTTAAGATTTAGCTCTCAGAGCATTGTGCACAAGAGGCTATGGTGAATGAAGATAATTTTAAAATAAAGATATTTGATTGATCAAAAAATATGAAATTCAAGGATGCATGAAAGATCTCAAGAGATGCAAGCAATGAATTTTGAATGCAAAAGTTGTGGATGAGTGCTCAAAATGCAAAGATGGTGAAGAATTCAAATTGACATAATTTCGACGCATAGAGATGAGATGCCAAAATACGAGAGAGGGACTTGTTTAAATAGAATTTCTTTGGGCAAGTTCATGTTGTGGGAAGAATATGGGATAATGCAAGATGAGTGGTATAGGGAAGATGAGTGGTAAATGGTAAATGGTAAGTGGGAAATGGTAAGTGGTAGGAGGGGATATTTAAGGGTTTTATTAAATAAAATAGAGAAATGTGTATAACATGAATGCATGAAGGTGTATGCATGATATAATGTTTTATTTAATAAATTTAATGGATAAATGGTAATATATTAATAATAATATAATAAAATATAGAAATTATGAATGCTGAATTATGGAGAAATAATAGTTTAATAATTACTCACCCAATGTTAAGAGAAATTTGAAATTAAATGTAGACAAATTAATGGAAATTTTTATGTGTCTACAGTTGGCATATGCACACTCCAATGAGACATTGTAGGTGATTGAAGGTTTTGTCATTGATGGCAACCTTACAATCCTATGTCACTAGCAAGGCAGTTCACCGGCACTAGCAAGATCAGACTCTACACCGGCACACAAATCACTGGCACCAGCAGTGAAAGGTAGCATATCGGCACAGAGGCCGACAGGATTTTTGTTGTAATATATTTTGTTTATTATTTGTAAAATCATTGTAAGCCAACTTGGAAAGTTGTAAAATGACTCTTATATAAGAGAGATCGTTGTAGAACATTTGTAAGTAAGGAAGAGGAATGTAATTAGACGAAATAAGGCAGACCTATTATGTGAATTATAGGTTAAGGGTTTATGTAAGAAGCATAGCATAAACCAGTACTGGATCTGGCAGTATAGATGCTATTTTAAAGCAGTACAAGATGCTGGATTTATATAATCGATTTTGTAAGTCAATGAGACTTCCTATTTTGTATTTGAGCAGTGAGCTCTAGACAATTGGCCTTCCTGCATGTGCAGGCCCCTCTTGTAGCAGTAATATTCTCTTATTGGCCAGTAAGTGAATATTGTGGGTCACAAATCCCACCGAGGTTTTTCCCACACCGGGTTTCCTCGTTAAATCCTTTTGTTATGGTGTGTTTTTCATGTGGTTGTTTTTATCTTTGTTTATTGCATTACTTTCTACTTATCGGTACACAGTATTAATATGTTCTACATGTTTTAAGTTAAGAAATTTAATATACTAGTTAGATACTGATTCAACCCCCCCCCCCCTCCCTCTCAGTATCTATGGGAATCCTAACAATACCAAATTCTACAAAACAGTGATCAACAAAACTAAACTACAAAACCGGACCAAAAACCATTTTCCAAGCTCACCAGAATAACTCATAGGAATATGTTGACATTAATGACAACATATCCTAGCAGCATCAATGAATAACCAGATCCAACAATCTCCCCCTTTGGCCGCATTGATGGCAACATATGAATGTGAAAAATAGTCAATGCAAAGAAAGAAGATATGACGAGCAAACTGTTAGGATTCCCAAAGATACTGAGAGGGGGGGGTGAATCAGTATCTAACCAATTATATAATTTTCTTAACTTAAAACATGTAAAGCATATCAATACTGTATACCGGTAAACAAAAAGTAATGCAATAAATAGATATAACAGCAACCACATGAAAACCACACCATAACACAGTATTTTAACGAGGAAACCCGGTGTGGGAAAAACCTCGATGGGATTTGTGACCCACAATATTCGCTTACTGGCCAATAAGAGAATATTACTGCTACAATAGGGGCATGCACATGCAGGAAGGCCAAGTGCCTAGAGCTCACTACTCAATTACAAAATGGGAAGTCTCACTAACTTAAAAAATGGATTATGCAAATCCAATGTCTTGTACTGCTTCAAAATAGCATCTACTATGCCAGATCCAGTACCAGTTCTAGCTCTACTTCATACATAAACCCTTAACCTATAATTCACATTTTAGGTCTGCCTTATTTCACCTATCTACTTCCTTACAAAATGTTCTATAATGGTCTCATACATATATGAGTCATTTTACAACTTGCCAAGTTGGCTTACAATGATTTTATAATTAATTACAAAATATATTATAAACAAAATTCCTATCGGCCTAGGTGTCGGTATACTTCCTTTTACTACCGGTGTTCTGTGTGCCAGTGTAGAGTCTGTCATTGCAGGTGCCGGTAAATTGTCTTGTCGGTATCATATGATTGCAAGGTTGTCATCAATGACAAAACCTTCAATCACCTACAATATCTCATTGGAGTGTGCATTTCCCAACACAAACTCCCCCTAAGATAAAGATAGATGAAATAGTTTTTCACATGATCTCTCTCCCCCTTTGACAACAATGCCAAAGATCACCAAAACAAAAAAATCAAACTCATTCTCCCCCTTTGACAGCAATACCAAAGATCACCAAAACAAAAAAATCAAACTCATTCTCCCCCTTTGAATATGAAACACAAATCTCTCATGAATCATTAATCTCTCTCTCTGAAACACACAACCAAATCAACAGACCACTTCAGCAAAGGAGCAGCACCAACTCATCAATCTGGATAAAAGAATAAGGCTTTAAATTCCACCAGATCGATGCAACTCAATGCATCTAGTTCTCATCAGGAGGAGTGGAGACTCCTAACTTGTCTCTCAAATAGACAAATGTATCTACAAGCAGAGGCTTAGTAAAAATATCAGCATTTGTTCATTTGTAGATACATATTTTAGCTTCACCTTTTATTCACCGACTTGCTCACTCAAGTAATTATATTTGATTGATATGTGTTATCTTTGAATGTTGCACCAAATTATTAGACATGTTTATAGCAGTGGAATTATCACAGTATATAATAGTAGGCTCGTCATAAATAACTCTGATATCTTTCAATATTTGCTTCATCCAAACTATTTGAGTGCAATTACTAGTAGCAACAATGTACTTAGCTTCAGAAGTAGATAAAGATACTGAATCTTGTTTCTTGCTGGCCCATGAAACCAACTTCTTACCTAACAAGAATTTTCCACCAGTAGTACTCTTCTGGTCATCAATATCAGCTGCCCAATTTGCATCAGTGTAAGCACACAACATGAAATCATCATTATTTGGATACCATAAACCATAATCTTCAGTTCCTTTTAGATATGTGAATATTCTTTTAACAGCAATAACATGACTCTCCTTCAGATGAGCTTGATATCTAGTTGTCATACACACAACATGCATAATGCCAGGCCTAGTTTGAGTAAGATATAACAGTCCACCAACCATAGATCTATACAAACTCTAATTAGATTTAGGAGATTCATCATTTTTAGACAGTTTACAACCAATTGCCATAGGGGTCCCAATACGTTTGGAATAATCTAATCCAAAATTATTCAATAATTTCTTCACATACTTAGTTTGGGATATAAAGATGCCTTTCTCTGTCTGAGCAATCTACAAACCTAAGAAAAAAATCATCTCACCAATCATAGACATCTCAAATTATTTTTCCATATCATCAGCAAATTTCATAATCATATCATCATCATCACCACCAAAAATAATGTCATCAACAAAGACTTAGACAATCAAAATGTTATTGTTTTCAATTTTAAAGTATAAAATTACTATCAGCAACACCTTTGACAAATCCCAATTTTAGCAATTATTTGTCTAATCTAGCATACCAGACTCTAGGGGCTTGTTTCAATCCATAAAGTGCTTTCTTCAACTTACATACCATGTCTCCATCATCTGACAGTGAAAATCCATCAGGTTGTTCAATGTAAACTTCTTCTTCTAGATCACCATTCAAAAATGCAGATTTGACATCCATTTGATATACCTTGAATTCTTTATAAGCAACATAATCTAGCAACAATCTAACAGCTTCAATCTTGGAAACCGGAGCAAAATTTTCTTCATAATCAATCCCTTCTTGTGGTGAATATCCTTTGCAGACCAATCTGGCTTTATTTCTAACTACTTCACCGGCTTTATTCAATTTGTTCCTAAAAACTCATTTAGTACCAATAACATTTTTATCCTTAGGTCTAGGCACAAGTCCCCAAGTGTTGTTCTTTTCAATCTGATTTAACTCATCTTCCATGGCTCTAATCTAGTTTTCATCTTTATAGGCTTCAACAACATCTTTAGGTTCAACTTTATAAATCGAGTATATCTCTTCTACAGCTAACCTTCTTCTATTCATCACACCTTTATTCTTATCACCAATAATCTGATTCTCAAAATGATTCAATCTTACATACCTCAGAGTCTTTTGATTGTTCTGATTCTTAGACTCAAGATCCTGAACATCATCACCGACAACAGCAACAATATTTGTCTCTACCGGATTATTCTACTTAGGCTCTTCAGGCTGAATAGGAGCTAAAACAACATATTGACCTTCATCATAAGCTCTGATCTCCCTTCCAAGGTTTTCATCCACCTTCACACTTGCACTCTCAACTATCTTTCTCATTCTCATGTTATAGCATCGGTAAGCTTTGATATCTATAGAATAACCCAAAAAGATACCTTCATCACTTCTAGCATCAAACTTCCCAATATCCTCATCTCTCTCAATATAAAATTTGCTACCAAAAACTTTGAAATATTTCATAGTAGGAATGTGACTAAACCAAATCTCATAAGGAGTCTTACCGGTATCACCTTTGATATGAACTCTATAGAATGTGTAGACTGCAATGCTAATAGCTTCTCTCCAGTAAACCTTCGAAACATTTCCTTCAATCAACATGGCGCTTGCAGCATCTAAAATAGTATGGTTCTTCCTTTCAACAATCCCATTTTGTTGTGGTGTCCTATGTGTTTGAAAAGTGGACCTGTATCTGTATCTGGAATACACAACACTTCAATTAAGTCATTAGATGCATGGTTAGTAAATCAATAATCAATGAATAATAAACCATTACAAAGAGACCCATTGCCCTCTAGTAGATGCGAGTTTAGATTGCTCTCAGATTGCTAAGTTATCCAGTGACTAGACAACACCTAAACGAAGGATTTTTAAATATATATGAGCATGAATACGAGCTAAATGGATGCAAGATGTAAGCTCAATATGCAAGATTAATCTAACATGATTTAATCAATATTAAGCTAGATGATTTGACTAAGGATGCAATAAATAATATACAATATCTCAATGCAAATTCCCAATGAACCTAGAGCAAAAACAGCATAATAACAATATATTCTCCAAGATCCTGAATGAGAGATGAGAGTCTGAATTTATAGAAAATTCAGAAAGAAACCAAAGGCTGAGATCAACTGATGATGAGCGATCAAGATTTTCCAAGAGGAAGCACAATCCAAGTGGATTGATATGATTGGCTGCTTTTTTCAGTGTTAAAGGAAATTGAACTAAAATTAAGATAAAATCAGGAAAAAACTGATTTATTCTCTATTTCATTCAATTTTCAGATTTAATTGTTTTAATTGCTTTCTTTGAGATTATTTATCAATTTTTAATTTGTCTTTCAAGATTATCTCTATTTGATTTCCTTTTCTGAATTTTTAATTCTTTTCTATCAATTAATTCCTTTTTTGATGATTTAATGGCAAATTGATTTATTTAATTAAATATGCTAGGATATTCAATAAAATAAATAGGATAATTATTTTAAAATGATTTACTTGGAATGATTTAATTAATTAAATAAATATTTAATTAATATTGGGTGATTAATTTGCCATGTGACATTGATGATTTTAGAAATTAATTGTGTGCTCAAGATTTATTTTAATTGCCTTTGGTTAGGACCTTGGTGACATTATCAAGATTAGGGGCTCATGGTTTAGATGACCATTTTTAGGGTATTACAAGTCCTAGGAGCAAATAGTTGTCTTTTGATTCCATGCATCTCAGAGAAAGAATTGAACTCACCGGAACAGAATTCTCCACCTCTATAAGATCTCAGACACTTCAACTTCAATTGGGACTCAGTTTCAACTTTAGCTTTGAATATCTTGAATTTCTTGAATGATTCTAATTTTTCCTTCAAAAATATAACCCACATCATTCTGGAATAATCATCAATTAGCAACATAAAGTATCTATCACCCTGCACACTTCTAACATTTGTAGGTCCACATAGGTTAGTATGCACAAGATCTAACAATCCATCTGATGTGTATCATTTTCTTTTGAAATAAATCCGTGTTTGCTTACCCAACTTACATTCCTTACGTACTAGATTAACAGGTTTAACAATCTTAGGCAGATCCCTAGCAGCTTGTGTACAACTGATCTTGATCAATGAATCAAATTTTACATGACACATTCTTCTATGCCACAACAAACTCTCATCTATCTTAGCAATTAAACAACTTTTCTCACTAGCATTCAAATGAAAAATGCTACCTTCAATCTTAGTTCCAAATGCAATCTCTATACCAAAGGCATTTAAGATCTTGCATTTACCATCTTTGAATTGTAGACCATAACCCTTATCAACCATCTATCCAACACTCAAAAGATTATGCTTCAAACCTTTAACATACAAGACATCATCAGTGTTATGCTTACCATCAAAAGAAATAGAACATCTCCCATAGATTACATAGGCTTTGTCATCACCAAATCTAACTATTCCACCATCATTCATTTACATGCTTACAAATTTGTTTTTATCACCGACCATATGATGTGAACAACCGTTGTCAATCACCCATTCACCTTTTTCCTCTACCTTTGCAACCAAATATTTCTCCTCAATAGAGCAACTAGTGGAATCAATAGGCATAGGTCTATCTGCTTGAATGGCAATAAACACAACTTCATCTTCTTATGATTCTTCATCTATAACACCTTCATCTACAACATAATAATAGTTCTTCTGGTTTCTAAACTTTTGGTTATACTTATAAGGCTTATCATACTTCTCATGCTTCTCATATCTATCATTCCTATCAAACTTATCAAACTTATCATGTCTATCCTATTTAGTCATTCTCTCCAGATATCTAGAAGCAAAACATTCCTATCTTATTACAAGAAAAACATTTCAAGGGAAACTTTCCATCATACTTGCCAGCATCTTGAGGCAATCTTCAGGAAATCAATGCTTCAAGCTCATCAATCTCTCTTTCTTTCTCTTCTATCTCTCTCCTTTATCTTTCATATCCGGATATCTTGCACTCATCAAGATCATATTTTTGCTTACCTGACACTGATGTTGATGCTTTGAATGTTGTCTCAAACTTTCCATGTGATTCTCCAAATTCACTCAGCTCAAATACAACAAGTTTTCCAACTAATACATCTCTTGTCACAGTAGTTACACTCTGGATCTCATTAATAGAAGCAACCTTATGTTTATAACTAGGAGGCAAATATCTTAGCACCTTAGCAACAATCTCATCTTCTTTAATCTTTCCACCAGTAGATCTGGTACCAAGGACAAGCCCATTCACCTTATCCATGTATGAATGTATGTTCTCATCATCTCCCATCTTTAATGTCTCATACTTTCCTTTTAAACTCTGCAATTTAGTAACTTTTACTTGACTAACACCTTCATATAGGATCTCAAGCTTCACCCAAATCTCATGTGTGGTCTGAAGTTCCATAATATTTATCACTTCAGAATCAGTCAGGGCACTGAGTAATGCTTCCTTCAATCTGATGTTATATTCAACTTCCTTAACCTCATCAGGAGTGGATGGTTCATTCTGAGGAACAACACAAGAATTCTTAGTAGTCTTTGAATAATCTTCTCCAAGACATTTCAAATACACCTCCATCTGTTTCTTCCACATAGTTTAGTTGCTTCCATCAAACCTTGGATTTTCCTTCTTGAAAAGAATACCTTGAGTTGTCATCTCGGATCTCCTCAAGCGATTAAGCTTCTACCAGAGGATATAGTTCTAATACCAATTGTTAGCAGCAATCAAGAAGGAAGACTAAGAGGGGGGTGAATCAGTCTTCACTGGATTAACAACAAATTAAAATTCTAAAACATTAACTGATAAACCACAGCAATAATAGATAAGAAAATTAATAGCACAACACACAAAACCAATATATTGACATGGAAAACCCGGTTAAGGTAAAAACCATGGTGGGAACCTACCCACAATAAGATGATACTCTGCAGTAGTATGTAAAAATATTACAATGGGGAATGCACATGCATTCAGGCACACTGCCTAGAGCTCATTGCTCAAAAGATATATGCCCGAAAGGCTACAACCCTCAGGGAAGTCTCACTAACTTACAATATGATTCGGACTACAATCTAGAAGGAATGAACTGCAATAATAGCATCTATAAATGCTTGATGGCAGTTCTTATTAAGAACGGTCATCTACTCTACAACACCAAACTCACCACAACACTTTGTTGAATGATATATCCTTTGCTCGCACATTTACCACTCTTTGATAGTGCAGACACAATACTGATACCAAAAATATATAATTATATCACCTATATATACAGATCATCAACCTTGATAACAAGGATGACTAAACCCTCAACCCTCAACTCATAATTACAAAAATTGCATTACATGATACAAAGATCAACCACTAGACCAATATTATGATTTTAATTACATAGCATGGACCTAATTAATATTTTCAAATGATTACATCTACCAAAAATCCCACCAAGATCAACCGCAACACGATACACCACTAGAAATACTGCACTACACACAAATTATCATCGGTTCATAGAAATCACCAAAAAATCACACAACAACCAATGCAGATCACCAAAATAAATAGGAAATGACTAGGAAACACCATCAAGCATGTTAAAATCACCTGAAATAGTTGCACCAACACCTCTTTTCAAATCTTCATCAATCAACGTCTCAAAGCTCAAGAACACAACCAATTAGCAACTGTCACAAAAAAAGATAACTTGCGGAGAACCAAATCACAAACCATCTAAAAAGAAGATACACAAGATCATCCCAAACAATAATCCAAAGTCTCGGCACAAGATCTAATCACACCAAAATATACCAAAGGGAATACCGGATTCTGCAAAATAGTGTCAACAAAACCAGACCAAAAACCCTTTTCTAAGCTCACAGGAATATGTTGACATTAATGACAACAAAATATCCTAGCCATAGACATGAACAACCAAATCCAACAGACACCAATTGTCTTTGATCTGGATGTCCTTATGGCATTGGATTGTCATTGATGTCAATATGATGCATGGATGATAGGATCATGCATGTCAAGATGAAGAAAATTGATAGATATAATGCAAGGAAGAGAGTCTAACAGAGAAGAAACTACTCAAATGGAGAAAAAAGAGAATATAGGCATTCAGGCTGGTAGAAAAGATATTGAGTATGGCGGCGGTATTGAGTTTTTATATAAACCGATGAGTGTGGTTCAAGTGAGAAATGGCTCACATGTTTTTGTCACCTGACTTGGAGTGTGTCTTGATTAAATGGCCTCAATGAGATACTATCTCATTGAAGAGAGTTGATTCAGGTCTTACCAATAAGGCAATGTCTCTTTGATGAAGTATTGTGGTAGCTCATTGAGGTAACATGAGTATGTCTCACTGATTAGACAAGGTGATGTGTCTGATGATGTGGATGACCTAGTACAAGGAGAGTGTCGACAAGGACTGACATTGTGGCAAATGAAGTGGTACCTAGAACAACCATATTCAATAGCCAAGAATATCTATGCTACTCGATGAGATAAAAAAATTTGTCTCATCGAGCACCCAAGGCAGTGAGAGAAGGCAATGTCGATGAGATAGTTCATAGGTCTCATTGATCAATCAATGATGTGTTGAAGTGAATCCTCATTGAGGAGACTCGGGGATATTGAAGTGAGTCTGGAGAATTTTGTTGGATTCTAGAAGTGAAGACCTCATCGAAGTAACTTTGTATATTGATGAGACATATCTTATGTCTCACTGATCACCCAAGGAATTGTACATGCAGGAGACTTGTGGATTACCATCAGCGTGACATTGGCATGTTGATAAGACATTTTGTATGTCTTTTTTATTATTCAAGGAAGTGTGATCCCATAGTAGTGTAAGGATGTTATTGACATAACCCGGTGAAGGTCTCACCAATCAGACAAGCCAGTGAGAGTCTATGGTGGAGTGCATCCTCATCAAGGTGACTTTGGGGATTTTAAGGAGAGTTACATGGAGGCTTTTTCAAAGGCTAACATGGATATTTGACCCAGATATATGTTTGAGCGTGTTATTTTCAAGGCCCATCATTGATATGAGAACTATTTATCAAAGAGAAGAGTTCAACTAGATCAATTCAAAGACATATTTCCAGAATGACTTTCTTGACCAAAACGTTACCAAAAGTTATGTAAAGATCGAAACACTAAATATGGTAGTTTTGTGTCAAATGAAAAAACACATACAATGAGTTACTAAAGAAGGAAGATATGCATTTAATGGGAATGGTTACAAGACTATAGGGCAAGTGGAAGATCAACTATTTGTGTGGCTCAAGAAGAAAAATAGTTCGAGTATGGCAAGATATTTTTTAGCAAGGGTAGAGATCATCATGTTGTTCACCAAAAGTGATAACCCAAGACACCTGCAAATCTATCTATGAGATAGTCGATCTCAATCAATGAAACACCTCAAGGCTTGGACAACATAACATAGGATCCTAATGATCCTCCTGCACTTCAGGTTCTGCTAGACCTAGGGGGGGACACCCTTTTGATGCATTGAATACAACAATCACAAACATAAGAGTGCATCAACAATGAGCAGACAAACCATTCCACAAGCTCACCAAATTAGGAACACACTACAGATTGGCTAGCTCTGTATAAATCATAAATGAAAATAGAGCTTGGAATGAGAAGAACACACCCCTAAACATAAAGGGAAATAGATTTATCTTTTAAATTGTTTAATCTGAAAGACATCCCCAAACTTGTAAGATCAGTGCCTTATCCAAGGGCAACAGAGTCACACATCAAACTATAAATGAAACCTTATACTGCAAATCCATCTTCATTATTAAATATTCATGCATTTAATGCCTTGAATAAATGCATTACTCAGCTCACTCACAGAAAATATCAAATCCAGACACTATATTCCATTATTCATGATTTATTATAGAATTTAAATTCTTCCTTGAAGAATCCCTGCAAACAATCACAATTACCTCCTTGAGATAACAAATCTCAGCCTCCTTGAGAATCTGATTTGAATATAATGAAAATACAAATCCAGAGACGACTTCTGTGTGAATTTGTGCATGCCTTACATACACAAGAACCTGCAACTAAGAACACCTATAACAAAGAATTGAACTCCATTACTAAAAGGATAGCCCTGCTCTATACAATCTGGAAGAATACTCAGAATTGGAAGCCATGAAAACTGGAGCCATTCTCACAGAATTCTGGAACCCTTACAACTGAGAAGAATTTGGAATAAGAAGGAGAGGGAAGAGAATCAAATCTACAACTAAAAATTGCCAAGTGTCTCCCCTCTAACTGAATTTTGTTCCCATGGAAACTACCTCCAAAATATCCCACATTTGTCAAAATTAACCTCATAATCGGATTCCTCACTCCGAGAGCTTTCTGAAAATATATAACACTTTATACCTTGGCCAAAAATTGAGTCCTGGGCGAATTAATTCCCATTTGTGCTCAGTCATTTAAATATTTCGAATTTTAATATAGTCAGAACTATATCATTTATTCATTTTAATTTTGATTTTTGCCTCCATTTGTGCTCTGACGCCTTGCCACGTGGCGGCCTCTGATTGGTCGATGGGGTTGATTGGATGTCACCTGGGATGACACCTCATCTTTTGCCACCTGTCGGCCACATCACCGCCACTGGGCTGCTTGCTTGTACGCCACTTCATCGCCATGTCATCGCCACTGGACTGCCACCTGTGCGCCAACTGTGTGCCACATGGACGGCTCTCATTCACTTTCGCTATTTTGTAGGGTGTAACTCGCGTGCATCTTCCCTTCACGAAATAGCGCGCACCATCGATCCATCTCGAACTTGCTCACTCGTTAAGTCAGCCTTCCTCTACAAAATTTTGCCTATCTGCCTCGAGAAGCGTGCTTGTGTGGGGTCCACCTGGTCGCCATCCAGTCAACTCCTCTGTCGCCTCAGGAAGCATGCTCGTGCATGGGCCCACCTTGGGCGCCCATAGGCACCATCTGTCAAAATCCTTTAAGGCTTTGACATTATAGTATGGTGGGTTCTTGGTTATAAATACCAAAAAGTTCCTTTTCCCAGCGAATGTGGGATAATGGCTTTACCTGGAATTGTGACTTTTTGAAACTTTTATGAAACTTTCATGGTGCCTACCACATTTTGCTTGCTAAACTCATTTGCTTGAATGTTTTGAACGACCTTTTCACCATCACGTGCTGGGAGAGGTTTAAAATCTGTTGATGCCTTACACCATTCCAAAATGGATTTGCATTTAATTTGCCAAATCTACATTGCATATCGCATGAAGGTTTCAGCTACTATCCATACTTGCACAAGAAATTTTAACCTTCACCAGACTTAGGGATTTGGCAACTAAACACTGCCAATTTGCATTAACATAAACTTCTAAAATGCTTCCAATCTCCATGGCAGAGGGGAGAATTTGGGTCTGTAGCTGCCAAATTGCATTACCATGCAGAGGCTGGAGGGAGATGGGGAATGCTTTGGGAGGCCCATGCCACACTCCAAAAACCATGCCTGGCAAACACTCTGGCATTTATCTTATAATTTTCATTGCTCTTCATAAAACACATAGAATTTTATGCCTGGCAATGTGCATTCATCAAAGTTTATGAAAACCATTTCCAATGTTTTCTCCAAATAAATCAATGCCCAAGGGCTGTTTGAAATTCCAAATGGTTTGAAATCCCTTTACCCTCCACTAGCTTCCACGCAGGGGGGAAGTTGTTGTTGACTGTGGTTATACACCATTTGCATTTTATAAATTCAATACCCAATCTGCCAGGCTGCTCATTGCATTTTGTTTTATGGTTTCTATGCCTCCCTTCACATACCACGCAGCAGGGGAAAATGAATTGTTGCCTTTACTTTGGAACATGCTTTCAACACCCAGCAATCACATCCACCGCCAGCAGGGAAAGACAAGGAGGAATGTGGGGTTTTTGCTATTTGCATTTGCTTGTCTCTGCAGATAAAAAGGAAACTCCACTCCACGTGAAACATTTGGAACTGCAGCCCCTTCAACTATGTGAGCATTAAGGAAGATGGGAGACACGTGAGGGAGAAAAGGATGCCAGCAATTGGTTTACATTTACTTTGCCCCTTCATCATCCACAGGATTTGCCATAGCATTAGTTTTCTTTCAAAATGCTGCTCTTTGTTCATGCTCAATGCAAAGCAATGTATTTTTTAAGAAAGTTACACAGGACTGCAAGTGTTAGGATAATCTGGTTCTGTAGATTGGCATCCTAATCAACAAGTTGCTAATTTCAAAAACCACCACCTGTTTGTCTATTAAGAAAAATTGCACAAAATTTTGTCTTCAACAATCTCTCAATTTACATCCTCAATTCTCATTTAAAGAGAACATTAGCATATATCATACGATACTTCTCAAACACCATATTTATCCTTTGTTGCATTAAAAATGAAAATCTTGCAATCTGGAAGAATGCTGACAGACCAAGCTGGCAAATCATATGAGACACCCTTGACATTTACAGTGTCTTTAACCTTGAATCCTCAATGGCTGCTACCGATATGAACTTTACCTGACTGTGGCTTGTGAATTGCATCATTATCTGAATATTCTGAAATTCCCCCAGTAAACAAAAATCACCAATAAAATCAATCCGCGGGCATGAGCCAGGTCGGGCCCCAAAGTAGGTCCAACTAAAAAAAAATTTCAATTTCACGCAACTGACCTCTAGAATGATTCAGGAACTTGAAACACACCTTTGGAAACGATCGGCATCATTTTCGGATCATTAAATTGAAATTTACAACTTTCAGACAATTATGCCACAATTTTCGCATTTAATCGCGAAGACGTAATTTTCAAACCTATCAAAACACCTTTCTGGAGCTCGCCGTCTGACAGGCGTGTACTCTGATGTACAAGGATGACATCTACCAAATGGTTTTTCAAGATGAGTCCCGAGCGAAGAGATATTAATTTCCAAAAATGCCCAACTGGCTTTGTCGACACTGCGGACCTGATGAAGTCAATGTCCTGGCAACACATGACGCCTTTCTCAAAAATATCAAATGACCTCCGTGGGTCCTCAAATTCGAAACATAGGTACCTTTAAGTACATATTAAATCTTTGAATTCTCAGTTTGATCACTAGACTGACAGGATGCAAATGGTGCGCACATAAAAATGGCTACATTAACTGATATAACACTGGAGTACGGATAACTAAAAATGATGGCAAAATGAGCTCTTTTGAAAACTGATCAAACGGATTGATAAAGGCTTGAAATTTGAAACTTAGCTCACCATTTATACCAACATTAGCCTAGAACAAACCTTCTGGCATGATGCTTACTGAGGCAACTTTTACACTTGTGCGAAACAGGGCTCCGACTAGCTGTCAAAACAGGGACTTGCCAAAACACACAAACTACAAACGGAATTGGCTATGAAAACTGAGCAAATGGATTCGTCAAGACTTGAAATTTTGCTAGGTAACTCACTTTTATGCATATAATTGAATCCATTTTGAATTTATCCATGATGATCAACAGGGCAAAAGATGTAATCGCTCAAAGAAGGCTACTCAATAAAATCTGCATTTATGCCTAGAATGCACTTTCAGCTCACCCCTCAAACTGGGTACCTCATAAACTTATCCAAATTGAATTCTGAAAGTTGCACATCACTGAATAGGCCAAATGAAAGGTGTGGGACATGAATCCCGAGCCTTACCCTCTGAAAATCAACTGGCCCCATTTTACCCTCTCGCTAACTAGGCCATTCAAACTGACTTATTTTAATCATTCGGAAATGCAGGGCAAATTTTTGAAATGGGCCTATAAACTTGACTAATTTTTAATTAGTCCCAACACATCAAAATGATGATTGTACTAAAGTGTGTCTAGAGTGTGGGTGAAGAAAAGAATGGTGAGTGTTTACAAGATAGAGTGTATGAACAAAGAAGAGAATACACAAAATAATTAAGAGTGAGGATAGTTGAAGACAGAGACTCTAAGAAGAGGATAGAGGAAACATGCAAATAGTGAGTGAATGAAGACACATAGGACAGAAAAGAATATTAGATGAAAAGAGGGCAAAGATCCTTTTTTTAAGATAAAGAGAAAAGAATTGCAGATAGAGAGCATAGTTGCAATCATGACAAAGAGTTCATTGTGAGTAGCAAAGGAGGAGATCAAAGGTCCTAAATGCAACAGAGTGTTACAAAATCTCATTTGTAACAAGGTACTTTAACTTTAACCAAAATACGTATATATTGTATATCATCTGAGTGGATTCTTATATTAGGGGTTGGTGCTCCTTTAAGTTGTTTCCCATAAAACCAGAGGTTTGTACTTCTTTCGTTTGGTGCCCATAACTTTGTAATTAAGATATTTCATTGTGAGGTTGGATTAGAGTAGTAGACTCTAGCATCTTTTTTCATCAAGATTTTTTCCATATTGGGTTTTCCTCGTACATTTGGTGTTATGTGTGTGATTGTTTTGTGCATGTGTATTCAACATCTCTCTGCATTGACATTCTTGATTTTAGTTATTTGTATCTAGTTGATTAGAAAGTTATATTCTTATATCCACTGATTCACCCCCCTTCTCAGTGGACTATTTGTGTTCCTTCAATTGGTATCAGATCAATAGGTTCCCTATTAGATAGCTTTCGCCAGCTTGGGTAGATTCTAGTTTTTTAATACAAATGGCTAAACAATAATCCTCATGTGTTAAATTGCCAATTTTTTTATGGTAAATTAACTATATTTTTTGGAGTAGAAGAATGGAAACCTATTTATCTTCCTTAGTTTGTGATGTTTGGATGGCTACAAAAATGGTTATATTATTCCTCAAACTCCTCCTACTGATCTTGATGCTAAAAAGGAATATGAATAGAATGCCAAAGCCAAGCATACCATTCTGAGTGGGTTGACTGATACAAAAAATTTCAAATCTATGCACTATAATTTTGTAGAAGAAACTTGGGATAACTTGGAAATAATCTATGAAGGTGATGTGAAAGTGAAGGAAGCTAAGCTACAAAATCTTATAGCTTAGTTTGAAGGACTGAAGATGAGAGAAGAAGAAAAAAATGCTAACTATCTACTAAAAGTGGATGAAATAGTCAATGTTGTAAGAGGGTTTGGTAAGGATGTTGCAGATGATGTTATAATTAAGAAGGTGTTGATATCACTGATAGCTAAATATGACACAAAAGTCTCTTCCATAGAAGAGGCTAAAGACCTAAAAAAAATTAATGGATGAAGTGTTTGGTTCATTGTCACCTTATGAGATGGGAACTGTAAGTGTTGAAACATTTAAAAGGGAAGTTGTCTTCAACACAGTTAAGAGGGGGAAGGAAATAGCAACAAGCATTGATGAAGAAAATCCTAACACTATTGAAGCAAACTTTGTCAGAAAGTTGAAGAAAGGATCTAGAAAATATAAAGGTAAGCTTGCATTTAAGTGTTTCAATTGTGGAAAGCTAAGACATTTTGTGGCTAAGTGTCCTTATGAGAAGAAGAAAAATAATGATGAGGAAAGTGTCATGGATAAATGTAAAATATTTTATAAACCCAAGAGAATGAGTTTTCAAAAAGTGAGAAGTCTTTTCACCATAGACAATGATGTCTCAGATGATGAAAGTGAGTCAGTTGATGACAACAGTGAGGATGAAAAAGAGATTAATCTATTCATTGCTCAAGAGGTCCTAAATGAGAAGCAAACATAAAACAGTGAAATCAAAACTCAATCCAAAAATCTAAATTTACATGGCAGTGATGAGGAAAATGAAGTTGATGTTGAAGTTGGCCTTGAAGGAGAGCTAATATGTGCTCTTGAAGAAATAGATAGACTAAATAAAGAGCATACCAAATACAAGAATTCAGCCATAAAAGAAAAAAAATTACTGAGCAAGAAACTTGTAGAATCTGATCAGAACATTACCACTTTGAGAACTCGATTGGAAGAAGCTAGCAAGAGTGAAGTAATAAAAATAGAGTTGGACTCAAAAGAAAAACAAAGTCAAAAGTTGGAACAAGAAGTTGTAACCCTTAGAAAAGAGCTCAAGAAATGCATTGATGATCTTAAGATGAGATTGAGGTTTGAAAGCAGCAACAATGCCTTAAATGACATGCTCTGTAAGAAAAAGAAGAAAAAAGATGATCATGGTCTAGGATATAAACAAGGAGAAAGCTCTAAGGAAAAAGAAACTCTTAAGAAGAAGAATGATTTTAACTCCTTGGTTAATAATAATAAGGAATTCGATGTTGCTCCAAAAGAAGAGTATGTTGTCTCAAAAGAAAAGATCAATCTCAAAGATAATAGTTTTACAGAGGTCAAAGACATGAGAAGAAGATTTAGAAAATCTCATACTACAAGAAGATCAACTTGGAATGACTCTCAACTCAACAATTGGTACGTTTCTCATTTTCTGGGATATTGTTATAAATGCAATGCTTGTGGTCATAAAATATTTGATTGTAATATCTTTAATAGATCAACCATAATTTTCACAAGAAAAAATCCTTTTGCTTCATTAAGAAATATGGACGTAATTTGTTACAATTGTAATTTGCTAGGACCTAAAAGTACTAAGTGTAGAGGAAGAACAAATCAATCTAGTAGAAACTTTTCTACTCCCTTTTTCAATGAGAACATAGTGTGCTACAATTGCAATAATTTTGGCCACACTGCAAAAATTTGTAGAACCAAATTTACCAAAAAAGAAAATAAAATGGATGTTGCTCCCTTGAACAAATCTGAATCAAAAGTTGCATGTTCAAAGAAGAAGAAGGAGATCAAACAAGTTTGGAAAGAAAAGGACAAGGAGAAGAATGAGTCAAATTTTCTAGTTCAAACAACACTTCATGCCAAAAAGAAAAATCTTGGGGTGATTGATAGTGGCTGCTCCAATAACATGACAGGAGACAAAAATAAGTTTATTAAACTTGAAGATTGGAATGGTGGCTCAGTAAGGTTTCATGACAACTCCTCCATCAAGATAAAAGGAAAAGAAACTTTATGCATCGATGGAAAGTTACTTACACATGATGTATACTATGTGGAAGGGCTGAAACATAACTTTCTTAGTGTTAATCAGATGTCTGATAGTGATTACAAGTTCACATTTGATTCTAAAGGTTGTGAAATTAGAAAAGAAAAGAGTGGAAGGCTTATGGCTACAGGTAAAAAGACTAATGGAAATGTGTACAATCTGAAAGAGTGTCATGGGTCATAATGCATGATGGGGAAAGTGGATGAAAGCTAGTTATGGCATAAAAGGTTAGGCCACATAAATTTTGACAATCTTGTCAAAGTGAGTTCAAAAGGATATGTGAGACACTTGCCTCCTAAGATTACTAAACCCACAAACACAATTTATGATGAGTGTCAAGAAGGCAAGCAAAGTAGGGTAAGCTTCAAGACAAAGGAATACTCAACCACAAGACCATTGGAACTAGTACACACAGATTTATGTGGTCCTACTAGCACAAGAGATCTAAATGGTGAGAAGTAATTCATGTTGTTAATAGATGATTACTCAAGGATGACTTGGGAAACTTTCTTACAAGACAAGTCACAAGCATTTGATAGGTTCAATATTTTTTTTTAAATGGTTGAGAAAGAGAGTGGATTCAACATAAAATGCTTGGCATTAGACTAAGGAGGATAATTCTCTTAAAATAAGTATGAAGAATATCGTGAACAACATGGGATCAAAAGGCAATACTCTGCTGCTAGAACACCTCAATAGAATGGTGTAGTGCAGACAAAGAATAGGATAGTCAAAGAAATAACAAGGACACTAATGAATGAATCAAAAATACCTAGTGTCTATTTGAAGGAGGCTATCCACACAACTATCTGTTAGGATAACCGGTGAACAACTGAGGGGGGGGGTGAATCAGTTGTTAACAGATTATATCAATCAAACCACTAAATAACCTTTAACCAGAGCACATAAACATTGAATACCAGAATAGCAGAAATAGATATTGGTAAGAAATAAAACTTAAGAATGAAACAAAGAATTAACACAATGCAACCATACCACATAACACCATGATTTGTACATGGAAAACCCATTAAAGGGAAAAAAACACGGTGGGAAGCCTACCCACAGTCAGATGAAACTTCTGTAGAAAGTATGTGATACAATGAGGGGTCTCCACATGCACGAAGGCACACTGCCTAGAGCGTACTACTCATTACAAAAGAGTCTCACTGACTACAAAGAGGTTATAACCACCTCAAGATAATTGGACACAATCCAAAATAATTAACTTCCAGAGATAGCATCTACCATGCCTGATTACTGTCTCGGTTAAGCTCAATACTAGAGGCCTTTGACCTCTTCCTTAAACGCAATTCAATCACCTATGATCGATCAAATCTCCTTCGCATATGATATTACATTCCACGGCCATGATCATTACATTTCCATTCCCATACCATTCTGTGATCTACAATGAGATCTTACATCAATTTATACAAACCTTAAGGCCTAAATCAATTAGGTTGGCCACCTAAAAGATATTACAATAATATCATTACATGCATCCATATTGCAATGATATGCCATGTCGTCTTAAGACCAAAACAAAAATAACCAATCCACAAATCATCCCAGTAATGTGTAGAGAACTTGTTAACATGATACTAGTTCATAACCTAGATAGGTACCGGACCTAATCTGGGTCCACCATGCCAAAGCGATGTCTTCAATCAGTTTAAGCACAATCAAGGATCACCTTCTATATCCTAAATTCCATCTAGAAGCCGCACCAAGACCACTTAGCATTCTATTAAGGTTTCTCAGTGTTCAAGCTCTGTCGGTTAAACCTTAAACCCTTACCAGTAACACAAGACCTTCTACCGGTAACCAAAACCTGTCTATCGATAACCAACCATAACAGATAGTGTTGAAATCAATGACAAAACATCAATGAAACACATAATCAATTCATCCATATTGCCAACAATCTCCCCCTTTGGCATTGATGGAACCACTAGATGTGAAAAATATCTAAGTACCAAGAAATTCCAAACAAGTCTCCCCTTGTGGAAGACAACCAACAATATCCTATATATAGCTCTAAATATCAATAACTCCCCCCTGTGAATAATATCTATGTAAAGTTCTGAATTTGTTTTTCACATCACTATCTCTCCCCCTTTGACATCAATGCCAGAAATCTAACAAAAATATCAAAGCAATAATATAAGCCTTTGAATCTCAAAGCTGACTACTCCACCTGCGCAATAGCACCACTCATCAGTGCCAGAATGAATAGTATCTTTGATAATGCATGTCGGACTGATGCCAAATTGCATCAATCAAGTCTCTGTCGAAGAGGCAAAACCCCTAACCTATCTCTCAAATACTCAAATGATTCCTTAGACAATGGTTTAGTGAATATATTTGCAATCTACTCAATAGTGTTCACATAAACCAATTTGACTTCCTTTTCTTCCACCTTGTCCTTCAAAAAGTTATATTTTATTGATATGTGTTTAGTCTTAGAGTGAAATACTAGATTCTTAGACATGTCAATAGCTACAGAGTTATCACAATAGATAACTACCGATTCACTAAAATTTACCTTGATATCCTTCAACATTTGCTTCATCCATAAGACTTGAGTCTAATTAGTTGTTGCTACAACATATTCAGCTTCTGCAATAGACAAAGAAATGCATGACTATTTTTTGTTGATCCATGAAACCAATTTCTTACCAAGAAAGAAAGCTCCACCAGAAGTGCTCTTCCTATCATCAGTGTCTCCTACCCAATCTAAATCTGTATATGCACATAAAGTGAAGTCATCATCTCTAGAATACCATAAGCCATATTATGTTGTTACTTGCAAATACCGGAATATCCTCTTTACAGCACATTCATGATTTTCTATAGGATTACTTTGATATCTTGAAACAATACTTACTGCATTCATAATATCCAGTCGAGCCTGAGTTAGATATAACAAACCACCAATCATAGAATTATACCTTGCCGGATTTACCGGTGTAGATGTATCTTTGATAGATAATTTCTCACTTGTCACCATAGGAGTACTTACCAGTTTGGAATTATCCATACCAAACTTCTTCAACAATTCCCTCAGATACTTAGTTTGACAGATAAAAATGCCTTTGTCAGTTTGAGTAATCTACAAACCTAAGAAAAATCTCATCTCACCAATCATGGACATTTCAAATTCATTCTTCATATTATTAGAGAATTCCATGCACAATTTATCTTCACCTCCAAAAATGATATCATAAATGAATACTTCAATAATGAAAATATCATCATTAGTGATCTTATAATATAAATTACTATCAGCACTGCCTTTAGTAAAACCAAGCTTTACAATATATTTATCCAACCTTGCATACCAAGCTCTAGGAGCTTGTTTCAAACCATATAAAGCTTTCCTTAATCTACAAACCATATCTTTATCATCTATCAGTGAAAATCCATCAGGTTGCTCAATGTATACCTCTTCCTCAAGTTCACCATTCAAAAATGTACATTTAGCATCCATTTGATAGACCTTATAGTTATTATAAGCTACATAGGCAATAAATAGTCTAACAGCTTCAATTTTAGCTATAGGTGCAAATGTCTCACCATAATCAATTCCTTCCATTTGACAATACCCTTTGCAAACCAATCTAGCCTTGTTTCTTACAACTTGACCATCATCATTGTGAGGCCCTACCCCGACTCAGTCTAGCATTTCAGTGATTTTTATGTTGAGACTATTATGGATGCTTTATTATTATGCATTATAGATATATATGTGTGAGGCCCTAGCCCGATGCCTCTAGTGTCAGAGAGTCAAGGTGGAGCACCGCCATCCAAGTGGGTTGCTCCAGTCTCATGCTATACCAGAGTGGAAGTGGGATACCATATCCATGGATTTCATCATTGGTCTTCCTATGTCATCTCGTCGCCATGATGCCATCTTGGTGACAGTTGACAAGTTGATCAAAGTGGCCCACTTTTCACCAGTTCGTACTACCTTCACAGCACCAGTAGTAGCACAGGTGTTCTTGCGAGACATTGTTAGACTTCCATGCAAGATTATTTCTGACAGGGATTCCCTTTTCACATCTTCCTTTTGGAAGGCATTACAGGCAGCTATGGGCACTAAGCTCAATTTCAGTACAGCCTATCATCCAGAAA
This sequence comes from Cryptomeria japonica, assembly GCF_030272615.1. Classification (NCBI taxonomy): domain Eukaryota; kingdom Viridiplantae; phylum Streptophyta; class Pinopsida; order Cupressales; family Cupressaceae; genus Cryptomeria; species Cryptomeria japonica. The sequence goes on along the minus strand of NC_081411.1, from coordinate 232,453,865 downwards.
CGGATGGTTAGACAAAGAGGGTTAACAAGGTGTTAGAGGATATGCTTCGCATGTATGTCATGGATCATTAGACCAGATGGGAAGAGTACCTTCCCTTAGTGGAGTTTACCTATAACAATGGGCATCACACTTCTTTGGGGATGCCACCCTATCAGGCATTATACGGTAGGCCTTGCAAGACACCGTTGAGTTGAGACCGCAAAGAGGATAGAGTTACTATTGGTCCTGAGATAGTTCAGGATATGGAACAGCAAGTGGATTTGATTAGGCAGTGTCACAGAGAGGCACAGGATAGACAGAAGAAATATGCAGATGCAAAGAGGATAGATCGTAGCTACTTGGTTGGAGACAGAGTCTTTTTGAGAGTGCGACCGCATAAGAGTCCAATCTGTTACGGAAAGGGTTCTAATCTCACACCTCATTTTGTAGGACCATTTGAGATCCTTGAGAGGATAGGACCAGTTGCCTACCATATAGCATTGCCACCTAGCCTGTCACACATCCACAATGTGTTTCATGTATCAGTTTTGAGGAAGTATGTCTATGATGAGTCTCATATTTTAGATTGGGATGCCTTGCAGGTGGAGTCAAACGGGCAACTAGCTTTGGAGCCCATTTGCATTTTGGCACACCAGACACTGGCCCTTCGAGGTTGAGAGCTAGACTAGGTTAGGGTCCAGTGGGATTGCTATGATGAAGTTATGGCTTCATGGGAGGATGTAGCACGTATGAGATTTGAGTACCCCCATCTTTTTGATGAACTCCAGGAGGAAGTTCATGCCTAGAGGGGGAGGGTGTGAGGCCCTACCCAGACTCAGTCTAGCATTTCAGTGATTTTTATGTTGAGACTATTATGGATGCTTTATTTTTATGCATTATGGATTTAAAAATTATATGATCCCATGATTTGGATAACATTGCTATATGTTGATGCTTCATTTATATGCTTTAAGATATAGAACTCTATATAATTCTAGAATAGGATGAATTTGAGATGATATATGTCAGTATTGAATTTGCAGGACTTTACTATGATGATAGAAATAGGATGCATGTTTATGTGTGGATCAAAATTATGAGAATTATGATAATTGCTTATGTGGATTTATTTGGATATAAGATGTATTGATTTGTTCAAGTGTATATTGTATGCAAAGTGTTTGATGTGTATTCGTATTCATGTGCTTTATATTATATGAGGTTATTTGAAATTACTAATGTGTAATTGAGATGCGTAGGAAAATTATCCATGTGACCATGGAAATATGATGGAGAACCAAACCTAGACCTATGTACATTCGTAAAACCAGGGTTTGTCTATTTGGAGAGACAACACCCCATTCGTATAGTATTTTTATTTGTAAAAGTGGATGTGGCATGTGTGTTGGATTGAATTTATTTATTTGTGTAAATCCAACAAGAGACAAGATTTCAGGTATAATTTTGTAAAAGTATTTTTATTGTGTCACTTGACACGTGTTGATTTATGTTTTCGGTTTTTTTTAAATTGTCTCTTGGAGGGAGATGTTTAACCATAGCCTTTTCAATTAATTTAATGTGATTCCATAATTGCCTTGGGAAGAGAATATTTGGGGTGGTCAACTTAAGTTTGACCCGAAAATTAACTTCAGAGGGGTTTACAAGGGGTTAAATAGACACCTAGGGGTAGTTTAATAGTGTTTCCTAAAGCCCATAAGGTATACCTAAGGGTTACGAGTAATTTTAGGCATGTTTCGACTCCCATGTGACCATTTAGACACCCTAAAAAGTGGATTTCCTAAGTTGAGCAAAAATTGAAAATTAGAAGGGATCACCTAAGTTGTTAACTTTCCTTTTTGATGAGAGATCCTTTTGGATCTTTTTCTGACTTTTCCTTTTTCAATTTTAGAAACCTGTGAGAACTCTCACTGAGGCCTTTTTAGGCAAGAATGAGAGATTTTGTGGGTAATCACCCACTCTCCATTTTTGGAGACAAGAATTTTGAAAGAAAGGCAGATTTGGTTTTAGAAAATTTGGCCAAGTGTAGAGTGGCAAGGGTTTGTGGAATTGGGCTGCTCATCTTCAACCAATCTAGCATACCTTTGGGCAGTTGAAGGTTGGTCATATTTTCTCCTTGTATTGTTTTATATTGCATGTTGTGTTGAAAGGATTTGCTTGTGTAAAAAGGCTAGTTTCTTGCATGTTTTTCCTTGGAAAATTATTGTGTTCTATGTTTTACTTTTTTGTATGCATTTTATGTGTTTTGGGAGTAATCAAGGCCTCCTACTCTTGGGAGAGAGGATGGTCTTGTGGGTGGTAGAAGTGACAACCCTCGAGTGAGAGGCTCTCGTTATGAGAGTGATCACAAGGGATTTTATGTGACCCTTACTGCATGGCTTGTTTATGCATTTGGGGCTCATGAGGAGGGAAATAAGGCATGAATGCCTTGGGGGGCATAAGGATGTGGGGCTGTTATACTTATGATGTATTTGGTTTTCCATGAGGTGGCTATATGTTTTACCATACTTGCAGTCTCCTCAGGGTACTTGGTCCACTACCACCCTTGAAAAGACATCACAATGTGTGGTGCAATGTAGCCCTGGGTTGGGAATGTGTTTGTGATTGTTTTCCCTTGTTTACTGTGTTTGCATGTGTGTAATCCTGTCTAGGGCTTGGTTCTCCTAGCTCGAGGGTGGCTACTAGCTAGCCTAGGCTGGGAGGTGAGCACTCCATGGTCATATCCTTTGATTATTTGCAGGTTGTTGGAAGGAAAGAATTAGGACAAGTGGAAATTTGATGGAGTTATTTGTTGCAGAAAACTATTTGGAAATATATTTATTATTTTGCTTAAAGTCCTCATTTATTAATAATGAAAGACCTATTTGTAAAATGACGATAGTGTCTTTTAAATGTACTTTAAAGAAATGTAATATTTTAGATACTGCAGCAATGAAGTGAATAATTTTGTATTTAGTTTCTAAAGTTTTGAAATTGATATTTGTTGAGTATATAATATTTTGAAAAGCAAGAAATTTATTTCATCCCTTTATGCTTATGAAATAAATTAGGAAAATAAAGAATTAATTTAATGATTGCATGCATGTTACTTTGAATATAAATGTTTCAGTTTAATTCCTAATTGCAAGGTTAAATTTAAAGAATTCTAGATAGATAAAGTGGACACACCATGGGCAGCATCGAACCGCCACCACTATGTGGACACACAATTGCCCGACGCCTCGCGCCACCACTGTGTGGACACACAGTGGGTCGGCGCCTCGCGCCACCACTGTGTGGGCACACAGTGGGCAGCGCCCGTGCCACCACTGTGTGGTTGCACAGTGGGCGGTGCCCGGCATCCCACCGCCACGCCCAAACAAACAAAAAAACATCGCCGCCTTCTATGAAAAGAAAACCTCCGCCCTGCAACATAAAATGAAAAAAAAAAAAAGGGATAAACTCGGGCTAGGGTAGGATAAAGAAAGAAGAGTTTATTTCTTTTAAAATGTAGGGCAATATAAATATATAAATAAAGGCTTAGGGTTGCATGGTTTAAACACTCCTATTTTTATATATAGAAACATCTATATATATATATAAATATATTTTATATATATATATATATATATATATGTTGAGATGTTTTAAATTAAATTGTTATGAAGTTAATATTTAATTTAAATTAAATAGATTGAGATGTTTTAAATTAAATATTTATGAAGTTGATATTTATTTTAATTTAAATAGATTGAGATGTTTTAAATTAAATTAAATATCTATGATGTTTTAAATTAAATATTTAGGGACTTTAATTCTTTTGTAAAATATTTTGATTATGGGGAGATATTTAAACTTATAGGTAAATATTCATTGTAAAATTAAATTACCCTAGGTCGGTTTAATTTAAGCACATTTTAATTATTGAAATATAATTTTTGGACAGTATAAATCGAGTGCTAGGTCTAATTTAATTCTTTCCTTAAAACAAATTTTGATTTTTAGGAGATTAATAATATCTTCGCCAAATATTTTGGAGAATTTTCATTAAGTTAATTTAGTGATTAAAATCGTTGAGACAATAATAATTTCTTTGGAGAATTAATTTTCCGCATTAATTAAATTTATTTTTATCTACTTGTGTTAGTGGTTAAAATTAACTCCCACGTAGTTAAGACAAACTTGATAGTACATTTCATAATGGCAATTGAATGTTAATAAGTTGAAATTAAAAAAAAAAAATTATCTCGATCGTGCCCAAAAGTTTGGGCATGACATTTTGGTATCAGAGCAAGGTTTCCAACACTAGGAACCTTTCTCCATTACATTTCGCTTTAATTGTTTAATTAATTTTATTATATTAAATTTTCTAGGATATTTAAATTTAATTAATTAAATCTTTTTCCCAAAAAAATTTAGTTATTTATCTAATTTAATTTATTTTTATTTTATTTTCTCTTAAGTATGCCTTCGACTATGTGACAAGCTCGCAAGTGCGGAAGGGGTCCTAGGCGTGTACGCATGGCATGCAAAGAGGTAGATAGGGAGGAATCGGTTCTGGAAGTGAACCCAGAGTCTCCTCCCGAATAGCTAGTTGACCCAAACTGAAACCTCTTAGAAGCAATCCATAACCTAATTGGTATAGTCCAGGATAGGATTCCAGCCGGGGATCATCATGTTGAAAATCAGAACTCAGGGAGTCATAGATCGGCTGATAGGGAACGGAGCAGGAGTCCACCTCCTATTCCCATAGAGAGTCAGGGTGGAAATGAGCCAGAGTCTGTGCACCTACCAGGACCAACTCCAGTGGCAGAGCCAGTGTTTTATGGGAGAGCTCGTCAGGATCCAGGGGATCTTATTAGGGAGGTTATGCGCCTCCAGCCACCATCTTTTGGGGGATCTACCAATGGGGTAGAAGTTGAGGCTTGGCTATTGAGCCTTAATAGGTGCTTTGCATTGCGCTCCTATGAGAGCAATCTAAAGGCACGTGTAGCAGTCCATCTATTGAGAGGAATGGCCTCCACATGGTGGAGACAGGAGGAATACAAATGTGGATTAGTTCCTGATACTCTCACATGGGAGATATTTACAAAGAGGTTTAGGGAGAGGTACTTGTCAGAACATTACAGACAGCGTAGGATAGATGAGTTTCATGACCTCCAGCAAAAGGCTCTCTTAGTGACCTAGTACGAGAGCAAATTCTTTGAGCTCTTGCCATATGTGGACTATCTAAAGGACGAGAAACTTCTCATTAACCATTTCATCAGAGGGTTGAATGTCAGCATAGCAGGACTAGTGAGGATGTCTGCTCCAAGGAGCCTTCGGGTTGTTGTGGAGAAGGCACTGATAGTAGAGGAGATTCAGGTCAGACCACAGGATACTAGGGATCGGTTCTAGAACCGAAACCCTACACCCCAAACATATGGATTTTAGAAACCCCATTGGAAGGGTAATAACAGAAACTCACAGGGGTTCTCCAAACCCCCTCCTCCCCAATAGTCACAACAGAACTAGAGGCAGAAGCCTCCGCAGTATCAGCAGGGCGCAAAGCCCAAGCAGTGGCAGTCTCAGGGTTAGAGGCGAAATCAGAGAGCTCAAGTTCCTTACACACCTCCGGCAAGGACTCAGCACTCCTCCAGGGGTGGGTACAATGGATCTAGTAGGATAGGAGGATAGGCTTTCTCTAGGCCTCAAGGTGCCCAGTTTCAGGCATGGGGTGCTTGCTTTACATGTGGAGCCATGGGGCATATGGCGAGGGATTGTCCTCAAGGTCAGATGGCAGGGAATCAGAGGTTGGCCACATCAGAGCCTACAGTTGGAGATATGGGCAGGTCCCATAGAGTCTTCACAGCGATGGACAACTGCCAGGCTGAGCACCAGGCCACGGTCATTGAGGTTGCAGGTATGATCAAAGGTAATAGTGTATCTATATTATTTGAATCAGGAGCTACTGAATCCTTTATATCTCTATTGGTTGTGGAGAGTTGCGGGCTAGTGGCAACTAGACAGGGTGTCAGTTGGGAAGTGGAGTTAGCTTTAGGGGCTAGAGTGTCAATGGAATCAGAAGTTAGGGCATGTCAGCTGCAGATTGGCAATACCACCACCTTAGTAGACCTTAGAGTTACACCACTTGGATCTTATGGTATCGTACTTGGCATGGATTGGCTTTATGCCCACAGAGCCAAGATGGATTGCCATAGGAAGGAAATCGAGTGTGAGGATGATCATGGTTCACCCATAGTAATCACCGGGATTCAGAGACCCGTGTCTCTTCGTATGATCTCGGCAATGTAACTTAAGCGGAGCATGCGAAAGGGATGTCAACTTTTTTCCATCACTATCAGTGATAGGGAGGAAGAGGATAAAAAGGAAACATCAATTGATGATCATCCTATCCTTAAGGGATATTCATACGTGTTTCCTTCGGAGCTACCTGGAATGTCGTCCCGTAGAGAGATTGACTTTCATATAGACCTTGTACCAGGAGTTGAGCCAGTTTCTAGAGAACCTTATAGGATGACCACAAATGAGCTTAATGAGCTCAAGATGCAGCTTGAGGAACTACTAGAGAAGGGTCACATTCATCCTAGCATATCCCCTTGGAGTACACCAGTCAACTTCATGAAAAAGAAGGATGGATCTCTCTGATTATGCATGGATTATCGTTAACCATCAAGAAATGATATCCTTTGCCCAGAATTGATGATTTATTCGACCAACTTCAGGGTGCCAAAGTATTTTCCAAAATTGATCTGAAGTTAGGATACCATCAGTTGAGAATAGTGGAAAGTGATATCCACAAGACTGTATTTTGCACTAGATATGGCCACTATGAGTTCACCATGGTTCCATTCGGTCTTACGAATGCTCTAGCTGTTTTCATGAGCCTCATGAATGGGGTATTCTGCACATTTCTAGATAGCTTTGTGATTGTGTTCCTCGATGATATATTGATATATTCTCAGAATGAGAAGGAGCATGAGGAGCACCTGAGACAAGTATTGCAGTGTTTGTGGGACAATCAGTTGTTTGGCAGTTTGTCAAAGTGTGCTTTCTTTCAATCAGAGGTCAAGTACCTTGGGCACATTATTTTCGGTGATGGGATCTTAGTAGACCCATCAAAGATTAGATCTATTATGGATTGGCCAGTGCCAACTAGTGTGACAGAGGTCAAGAGCTTCATGGGCTTAGCAGTTTATTACCAACGCTTTGTTGAGGGATTCTCTAGAGTCGCTCATCCTATTACTTCTCTTCAGCGTAAAGGGAAGAAATTTGAGTGGACAGAGAAGTGTGAGAGGGCCTTTAAGGAACTCAAGAAGGCACTTACTAGTGCACCTATCCTTGTAGTACTAGATCCCTCAGCTGACTTCATGGTTTGCATAGATGCTTCCCTAAAGGGTTTAGGAGTAGTCCTTATGCAGGATGGTAGGGCTATAGCTTTTGAGTCTAGGAAACTTAAGCCTCATGAACTTAATTATCCTACTCATGACCTTGAGCTTGCAGCAGTAGTGCATGCACTTGTGAGGTGCAGACACTTCCTTTTGGGTCATCATTTTGAGCTTCATTTAGAGCATCAGAGTATTCAGTACATATTCACTCGGCCAAACCTTAATGCACGATAGAGGAGATGGATGGAGTTCCTGTGCGAGTATGATTTTGAGGTTCACTACATCAAAGGGAAAGAAAACATAGTTGTTGATGCTTTGAGTAGGAGACATCACGAGGTATACACACCATGTCTATGGGCACGAATTTGAGAGACCGTATACTGTAGCAGTAGCCAGATGATGGATGGTATTCAAAGGTTTGTTAGGTGATACGATCTCAGGAAATTCTAGAATGGAAATATGTGGATTATTCCTTGGAGTCCGATGGACTATTACGCCATAGAGGGCACATCGATGTACCTTCCTCCGGGGGATTTTGAGAGTTCATTGTCACGGAGGCTCATAGAGCTCCTTATGCAACACATCCTAGAGTTAAGAAGATGCATGCTGACTTGAGACAGTTATATCATTGGCCAGGAATCCGGCAGCTCATTGTTGAGTTAGTAGCCCGATGCCTCGAGTGTCAGAGAGTCAAGGTGGAGCAACGCCATCCAGGTGGGTTGCTCCAGTCTCATGCTATACCAAAATGGAAGTGGGATACTATATCCATGGATTTCATCATTGGTCTTCCTATGTCATCTCATCGCCATGATGCCATCTTGGTGACAGTTGAAAAGTTGACCAAAGTGGCCCACTTTTCACCAGTTCGTACTACCTTCACAGCAGCAGCAATAGCACAGGTGTTCTTGCAAGACATTATTAGACTTCATGGAATTCCATGCAAGATTATTTCTGATAGGGATTCCCTCTTCACATGTTCCTTTTGGAAGGCATTACAGGTAGCTATGGGCACTAAGCTCAATTTCAGTACAGCCTATCATCTAGAAATGGATGGTCAGACAGAGAGGGTTAACCAGGTGTTAGAGGATATGCTTCACATGTACGTCATGTATCATCAGACCAGGTGGGAAGAGTACCTTCCCTTAATGGAGTTTGCCTATAACAATGGGCATCACACTTCTTTGGGGATGCCATCCTATCAGGCATTTTACGGCAGGCCTTGCAGGACAGCGTTGAGTTGGGACCGCATAGAGGACAGAGTTGCTATTGGTCCTGAGATAGTTCAGGATATGGAACTACAAGTGGATTTGATTAGGTAGCATCTCAGAGAGGCACAGGATAGACAGAAGAAATATGCAGATGCAAAGAGGATAGATCGTAGCTACTTGGTTGGAGACAGAGTCTTTTTGAGAGTGTGACCGCATAAGAGTCCAATCTGTTACGGAAAGCGTTCTAATCTCACACCTCATTTTGTAGGACCATTTGAGATCCTTGAGAGGATAGGACTAGTTGCCTACCGTTTAGCATTGCTACCTAGCCTGTCACGCATCCACGATGTGTTTCATGTATCAGTTTTGAGGAAGTATGTCTATGATGAGTCTCATATTTTAGATTGGGATGCCTTGCAGGTGGAGTCGGATAGGCAACTAGCTTTGAAGCCCATTCGCATTTTGGCACGCCGAATGCTGGCCCTTCAAGGTCGAGAGCTGGACCAGGTTAGGGTCCAGTGAGATTGCTATGATGAGGTTATGACTTCATGGGAGGATGCAGCACGTATGAGATCTGAGTACCCCCATCTTTTTGATGAACTCCAGGAGGAAGTTCATGCCTAGAGGGGGAGGGTGTGAGGCCCTACCCAGACTCAGTCTAGCATTTCAGTGATTTTTATGTTGAGACTATTATGGATGCTTTATTTTTATGCATTATGGATTTAGAACTTATATGATCCCATGATTTGGATAACATTGCTATATGTTGATGCTTCATTTATATGCTTTAAGATATAGAACTCTATATGATTCTAGAATAGGATGAATTTGAGATGATATATGTCATTATTGGATTTGCAGGACTTTACTATGATGATAGAAACAGGATGTATGTTTATTTGTGGATCAAAATTATGAGAATTATGATAATTGCTTATGTGGATTTATTTGGATATAAGATGTATTGATTTGTTTAAATGTATATTGTATGCAGAGTGTTTGATGTGTATTCATATTCATGGGCTTTATATTATATAAGGTAATTTGAAATTACTAATGTGTAATTGAGATGCGTGGGAAAATTATCCATGTGACCATGGAAATATTATTGAGAACCAAACCTAGACCTATGTACGTTTGTAAAACCAAGGTTTGTCTATTTGGAGAGACAACACCCCATTCATATAGTATTTTTATTTGTAAAAGTGGATGTTGCATGTGTGTTAGATTGAATTTATTTATTTGTGTAAATCCAACAAGAGACAAGATTTCAAGTATAATTTTGTAAAAGTATTTTTATTGTGTCACTTGACACATGTGTTGATTTATGTTTTGGGTTTTTTTTAAATTGTCTATTGAAGGGAGTTGTTTAACCATAGTTTTTTCAATTAATTTAATGTGATTCCATAATTGCCTTGGGAAGAGAATCTTTGGGGTGGTCAACTTAAGTTTGACCCAAAAATTAACTTCAGAGGGGTTTAAAAGGGGTTAAATGGACACCTAGGGGTAGTTTAATAGTGTTTCATAAAGCCCATAAGGTATACCTAAGGGTTACGAGTAATTTTAGGCATGTTTCAACTCCCATGTGACCATTTAGACACCCTAAAAAATGGATTTCCTAAGTTGAGCAAAATTTGAAAATTAGAAGGCATCACCTAAGTTGTTAACTTTCCTTTTTGATGAGAGATCCTTTGGATATTTTTCTGACTTTTCCTTTTTCAATTTTAGAAACCTGTGAGAACTCTCACTGAAGCCTTTTTAGGCAAGAATGAGAGATTTTGCGGGTAATCACCTACTCTCCATTTTTGGAGACAAGAATTTTGAAAGAAAGGCAGATTTGGTTTTAGAAAATTTAGCTAAGTGTAGAGAGGCAAGGGTTTGTGGAATTGGGCTACTCATCTTCAACCAATCTAGCATACCTTTGGGCAGTTGAAGGTTGGTCATATTTTCTCCTTGTATTTTTTTATATTGCATGTTGTGTTGAAAGGATTTGCCTGTGTAAAATGGCTAGTTTCTTGCATGTTTTTCCTTGGAAAATTATTGTGTTCTATGTTTTACTTTTTTGTATGCATTTTATGTGTTTTGGGAGTAATCAAGGCCTCCTACTCTTGGGAGAGAGGATGGTCTTGTGGGTGGTAGAAGTGATAGCCCTCAAGTGAGAGGCTCTTGTTATGAGAGTGATCACAAGAGATTTTATATGACCCTTGCTGCATGGATTGTTTATGCATTTGGGGGTCATAAGGAGTGAAATAAGGCATGAATGCCTTGGGGGGCATAAGGATGTGGGGCTGTTATACTTATGATGTATTTGGTTTGCCATGAGGTGGCTATATGTTTTACCATACTTGCAGTCTCCTCAGGGTACTTGGTCCACTACCACCCTTGAAAAGACATCACAATGTGTGGTGCAGTGTAGCCCTGGGTTGGGAATGTGTTTGTGATTGTTTTCCCTTGTTTATTGTGTTTGCATGTGTGTAATCCTTCCTAGGGCTTGGTTCTCCTAGCTCGGGGGTGGCTACTAGTTAGCCTAGGCTGGGAGGTGAGCACTCCATGGTCATATCCTTTGATTATTTGCAGGTTGTTGGAAGGAAAGAATTAGGACAAGTGGAAATTTGATGGAGTTATTTGTTTCAAAAAACTATTTGGAAATATATTTATTATTTTTTTTAAAGTCCTCATTTATTAATAATGAGAGACCTACTTGTAAAATGGTGATAGTGTCTTTTAAATGTACTTTAAAGAAATGTAATATTTCATCCCTTTATGCTTATGAAATAAATTAGAAAAATAAAGAATTAATTTAATGATTGCATGCATGTTACTTTGAATATAAATGTTTTAGTTTAATTCCTAATTGCAAGGTTAAATTTAAAGAATTCTACATAGATAAAGTTGATGTTGGAATTTATTTAAATCTGTCATTTTATTAACTTGCAGAAAATAATATCTAAAGTTTATTATAGTCATCTCTAAAGATTTATTTTAAATTTCTAGATTTAAATAGTTGTTGTGTTAAGTTTGTTTCATTCTGTTATTTACTTTATTTTGCAGAAAGTAAATCTATAGCAGAAAATCTATCTACCATTTCTTTTGCAACCAGGATTTTAATAAAAGGAAATAAAATTTTGTTATTTACTTTATTTTGCAGAAAGTAAATCTATAGCAGAAAATCTATCTACCATTTCTTTTGCAACTAGGATTTTAATAAAAGGAAATAAATGCATTGATTAAATCTGAAGAAAATATCTAATCTGTTTTATATATTCAGAATAAAAATATTTGCATAAAAAGAAATTGCCCTAGATTCAATAATGTTATATATACATGTACATACAACAAATTTGTATGCATGCATAAATGAATTCATTATTAAAGTTAAATAAAATAAACTTGTTTGTTTAAAATATATATATATATATATATATATATATATATAATTTCATTTAAATAAACAAATATATATATATATATTAAAACTATTTAAAAAAAAAAAAAAAACAAGATTTCGGGGGGGGCCGAATCCCACTGTGTGTACACACAGTGGGCGGCCCGCGGGCCACCACTATGTGGACACACAGTGGGCTGGCGCCCCGCGCCACCACTGTGTGGGGCACATAGTGGGCAGCGCCCGACATCCCACTACTGCGCCCAAACAAAAAAAAAATTGCCGCCACCTTCCATGAAAAAAAAACCTCTGCCCTACAACATAAAATGAAAAAAAAAAAGGGATAAACCCTAGCCCGGGTAGGGCTAGGGTAGAATAAAGAAAGAAGAGTTTATTTCTTTTAAAATGTAGGGCAATATAAATATATAAATAAAGGCTTAGGGTTGCATGGTTTAAACACTCCTATTTTTATATATAGAAACATCTATATATATATATATATATATATATATATATATAGGTTGAGATGTTTTAAATTAAATTAAATATCTATGATGTTTTAAATTAAGTATTTAGGGACTTTAATTCTTTTGTAAAATATTTTGATTATGGGGAGATATTTAAACTTATAGGTAAATATTCATTGTAAAATTAATTTACCCTAGGTCGGTTTAATTTAAGCGCATTTTAATTATTGAAATATAATTTTTGGACATTATAATCAAGTGCTAGATCTAATTTAATTCTTTCCTTAAAACAAATTTTGATTTTTAGGAGATTAATAATATCTTTGCCAAATATTTTAGAGAATTTTCATTAAGTTAATTTAGTGATTAAAATCGTTGAGACAATAATAATATCTTTGGAGAATTAATTTTCCGCATTAATTAAATTTATTTTTATCTACTTGTGTTAGTGGTTAAAATTAACTCCCACGTAGTTAAGACAAACTTGATAGTACATTTCATAATGGCAATTGAATGTTAATAAGTTGAAATCAAAAACAAAATTATCCTGATCGTGCCCAAAAGTTTGGGCATGACAATCATTTAGTTTATTCCTAACAACCCATTTAGTTCCAATAACATTCTTATTTTTAGTTCAGAGAACTAAAGTCAAAGTTTCATTTTTTTCTATCTGATCTAATTCATATTCCATAGCCTTTAACCAATGTTTATCTTACAAGCTTCAATAACAGATGCTAGTTTAATTTTTGAAATAAGACATACCTCTTCATTTGTCAGTCTTCTTTTTGTTATAACTCCCTTGTTCCTATCTTCAATGATTTTATCTTCAGAATGATTTAACCTTACATACCTTGGTGTCTTCTGAACTTCAGGTTCACTGTTCTGATCATCAGTCACAGTTGAATTTTTTGATTGTATTGGTGTAACTATTTCAGTGTCTTGTACCAGTTGAGGCATTGTAGGTTCAGTTATGATCATTTCCATTGTTGGTTCCCTATCATATGATATAGATTGATTTCTGTATTGCTCATCCACTTTCACATTACTGCTCTCCACAATTTTTTGCAATCTTTTGTAATAACATCTATATGCTTTGCTTTGAATTGAATATCCAAGAAATATCCCTTCATCACATCTAGGATCAAACTTCCCAAACGAATCATTCCTTTTGATATAAAATTTACTTTCAAAAATTCTAAAATATTTAATAGTAAATTTATGTCCAAACCATAATTCATAAGGGGTCTTACCGGTTTCACCTTTGATGTGAACTCTGTTGAATGTGTAGACTGTTGTACTCACTGCTTCTCTCCAGTAAATGTGAGGCAATTTAGCTTCCATCATCATAGTTCTTGTTGCATCCAAAATGGTTCTATTCTTTCTTTCAACTACTCCATTCTATTGAGGAGTCCTAGGTGCAGATAACTGTCTCCTAATTCCATTTGTCTCACAATAATTGTTAAATTCATGAGAAGTGAACTCACTGCCTTGATCTGATCACAAACATTTAATTTTCAATCTAGTTTTTGTTTCTACCTTTTCTTTAAAGATCTTGAATTTGTCAAAGGCTTCAGACTTCTCTCAAAGAAAAGTCACCCACTGTTGGTATTTTGGATGTGTTGCACTGGTTTTTTCATTGATGTCAACACTTGTCAACACCTATCAGCACTTGGAGATCTTTGGTTATGTTCATCGGCATGTTTAGTGACTTATGCACAGTCACCGCAGTGTATCTGGTTCACCGGTAGGTTATATTGTTCACCGACACTAAGGATGACTTGGAGATTACTTGGTTATGTGGAAGACATTGTTTGGACACTTTGTTTTGGTGATTTGATTATTGGTCTAATCGAATTTGCATATTTGTTGTTACCGACAAATAGGTCTAGGTTATGGACCGGCAAGTATTATCTATTCCAGATCAGCACGACACGTTATGGAGATGATTTGTTATTATTGTAAATGCATTGAGCCAACATGATGCATCACATATTGATTCATTTGTAATTGATTTTATTGTAATATCTTAGTGAGTCAACCTACACATTTGGTCTTAGGTTTTGGTATATATGTAAGATCTCATTTGTGTGATTGATATGGGAATTGATATGGGAATGGGAATGTAATAAGGTATTTTGGTATATGTGAATATAAGCAGAGCTATACATGTAGACATCATTCAAGGAAGGTTTGAAGAAGGCAAATCAGAGCTTAACCGGTACTGAATCCAGCATATGAAGATGTTGTTTTGAGCAGTACATTATCATTGGATTTAACCATCTAATTGTAGTCAGTGTGACTCCCATTTTGTGATTGAGCAGTGAGCTCTAGGCAGTTGGCCTTTCTGCATGTGCAGACACCATATTGTGCACACATACTATCTGTAGTAGTATCATATGATTGTGGGTAAGGTTTGCCACTGTGGTTTTTCCCCTTACAGGGTTTCCATGTACAAATATATGTGTCATCTATTGTGGATATTATTTGTCTTTCTATTTCATGCATTAAACTTTATCGGCATTGCAATTAACTGTTAAAACTATCAACCGGCATAAAGTTTGGTTTACTAGTATTATGCATTAAGTTTAGCTAAGTTATATTTGGATTGAAATTAATTAACTGATTCACCCCCACCCACCCCTCTCAGTTGTCTCTGGGTCCTAACAATTGGTATCAGAGCCTAGTCGTCTTTTTGCAGAAGTTTAACAGCTTGAGGAGATTCTATGGGAACTAACTATTTTAGGAAGGATAGTCTGAAACTTGATGGAACTAATTATGGTATATGGAAGATTAGAATGGAGACACATCTGAATTGCATTGGAAAATACATATGGGATGTTACAAAGAATGGCTATGTTGGTCCTACTCAAGATCAACCTAATCCACCAACCTTGGCTAAAGATGAGGAGAATGATTGCAAAGCAAGACAAGCACTTTTGAGCGCATTGTCAAATCAGCAAATCATGGGATTATCAGATCGATCTACTGCTAAAGATATTTGAGACAAATTGGAAACATTGAATGAAGGTGATACCACAGTCAAAATTGCAAAATAGGAATGCTTCTGGGTCAGGTATGAAAATCTGAAAATGGAAGAAGATGAAAGGATTTTTGCTTTTATGGAAAGAGTAAATGAAATTATTTTGGGTATACAATGTTGTGGAGGATCCTTAAGTGAAGATGAAATTGTTTCTAAAGTTTTAAGAGCAATGCCACCAGCATATAAAATGAAAGTAACTGCTATCAATGAATTGAGAAAAATGCCTAATGCATCAGTATCTAGAGATACCTTGGTTGGAAAATTTTCATCTTTTAAACTTCAGAAATTTGGTCTTGTTGCTACAATTAGATAGATTTAGCTTTCAAGGCATCATCATCATCTGGAGCATCATCATCATCATCTGAAAAATCAAATTGGAAAGAACTTTATGCAAGAGAACTTGAAGAAATCAGAAGGGAGAATGAAGAATTGGAAGAACTTGAAGCACTATTTCCAAGGAAAATGCCTAAAGGTCCAGTTGGAAGTAAGTATGAAGGTAAAGCACCATTTAAATGTTTTAACTACAATAAAATTGGTCATATGGCATCTAGGTGTCCTGATAGACATGCAATATTGAAAGAAGAAGCTAAAAGAACATACAAGCCTAACCCTGAATATCAGAGATACAGATTTAAGAAGAATAGAGACAAATCATGTTACTATGTTGATGAAGGAGTTACTAATGATTCTGATGAGGAACCGGCAAACAATGGATGGGCTTTTATTCCTATAACAGAACATCCACTAGCACCTACTGTTCAACTGGTAGAGCAGGCCTTGGTAGCTAAAATTGAAGAAAAGGATGAATGGATCATTGATTCTGGATGTTCGCATCATATGACTGGTGATAAAAGTAAATTCTTAACTTTTCAGGAATACAATGGAGGTCTAGTAAGATTTGGGGATGATAAAGCTTGTTTAATCAAAGGAAAAGACACTATATCTTTTGATGGTAAGCACAATACTAATAATGTTTACTATGTTGAAGGTTTGAAGCATAATCTTTTGAGTGTTGGTAAATTAGTTGAAAAAGGATTTCACTTACAATTCAAGAATGGTAAATGCACAACATGAATAGAACTAGCTTGGAAATTGCAACCAGTAATTAGACCAGAGGTAATATCTTTCATCTTAATAACAATGAGAAAGAATGTCTAATTGCACATATTGATGAAAGTTGGTTATGGCATAAGAGACTTTGTCATGTAAACTTTGATTGCATTGTGAAAATCAGTACAACTATGGCAGTAATGGATTTACCTAAGATTGTTAAACCTCACAATCCGGTATGTAAGGAATGTCAATTTGGAAAGCAAGTTAGAGCAACTTTTAAGAGTATTCCAGAAAAATCCAATAATGTTCTTGACTTAATTCACACTGATTTATGTGGTCCAGCAAGAACTAAAAGTTTGCAAGGAGATAGATATTTTATGGTAATCATTGATGATTATTCTAGAATGTGTTGGGTTACTTATCTTAGGGAGAAATCAAAAGCATTTGGAAAATTTAAACTATTCAAAGTGATGGTAGAGAATGAAACCGATAAGAAAATCAAATGTTTGAGATCAGATCAAGGAGGTGAATTCAGATCTAAGGAATTTAATACATTTTGTGAAGTGAATGGAATTAGAAGACAGCTATCAGCACCTTGGACACCCTAACAAAATGGAGTTGTGGAAATAAAGAATAGAACTATCTTAGATGCAGCTAGAAGTATGATATCAGATGAAAAACTACCTCATATATATTAGAGAGAAGTAGTGAATACAACAGTTTACACATTCAATAAAGTTCACATCAAAGGTGAAACCGGTAAGACCCCTCATGAATTATGGTTTGGTAATACTCCTACTCTTAAATATTTTAGAATATATGGAAGTAAATGTTATATTAGGAGAGATGAGTATACTGGCAAATTTGATCCTAGAAGTGATGAAGGAATATTTTTTGGTTATTCATCTAAGAGCAAGGCATATAGATATTTTAATAAGAGGTTACAAAAAATCATTGAGAGTGCAAATGTGAAGATTGATGAATAGTTTAGAGGTAATTCAAGGTACATAGACTATGAACCGGCAATAGAGATAATATCAAATGAACTTACAATGAGTACACTGGTACAGAATGTTGATCCAATCACACTGGCATCATCTAAGAATTCCACAGTGATTGAAGAACATCAGCAAGTAAAAACACCTAGGTATGTAAGATTGAATCACTCTGAAAGTCAGATAATTGGGAACAAGTATCAAGGTGTAATGACTAGAGGTAGACTGGCAAACGAAGAGGTATGTCTAATTTCTCAAATTGAACCAGTATCAGTTAATGAGGCATGTGAAGATAAACATTGGATTAAAACTATAAAAGATGAATTGGAACAAATTGAAAAGAATAACAAATGGACATTGGTTCCCTGACCTAAAAACAAAAATGTAATTGGAACGAAATGGGTATTCAGAAATAAACTCAATGAAGATGGTAAGATAATCAGAAACAAAGCAAGATTAGTGTGTAAAGGATATTCACAGAAAGAAGGAATTGATTATAATGAAACCTTTGCACTGGTAGCTAGAATTGAGGCAGCCAGATTATTCTTAGCTTTTGCAGCACACAAGAACTATAAAGTATATCAAATGGATGTTAAATGTGCATTTCTGAATGATGATCTTGAAGAGGAAGTTTATATTGAACAACCTGATGGATTTTCATTGACAAATGACAAAGATATGGTTTGAAAGTTAAGGAAAGCTTTATATGGATTAAAGCAAGCGCCTAGAGCTTTGTATGCTAGATTGGACAAATATCTTTTGAAGCTTGGTTACACCAAAGGTGATACTGACAGCAATCTATATTTCAAAGTGACTAATGATGATATCTTGGTTATAGAAGTTTTGTTGATGACATTATTTTTGGAGGAGAAGATGGATTGTGTAAAGACTTTTCTAATAAGATGCAGGAAGAATTTGAAATGTTTATGATTGGGGAGATAAAATTCTTTTTAGGATTGCAAATTTCACAAATTGATAAAGGTATATTCATAAATCAATCAAAGTACTTGAAGAAATTACTAAAGAAATTTGGCATGGAAAACTCTAAACCAGTAAGCACAACTATGACTACAACTGACAAACTATCATTGAAGGATGAATCAACACCTGTTAATCCGGCAAGATACAAATCTATGATAGGAGGTTTACTATATTTGACACAAACGAGACCTGATATTATGAATGCAGAATGTATTGTTTCAAGATTTCAGAGTAATCCTAAAGAAAATCATGAATCAGTAGTGAAAAGGATTTTCTAGTATCTACAAAGCACAACAAATCTTGGTTTATGGTATCCTAAACATGAAAATTTTGATTTATGTGCAGACACGGATGCAAGTTGGGCAGGAGATGTAGATGACAGAAAGAGCACCACCAGTAGAGTATTCTTTCTTGGCAGCAGATTGATTTCATAGTTGAGCAAGAAACAGAGTTGCACATCCTTATCAATAGCAGAATCAGAATATGTTGCAGCAACAACTAATTGTACCCAGGTATTATGGATTAAGCAAATGTTGAATGATATAAAGGTAAAATGCAAAGAACCTATAACCATTTACTATGATAATATGACAGCAATTGATATATCTAAGAATCCGGTATTTAACTCCAAAACTAAACATGTTTCTATCAAATTCAATTTTCTAAAAGAGAATGTTGAAGCAAAAGAAGTGAAATTGGTTTAGGTGAAAACTAAAGAGTAGATTGCAGATATTTTTATGAAGCCTTTGCCTGAGGAAACTTTTGAATATCTTAGAGAGCAACTTGGGGTTATACCCCTCACCGATAGAGTCTGAGACAGTTGATGCTTGTCATCAAACCGACAGAATCAACAGAGAAGTCTTTTTTCTAGCTTTGATGAGGAGAGCTACTTCTTAGGGGGAGTAGTTGGATAAATTGATAAAGTTGATATTTTATAATAAGTTCTATGAAATGTTTGAAACTAGTTTTAGTATTACTTTGGCATTTGATGTCAAAGGGGGAGAGATATCTATGGAAAAACACAGCATATTTTGGGAGAGATTATTCATTGGGAGAGATTGTTACTCTCTGTATCTATATTTTGATTTCTGGTTAATGATCTCTTTGGGAGATTGTTGGTTTTTTGTTTTTGGCACTTCTGTTTTGGCACTTAGATGGTTTTTCCATCTTGTGTTGCCATCAATGCCAAAGGGGGAGATTGTTGGTATTTTGGATGTGTTGCATTGGTTTTGTCATTGATGTCAACACTTGTCAACACCTATCAGCACTTGCAGATCTTTGGTTATGTTCACCGACATGTTCAATGACTTATGCACAGTCACTGGTAGCTGGTTCACCGGAAGGTTATATTGTTCATTAGCACTAAGGATGACTTGGAGATTACTTGGTTATGTGGAAGACATTTTTTGGACACTTTGTTTTGGTGATTTGATTATTGGTCTAATCGAGTTTGCATATTTGTTGTTACTGGCAAATAGGTCTAGGTTATGGACCGGCAAGCATTATCTATTCCAGATCAGCATGGCATGTTATGGAGATGATTTGTTATTATTGTAAATACATTGAGCTGACATGATGCATTGCATATTGATTCATTTGTAATTGATTTTATTGTAATATCTTAGTGATCTGACCTACACATTTGGTCTTAGGTTTTGGTATATATGTAAGATCTCATTTGTGAGATTGATATGGGAATTGATATGGGAATGGGAATGTAATAACGTATTTTGGTATATGCAAATATAAGCAGAGCTATACACGTAGAAATCATTCAAGGAAGGTTTGAAGAAGGAAAATCAGAGCTTAACCGGTACTGAATCCAGCATATGAAGATGTTATTTTGAGCAGTGCATTATCATTGGATTTAACCATCTAATTATAGTCAATGTGACTCCCATTTTATGATTGAGCAGTGAGCTCTATGCAGTTGGCCTTTTGGCATGTGCAGACACCATATTGTACACACATACTATCTATAGTAGTATCATCTGATTGTGGGTAAGGTTTCCCACCGTGTTTTTTTCCCTTATAGGGTTTCCACATACAAATATTTGTGTCATCTTTTGTGGATATTATTTGTCTTTTTGTTTCATGCATTAAACTTTACCGGCATTGCAATGAACTGTTAAAATTGTCAACCGACATAAATTTTGGTTTACCGGTATTATGCATTAAGTTTGGCTAAGTTATATTTGGATTAAAATTAATTGACAACCGATTCACCCCCCCCTCTCTGTTGTCTCCTGGTCCTAACACCCACATCATCCTAGAATAGCCATCAATAATCAGCATGAAATACCTATCACCTTGAAAGCTTCTAGTCCTTGTTGGACCACATAAGTTAGTATGAATCGAATCAAGTATATCATTAGATTTATCATGTATGCTCTTAAAATAATTTCTAACTTACTTTCATAATTGGCATTCCTTACATACCGGATTATGAGGCTTCATAATCTTAGGTATATCTCTAACTGCCTTTGTTGAACTGATGTTGACAATACAATCAAAATTAACATGACACAACCTCTTATGCCATAACCAACTCTCATCAATATAAGCAATCAAACATGTCTTATTACCCGTGTTCAAGTGAAATATATTACCTCCAGGTTGAGTACCGCTTGCAATCTCCAAACCAGTTTTGTTAATGATTGTGCATTTTCTATCTTTAAACTGGAATTGGAAACCCTTGTCCACCAATTGACCAATAGTTAAAATATTATTCTCTAAACCTTCTATATAATAGACATTATCAGTATTATGCTTTCCATCCAGAGAAATAATACCTCTACCTTTGATCATACATGCTTTGTCATCTCCAAATCTAACTTGACTGCCATTGTATTCTTATAGGGACAAAAAATTTCTTTTATCTCCAGTCATATGATGTGAGATCAATTACCCATTCATCCTTGTCTTCAACTTTTTCTGCCAGGGCCTTTTCTTCATTCTTGATAGCCGATTCTGGTTCATCTTCCTTTAAAGCATAGAACACCCATTCCTTTCCATTGCCGGATCCACTAGCAAAGTCTGCAGTTGGTTCATCCTCAGAAACATCACTTACTCCTTCCTCATCCGCTATGTAGCATTGTTTACTTTTCTTGAATCTATATCCATTCTGATTAGGCTTAAATGATTTCTTAACTCTCTCTTCAAATCTTACAATCCTTTTAGGACATCTAGACGCAAAATGACCAATATTATTACATGCAAAACATTTAAAAGGTGATTTTCCTTCATACTTACTACATGCAAAATGACCAATCTTATTACATGCAAAATGACCAATTTTTTCTGTCGGTCCTTTAGGTACTCTTCTATAAAAATAAGGCTTCAAGTTGCTCAAATTCTTCATCCTCTTTTCTCATATCTTCCAATTATTTTGCATATAAGGCTTTCCAATCACTTTTGTCGATAGATGATGATGCATGAAAAGTAGGTTCAGATTTTGCAGCTCCAGAAAGTCCAAATTCTTCAAGCTCAAAAGTAGATAATTTCCCAATCAGAATGTCTTTGTTAACTGAAGTTTTTTCCATTGTTCTCAGTTCATTAATTGTAGTTGCCTTCATCTTGTAAGCCAGTGGAAGGGCTCTCAAGACTTTAGAAACTTTTTCATCTTCACTCAGAGATCCTCCACAACATTGAATTCCCATGACAATCTTGTTTACTCTTTCCATAGATGTATCAATTCTTTCATTATCTTCCATCTTCAAGTTCTCATACCTTACTTGGTAACCATCAAGTTTAGCAATTTTGACAGTAGGATCACCTTCATCCAGAGTTTGCAATTTATCCCACATAAGCTTTGTCGATGATTTTGTTGGTATTATGGATGTGTTGCATTGATATTGTCATTGATGTCAACACTTATCCTTCTAGAGATCTATATTGTTATATTGGTTTACTATTGAACTGGCACATTGTGTTCACCAGCAAGGTCAGTGACTTATGCACAATCACCATTATATGCTCACCGACAAGTTATATGGTTCATTGACACTGATGATGACTTGTTATCATCTGGAGATCACTTGATTATGTCAAAGACATGGTTTGGATACTTAGTTTTGGTTTTTTGGTTATTGGTCTAATCGGGTTGACATATTTGTTGTTACCGGTAGATAGGTCTAGGTTATGGACCGGTATACATTATCTATTATAGATCAGCACAACACGTTATGGAGATGATTTATTGATTGGATATTGTTGTAATTGTATTGAGACGACATGTTGTATCACATCAAGACTTATTGTAATTGATTTAATTGTAACATTCTTAGTGAGCCGGCCTACACATTTTGTCTTAGGTTTTTATATAAATGTAAGATATCATTTGTGAGATGAAGTGTGGAAGTGTGGTTATGGTATGGTATGTGCGAATATTGAAGATCATATGAGCAGACCATAGAGAAGGTTCAAGGAAGGTTTGAAGGTGTTTATCATAGCTTAACCAGTACTGAATCTAGCATTGGAGATTCTATTTTGAGCAATACATTATTCTAGGATTTAACAATCCTACGGTAGTCATTGCGACTCCCATTTAAGCAGTGTGCTCTAGGCAGTTGGCCTTTCTGCATGTGCAGACCCATTTGTATACACATACTATCTATAGTAGTATCATCTGATTGTGGGTAAGGTTTCCCACCATGGTTTTTCCCCTTACAGTGTTTCCACATCAAAAATATTTGTGTTATGTATTGTGGATGTTGTTTCTCTTTCTGTTTCATACATTAAGTTTCACCGGTATTGATATTAACTACTAATTTGTTAACCGGCATTAAGTTTGGTTTACCAGTATTAAGTATTAAGTTGGATTAAGTTACAATTGGGTTGAAATTCATTGGCGACTGATTCACCCCCCCCCCTTCTCAATTTTCCTTCTGGTTCCTAATAGATTTATCAGTCAATCCCATGATTTGCTGATTAGTAAATGCACATAAGAGGGCTTCTGTAGCTCTGCAATCATTTTCAATATCTGTCCAGGTCTATAGGAGAAGGATTGCCAGATGCCAGATCATAAGGTGTATATACTTTCTCAGTGATCTCCCAAATATTCTTGCCAAGACATCTAAGATGAGTCTCCATTCGGATTTTCCATATCTCATAATTTGTTCTATCAAGCTTAGGGATTTCTCTTCTGAAAATATTTGCTGGTGGATTTGAAGTATTCACTACCATAGGATCTACCTCAAGCAGTTAAGATTCTGCAAAAGAAGTATACAGTGAATAGCTTGAAGGGTTTCAACCATTTTAGAACATGTTTTTTGTTTACAGATTGAGGAAAGTACTATATGGTTTAAAACAAACCCCTAGAGCATGGTATTTGAAGCTAGACAAGTATCTACATCAGCAAGGCTTCAAGAAAGGATGTGTTGACAACAAATTATGCATTAAAACTAAAGGTAATCATAAGATTATAGTTATTGTTTATGTAGATGAGATTATCTTTGTTGGAAATAAGGACTACTTGTGCAAGGACTTTACTGGTCAAATGCAATCAGAGTTTGAAGTGTCTATGTTAGGAGAGTTGTCTTATTTTCTTGGTTTGCAAATATCTTAGCTAAACAAAGTTATATTCATTTATTAGATCAAATGTGAAAAGGATATGCTAAAAAGGTTCCAAACAGATTATTGTAAGCCTATTAGTACTCCCATGGTGGCTGGATGCAAGTTGAGTGAAATTGTTGAGTCACTTGAAGTTGATCAAACCATGTATAGATCAATGATTGGAAGCTTACTGTATCTAACCGCCTCTAAGATAGTCATTGTGCAAGAAATATGCATGGTAGCTTGATTTCAATCTACTCCAAAGCAATCCCATGCCAATGCAATTAGAAGAATATTTAGATATTTGCAAAGTACTTTAGACTATGGTTTGTGATATCCTAAGAATGATGACTTTACATTGCAAGCCTTTACAAATGCAGATTGGGCATGTTGTGTAGATTATAGGAAGAGCACCAGTGGTGGAGCTTTCTTCCTTAGTGGCAAACTAGTTTCATGTGGTATACTAAAAATAGGAATCCATATCTTTATCTATTGTTGAGGCTAAATACATAATAGTTATTTCATGTTGCACATAGGTTATATGGATGAAACAAACACTCAAGGATATTTAGGTAAAATACTTAGATCTCTTTCCATTATGTGTGACAATTCTAGTGCAATTAGTCTCTCAAAGAACATTGTCATGCGCTCAAGAACCAAATGCATAGCCATTAAGTATCATTTTTTGAGGGAAAAAGTGGCTGAAAAGCAAGTTAAATTTAAATATGTGAACATTGGTGACCAATTAGTAGATACTTTCATAAATCCACTGCCTAACGATAGTTTTGAATACCTGAGACTAAGGTTGGGAGTTGTCCCTCACTCTTTTAGCACTTAAATGCACATAGAGGTTTTTGGTTCAAGGGGTCTTATTGTTTGTAGCATGCATCCTTGAACTAATTTGTACCCCAAGGGCAATGGAGTATAGAGATTATAAGTCTCAGAGGGAGACGTTTTATCAGTAAGGATAGTAGAGAGATTGGTACATAGAAATAGGCTGAGAAAGTGAGCTCCTAAGTGCAAATTTATTATCCTTTTCCATTGTTGTCAAAGGGGAGAAGATGAGTGTGGTTGACAGCTGCAAAAGGGGGAGATTGTTAGCATTGGATTTTCATTGAATTCAACATGGTGCATGGATTACAAGATCATGCATGTCAAGATGAACAAACTTGACATAGATGATGCAATGAAGAGAGTCGAAAGAAGAAGCAACTATTCAAATAAAGAACAAAGAGGATGAAGGAATTAGGGTTGGTAGAAAAGACAAATCAAGCACTTAAATGGACAGGCATATGCATGTAATGGTATTAACCATTTATCCCACATTAGCAGCATGGTGAAGGTATCAAGTTTTTATATAGATCGGTGAGTGTAGTTCAAGTGAGCAATGGCTCACATGTTTTTATCACTCTACATGGAGCATGTCTTGAGTAAGTGATATTGATGAGACACTATGCCATCAAAGAGAATTCATTTGGGTCTTACCGATATGGAAATGTATCTTCAATGAAGTAATGTGGCAACTCATCAAGGTCACATGAGTATGTCTTGTCGATTAGACAAGGTGATGTGCCTGATGATGTGGATGACCTAGTATACACAGAGTGTCAACAAAGACTAACAATGTGGTAGATGAAGTGGCATATGGAATCAACACAGTTGATAGGCAAGAAGATTTGTGCTAATCGATGAGACATATTTTATGTCTCACTAAAAACTTGAGGTAGTATGAGAAGGCAATGTTGATGAGACAGTTCATAGGTCTCACCAAGTAGTTAATGAAACGATGAAATGCATCCTCATTGAGGAGACTTGGGGATATCAAAGTGAGTCTGGAGAAGTCTATTAGAAGTGAGTCTAGAGAATACACATAGACTAATCAAGAGTGAGGACCATTCAAGACAAATACACTATGAAGAGGACAGAGGATACTTGCAGATAGTGAGTGAATGAAGACATAGAAGGCAAAAAATAATATCAGATGAAAAGAGGGCATAGATGCCTTTTTTTTAAGATAAAGAGGAAAGAATTGTAGATGGGGAGAACAGTTGGAGGCAAGACAAAGAGTTTGTTGTGAGTAGCATAGGCAAAGATCAGAGGTCCTAAATATAATAGGGTATTATAAAATCTCGTTTGTAACAAGGTACTTTAACTATAAGTGAAATGTTGATTCATTGTATATCATCTAAGTGGATGCTTAGATTAGGGGTTGGTACTCCTTTGGGTTGGTGCCCATAAATTTATAATTAAGACATATTTCATTTTGAGCCTAGATTAGAGCAATAAACTCTATCAACTTTTCTCAACAAGGTTTTTCCCATATTGGGTTTTCCTCATATATTTGATGTTTATGTGTGTGATTGTGTTGTGTATGTATATTTAACATCTCTGTACATTGGCATTCTTTGTATCTAGTTGATTAGAAATTTATATTTTTATATCCATTAAATCATTGCTTCCCCCTCTCAATGGATTGTTTGTGTTCCTTCAAAAAAATATAGCAAGATAGATAATATCTAAGAGGATAGTATTGGATACCGAATGTGTTGGATATTTCTACTGCTCGGATATGTTGATGTCATTGATGTCAAGATATTCCTACTCCGGTGATTGTAGATTAGTTTATTGGGATTATGGTTTTGTGTATGGAGTATCTTTAGTATCAATATATTCTTTTGTATTGGTGTTGGTGATCCGAGAAGCTTAATTGATCATATAATATGATCTGGTTTTGTAGTTTGTTTTTCTGATCGGTACTTTGTAGAGTTTAGTATTTCCTCCAGTATATTTTGGTGTGATAAGATCTTGATCTGAGATTTTGGTATATTATTCGGGATGGTCTTGTGTATCTTCATTTCAGATGGTTCATGATTTGGTGCTCCATAAGTTATCTTTCTTCATGATAGTTGTTGATTGGTTGTGTTCTTGAGTTTTCAGATGTTGATAGATGAAGATTTGATAATTGGTGTTGGTGTAGTTGTTACTAATGATTCTAACGTGCTTGCTAGTGTTTCCTAATCATGTCTAATTTTTCCTAATGATTTTCATTTAATGTTGTGTGATTTTTTGGTAATTTTGTTGAACCAGTGATATTCTTCATCTTATGCAGTTTTCTTAGTGGTGTAGCGTGTTGCGGTTGATCTTGGTGTGATTTTTGGTGGTTTTGTGCATTTGGGAATTTGAATTAGGTTCATGTTATGTCACGTATATCATTATATTGGTCTAGTAGTCGATCTTTGTATCGCGTGATGCAATTTTGTAATTGTGAGTTGAGGGTTTAGTCGACCTTGTTATCAAGGTTGATGAATTGTATATATAGGTGATATAGTCATATAAATTAGGTATCAAGGTTATGTTTGCATTATCAGAGAGTGGTGTATATGCAAACAAGGATTCATCTTTTGGTGTAGTGCATTAAGGAGAGATTGGTGTTGTAAAGAAAACAATTGTGCTTAGCTGAAACTGTCATCAGGCATTCGGAGATATTATTATTGCAGTTCATTCATTTTGAATTGTAGTCTGAATCTTGTTGTAAATCAGTGAGACTTCCTTGAGGGTGGTATCCTTTCGGGTCATTATATTTTGAGCAATGAGCTATAGGCAATGTGCCTAAATGCATGTACATTCCCCATTAATATTTTCACATACTATTGCAGAGTATCATCTTATTGTGGGTAGGTTCCCACTGTGGTTTTTCCCTTAACCGGGTTTTCCACATAAAAATATTGGTGTTGTGTGTTGTGCTATCTATTTTCTTATCTCTATTATTACTGTAGTTTATTAGATCTGTTTGTGTCGTTAAGTTTCTAGATCCGGTGAAAACTTATTCACTCCTCCCCCCCTCTCAGTTTTTCTCCAATGTTGCTAGTAACAAAATGTTCTCACACACAAGACAACTAAGATGGGGGGTGAATCAGTTGTCCACACAACTATAATTTTTTTTCCTTTAATCAAATCCATAATAACTTAACTTTATCACTTAATCCATAGAAAGATATGAACATGAAAAACATCACACACCATACACAAGAAACACTAGATTTGACGTGGAAGTTCCTGTTAAGGGAAAAACCATGATGAATGCTATTCTCAATATATGAACACCTATTAGGGTGACACCAATTAAGGTATTTTTTACAAAGAAGGGCTCATTTCCAAAGGGCTCACTGCCTAAAAGAAAGAAAGATAGGCTCACTACTAGAGGGCTCCCTACCCAAATGAAGAAGAATAAAAGAGAAAGAATCCATCATTGATGCACCTTTTCAACCATAAGATCTATAGATACCTTCATCTTACTGCATCTGGTAGCTAACACATGAAAGTGCACACTTCTCAACACTCTTCACCAACTCAAAAAACACTTATTGAATGGTCAGGGATATAGATCCTCTTTCACACACCTTCATCGCATACACATATGCCATGACTCACTTCCTTTCCATTTCACATTTCACATGGTTCCCCTTGTCATCCTCAACAAATTATCATTTATTTATCATTCTTACAACTGCAAAATCTCCTAAGGCCGGCTAAGCATCTTAAGTGAACACAATTTAAATTATGTTGGTTCTAAACATTCTCATTATGGAAAATAATGTAGATTGGACTGCAACACATCTTAATTGAGACCAAAATAAACATCATACATGCTACACAATGATCCATAATCACCAAAGCAATAATGTGAAGTGTAAACACCCAATGTTGTCATGAACCCTATTTATCCATAATTATTTAATTAGGAAAAATAATGTTTATTTTTCGTAAATGAAATGAAATTGAAATGGAAATGGAATATTTTAGAGGAATTAGATGATAATGTGAAAGAAATTCAAATGTAAAGAAATGATTTATATTATTTTTTGTAAGTGCGATTAAATGGGCGGTAATATTTTTATTATTGGGGATTGTCATTGCTAATGAGCAATTGAGTGCAAGTGAATGCAGGAACAGGTGAATGTAGATGAAGGCAGGAATAGGGTTCAAGTAGAATTGTCTTAGCTCATGGACTTTGCTAGAATAAATGGAATCTCACACACCACTTTAGAATACTTATGTGTGCATTTGATATATAATTGGAGTTTGTGATAGAATTAGACTTGAATTACATTAGTGAGTGTGAAATATTATGCTTTATTGTTAAAAGAGATGTAATTTGTTAATGATTTAAAAATGAATATTGACCCTATGTTTATATGTTCATTTTATGTAGATATATGTGAATAGGTGAAATAATATATTAATTAGTTTAGTAGTATATATATTTATTAATTATATGTTTATATATGTATATGAGTTCAAATAATGATTCAATCATATACATGTATAAGTGTATGTAATTATGATATATAAAAAAATATTTGATTATTTTTGCTTTGTGAAATTTCATTTGATTATATACATATATATACGTATGTAATTACTATATATGTAAATATATTATTGAAATTAAATAATTATTGTTTTAATGAAAAGTCATTATTTATATTTATATAGATAAATATAAATATAAATATATGTATAAATATAAACATGAAAAGCGACTTAATTAAAAACATATTGACCCAAAGGGTTGGTGGTTTATTGATGCAAAGTAAATGATAAATGAGGGAGGTCGATAGTAATATCGACCACTCCCAATATATATAGGGAAGGGTCGGTATTACCACTCATCCTCCCCTTTTTAATTTCCATATCAACCATGTTGCAGCCACGTCGACCAAGCCATGGACAACAGTATGTGGTGAAAGTCGTGGGTTACCAAACCACATAAACCCACTAGAATCTCCACTCTCGCATGCGTAACGACTACCATTTAGACTTGGCAGCGTAGAGACTATTACATGGAGAGTTGGTATTAATGCAAATAATGGAAAACTATGAGTTCTAGTAAAGTCGACTTGGCATAAGACTTAAATGCCACTATAACTTGGTACCGATTTGTAAGGAGTTGATAATAAATCTACCATGCGTCAAACAGATTTGTAGTGTTTGAAATGAACATGAATTCTACAAGGAATATTAACCATGATGAAGTGTTTAAGATGAGCATGGATTTTGTAAAGAACACCACGATGTGTTTGAAGAGTTATGTGGTAGTTAGTCTGCATAATAACACCGGTAATAAAGAACTTAAATGACTTGAGCAATTTGGTGTCATCAGCAGGGATAATGAATATCATTTCTTGGAGAATAGATAAGTGTTCTAAACCATCTAGGACTATGATGTTGTAGCTAAACACTATGTGGTGTCACTTTACCACTAAGAGAGATAGCCCAAAAATAGGAAAGAAGGTAGATGAAAACACTATATATAGACCATCGAATTGGAAGAGAAGAGATAGACATATACAACAAAGGATTAGAGAATGGAATGTAGAAGAGAAAAGTATTGGAGAAATAGAAGTATTACGACCAGTCGTAAAAGATTGGTGATGATCATCTTAGATTTAGCGTCGAATTTCAGAGAATATAGAAAAGATAAGAACTAAAGAATAGAGAATGGAAATATAGAGTAGTAAGTAGAGAAGAGAGAGCTCATGAGATAGAATGGCGTAGAGGGGAAAAGCATAGGAATTTGGACGTATTGCAGATAGTTTTGGGAGAAGTTATCAGTGATCATAGCAGACTTGGATCGTATTCCAGAGGTGGGCTCTATTCTAGCATGTTTTGTTGTAGAGATCTAAAAGATAAAAGAATGTTCTATTTTGTTCAGGAATTAAAATCATGATATTCGATTTCCTGATATGAAACCATTTTAAATTGCTTTAAAATACGTTCCTGTAAATAAAGATGAAATAATGAAATATTTTCTTAAGGTTTGTTGATAAACATAGTGTAACTCATAAAAAATAGATCACAAAATCCTCTAGAAATAGGGCAAGGGGATAGAGAGAGTTTGTGCATTATAAACTTTGAATTTGAACCACAAAGAAGATAAAAAACTAGGATAATGAAATATTAAATAGGTAAGCTTATTTTGATTTCGTGAAGAAAAGAGTTACACTTCTGAATTTGATCCTTGCATTAGAAGTTAAGATGATTATTGGGTATCTCATTTGAAACGCCATATAGGTATGCACGTTATGAATTTTCATCATGTTAAATGTTGTTATGGAAAATTAATAAAATCAATTAGTTGAATTCATAAATCATGAAAAACCACATATTAGTATCAAACTAAATATGTTATTTGAGAAAAGAGGTAGACAAACCAAAACACATGGAAAGATAGAGAACTTGGACGATATAAACGTGGAAATTCAAAACCATAAGAAATAAAATGCAAGTTAATGATTACACTATTTAAATGTTATGATAAATGAATAAAAGAATGTGTACTCATTTTTTAATTCAATTTTTATGTAAAGATACATACGGTTACACATTCATATTTTTCATTTTTTATTTAATTGAAAAGATAGAAGTGAAAGATTGTTCTCTTTTCAGATATATATTTGTTTGTCCATGAAAGATTATTTTCTTGCCAGATAAAATTGGTTGTAAATGAAAGATTATTTCTTATATATCTAATTAACGAAAGATGATTTTCTATAAATATAATAATTTTATCATGTGAGGAATAGGAAGCAAGAATTAAGAAAAAAAAAAAAGATTGTCTTCCATGTACTTAGTTTTGATCTCATATGAATATTAGAAAAGCTAGATATGCTTGTGTGTCTGGAAAGATTACCTTCTAGGACGGGTGTCAAATGTGGGTTATAGAGAGAGAGTTTGCTTTTTCCAAACTATTTTTTATTGCTATGCATGGTATTATACTCGGCCGAGTAACCAATTGACCATTGAAATAGATGGATTTATTTATTTATCCACTCTAACACATCCTCGATTAATCTTGCTTGTTTCTTAATGGAATTAGAAAATAGAAAATGCATGTATTATTCTAGGCACACACCAGATTCCATCTTGTCTATCAAATTCTTTTTGCTAAGAAATTCTTGCAAGGTCGGGTAATCTTGATTGACCAAGAATTCTGAGGAAGTGTAAGCTTCAAGGTTGGCCGGAAAAAGCACCTGAATCTTGTTCTTGCCTTCATTCTAAATATTGCATTGAAGATAACTTGGACTGCAGATTAAAGGACGCATCTCATCCTTTACTTTGTATTATTTTGTTATTGAATCTAAGGCATTTTGAAAAGCCTAAGTATTGTATGATTCAGATACTACTTATATCAATTTATTGAATGAAGAATCTTTATCTCTTATAGAAATTTTGTGTTTATTATGATATAAATGGAATGATCAAATGAAGCTATGGAAGGAAAAGTGGAATGAAATAGACTTATTAAGGAATTATGAGTTTATTTAAGAATAAAGAGTATTTCATTTTATTATTTAAGTTAAAATGATTTACGGCTTTACATTTTGGTATCAGAGCACTAGGTTTGAAACACTAGGGCCTATGACCATTAAGTTAAAGAAACATTCCTTGATACAGGAATTGTTGAATTGCAATAGGTTCTAGAACTACTAGAGATGGATCAAGTAATAGGAATGAAAGACTTGACCAAATTTTTGATCTTTTGAATTAGTAGAATGCTAGGAGGGATGGAATTGAGCAAGAAGCTCGATGAGTTGGTGAGGTTTGAACAACCTCGACAGGAAGAACAACCTAGTAATGAATTTCCTAGAGTTCAGGAACAACCTAATCATTGAGTTAGGATTAAAGGGGATGGAGCTAAAGATTTGAAAAGGATAGTCCCACCTAAGTTTGATGGTAAGACCATTGGTGATGGTTTTGAAGGTTAGATAATTGAGATGGAGAAGTATTTTGAACTTCATAACATGACAAATGAAACTAAAACAGTATGGGTTGCTTATCAAAGCCTGATTTATAACTCTAGGTCCTATGAGTTTGCTTCATGAATGAAACCATGTGCTTAACAAACTTTCTATTGGATATCTAATGCATAATACTTGCAAATTAAGAAGGAGCATAAATCTTGTACAAGGTGAATTGATGACAACAACCTAGAAGAAGGAGGGTGGTTGACTAAGGAAGAAATATTTCCCTCCTACTATGGAATGAATTCATGATATTCAAGATGAGAATGATAAGGTCGAGGTAGGTGGTTGTCTACTTCTAGGATGAAAGAAGAAAGGAATCAACTCCTAAACCAAGAAAGAATAAATAGTTAATCAAGCTGAGGAGGGTAACGAAAATCTCACCTACCATTCCCTTGGGAGACAAGAATAGTTGGACTACCCTATTAAGGAGATAGATGAAGAATATCTATATGAGTATCTCCCTATTGAGTCAACTATATTTAGTTCAGATGAGTCGAAAGGATATACCCCATTGACTCCATGAGAAGAGATATAAATTTGGGTGATACCATTAATGAACAATCGATAAATAAAGTTGCTTTTTGCGAAATCAACATGGTGTCAGGATAGGCGGAGAAAGAGTATCTCCTAGAATTAGCATACTTAATGGACACATTCATTGGATGATAGTTTATTGAGTAAGAGTTGAACACTTATATAGTAAAGTTGTAGTTGAGATTTTATTGATATAAAAATGATGGTTGTCATTAGAACCTAGACGCTTGGGATGCTTGATTTATTAGACTGGTAATTATTCTAACTTGTCTCTTGCGAAAGATATTATTCTATGTCTATAGTGTACAAGGTAGGTACTATATGGATAGGAACTATGGATGATATGATGAAATCTTCATAGGACTTTTGTATTCTAGTTTTGTGTCCTCATCTTCAAACATGAAATTGTTGATACTATGTTTGATACTCTCTCTAGTACACTTTGGAAAAGATACCCCAAGGTGTTGTAACACCCCCTCATATGTGACTGCTCCTAGTCACTCAGTACATTGATATGTATTCAGTTTGATGCTTTATTTGGTTTATTGATGAATTATTTGATCATTGATTTCTGGATTATCTTTGACTTCTTAACTTGATTATATTTTTTTATTTTTCTAAGTGGATGAGTCACCAATTTTCTATTTTGTGGCCCTTGGTCACACTTGACTTAATGTTTCATTATGCGCATTTTATAATTTACTGTTGAAATTGATCACTTTTTCTCTTAACCTTTATGGTGGCTGATCTAATGTTTAAAAAAAAAAATGTATTATTGCATTCCTTCCTTATCATGTTCATAGCGAACCCCTAATAGTATGTCCAAGAGAGTAAAACGTGGAGAGTGTACCAAACATAGGTGTTGTGTCAATTACGGCAATAATACTATGTATATGTGTAATTTTTAGTTTAAGTAAATTTAATGTGTGCAATAAGAGAATAGGCCTTGCAAAGGTAAATATATTTATATATACATATTTAGTAGATAGATAAATTTGAATTAGTTCGTCAATTTTATGTGATCTTACTTCCTTGGGTTTACCTTCGAGATCATGTGACCATGTAAGATGTCTTTTGTTAAAAGTTGGTTTTGGAGTCTTGAACATCCAAGAATATATGATCTTTGGCATAAACACACATTTGAGATAATTAAGTATAAGGTTGCACTAGTAGTTGTATAACATATGTTATGATGTAAGAATTTTTTGTCATCATGGTTGCCTTGTTATTATCGATTAAAAGTATACCTAGTAGTTTGGAAATCTTAATGGATTGATAGAAGTCGGAGGTATGAAGCAAATTTAGTTGGCTGGAATATTTGGAAATAAAAAGGAAGTCAAATGATGGGTTCTCATAGATCAAGGAAATTTTCATCTACCATGGTTACTATAAGGTCAAACTTGAGATAGCAATAGTTGCAGAATCACTTGGAAGCAAAATGTTATTTAAGGGTTAAGCAAGTTTTGGAAGTAAATATTATGGATCATAGATTTGATAAATTTTAGATAAGGACTTGAGGGTAATTAAGAATGTCAATGAAGGATGTACTCACTTAGAGGCGGAAACTTGAGGAAGTTAATATTGCACCTTATTTAGAACATTTGGAAATATCGAGTTAATTTAGAGATTGTTGATAAAGATGTGATGAAACTAAGAACTTTGGAAAAGGTAGTTGAGTATGTGGCACAATGTTTAATGAGTGAAAGTTGAGCATCGTCGTCTAATAGGACTTTTGTATCAAACCATAAACCTAAGTATAGGTGGCAGGAAATCAATATGAAATTTATTCAAGAATTGCTTTTGAGTAAGAAGAAGCATGATATCATAGTTGGTTATTGTCAACAGATTGACAGAGATTGCACATTTCATACTTGGACATATTTAAAGATGAATCATTGAATCTTGTGAAGAAATTTATTCATTCAACTTATCGATTGCATGGAGTTCCAAAAAAAAAAATCAACTAGGAATGTCTAGATGACATTTTGGTCTTGGACATTATTGAATATATATTTGGGAACTAGATTGAATTTTAGTCGGTATGACATATTTAGATAGATGACCGAATAGAAAAGAGTTAATTAGGTAGTGGAGAATTCTTTTTTATGTATTGCATGGATTAGAAATACAAGTGGGAGAAGAATTTGCGTTTGGATTGAGTTGGCATACAACAAAATATTTTCATGTTTTTTTAAGGAATGATATCCATTAAGGTGCTCTATGACAGAAATGGCAAACATTTGTCAGTTGGGATAGAATAAAGATAGGATAATTATTGGTTCAAATATGCTTAAGGAAATGGATGAGTAGATGAAATTGATCAAGAATATATTGAAAGAGACAGTCGACAGACAAGCTATGATAATATTTGTTACTGAAGATGATTTTGTTTTTAGGGAGTACAGGATCCAGGAATGGTGCTAGTGGAGCACATCCAAATTATTGATCAGTGTAGCGTTAAGCTACATAGTAGAGATTTCACTCAGTATTAGGTCCAGTCGGACCAATATTCTAATGATAGTGCTACTTGGGAGGATACTGAGATGATTGACTATCATATTCCTCTTTTGTTTTCTTAGAGTAATATTTGCTTAATGCATGAAATACTTTAATACTCTGATTTTGATTTACATGTTGTAAATTTGGATAGTATAGATAGTACTATTTCTGTTATATTTGATTTGAGATCACAATGTATGGTTAATGTTTATGATGTTGAGAAAGTATGTGCTTATTGATAGAATAATAAGACATCAAGATGATGTCTCTTTTAAGAGGGGAAGGATGTCACGAACCCTATCTATCCATAATTATTTAATTAGGAAAAATAATGTTTATTTTTCACAAATGAAATGAAATGGAAATGGAAATGGAAAATTTTAGAGGAATTAGATGATAATGTGAAAGAAATTCAAATGCAAAGAAAAGATTTAAATTATTTTTTGTAAGTGCGATTAAATGATCGATAATATTTTTATTATTGGGGATTGTCATTGCTAATGAGAAATTGAGTGCAAGTGAATGCAGGAACAGGTGAACGCAGATGAAGGCGAGAATAGGGTTCAAGTAGAGTTGTCTTAGCTCATGGACTTCGTTAGAATAAATGGAATCTCACACACCACTTTAGAATACTTATGTGTGCATTTGATATATAATTGGAGTTTGTGATAGAATTAGACTTGAATTACAATAGTGATTGTGAAATATTATGCTTTATTGTTAAAAGAGATGTAATTTGTTAATGATTTAAAAATGAATATTGACCCTATGTTATATGTTCTTTTTATGCAGATATGTGTGAATAGGTGAAAACAATATACTAATTAGTATACTAGTGTGTGTGTGTGTGTGTGTGTGTGGGTGTATTAATTATACATTTATATATGTATATGAGTTCGAATAATGATTCAATCATATACATGTATATACGTATGTAATTATGATATATAAAAAAATATTTGATTATTTTTGCTTTGTGAAATTTCATTTGATTATATACATATATATACATATGTAATTACTATATATGTAAATATATTGTTGAAATTAAATAATTATTGTTTTAATGAAAAGTCATTGTTTGTATTAATATAAACATGAAAAGCGACTTAATTGAAAACATAATGACCAAAAGGGTTGGCAGTTTATTAACAAAAAGTAAATGATAAATGAGGGAGGTCGATAGTAATATTGACCACTCCCCATATTTATAGGGAAGGGTCGATATTACCATCGATCACTCCTCCTCCCCTTTTTAATTTCCATATCAACCACGTTGAAGCCACGTCGACGAAGCCATGGACAATAGTACATGGTGAAATTCATGGGTTACCAGACCACATAAAATGTAATAACCCACCATAATTAACTCAACAAAATTGACCATTCTTTTTTTTTTTTTTTTTTTGCTTAATTTCTTCATTTTGTTTGATTCAATCACATACTCTGGGCATCCATCCATTTGGATTAGGCATTCATTCATCCGGCATGAGCATCTAACTATACGAGTTAGGCATTTGTCCATACAGCACATAAAATTTCATCTATCCAATACGGGATAGGCATCTACCCATATGGGGTAGGCATCTATCCAATCGGGATAGGTGGTGCTCTGGCCAGAGACTTAGAATCATCGGGACCATTCGGGTCATGAGCCACTCACTAAGTACTACACTCTTCTAACAGAAGTGCATCGAGGTCGTCATCCTTAGGAGTAATTGATAACATAATACAAGCTTGAATTCTGCCTCAGAATTTGGCTTAAAGCCTCGGGAAGTCAAGCGAATCCATACGGGATTCCTTCTGAGTATGCATTGAATTACTTTTTCCAATTTAATTATCTTATCTTTCAAAATAGGATTCTTACTCAATCTTTCTTTTACCAAGCCTAGACACCACCCATGAACACCTAAGTATGAGGGACAACTCTATCCCAAGACTGCCTACATACCCACTTCGGCACGGGATCAAGGTGTAAAGTATGTAGTTCTATTTTCTATTCTATGGTTTGATGTAAACTGATTAGTGGGTACGCAACCCTTTCTAGGGTCAATGTCCCCGACAGTTTCTCTGCGGTTGCTACCCACAGTGGTAGCGCTTAAGCAAAGGCTCAAGATGGCCTATTGCTTGTGGCCTAAAACACTAGATCCTAAATTCTTATCATAAGCATCACCCATGACCAATTATCAATTGACAACAATTCTTTGAGATTAAATCAATTTCATAAAAGCATTTCACTCATCATCCCTATAGGGGTTTACTATAGTTTAACTCAGCGGATGAAAAATAATTTTAGAGTTATCTTATTAAATTATCGATCCAAGAGGGATTACCTGCCCATTGGATTTTAACTTCCAAATGTCCCTTATTACTCCTTGATGATTTATAGGGACGATGTCACAGATGTCGTTGGTGTAGCTTTATTAGGCGTTAAGTGCAATAATTCAACACGACGGCATTACCCGTAAGCATGACCCAAAGGCACCATATATACCGTACGCTACTATGTTTTGGTTTCCATCTTCCTTTATTTAGTTTTCTAACTATGAGCTATGAAAACATCATACTTGAAAACAACTACTAATTGAATGCACAAAATTTAATTAATTGAAATAACTACTTGAAATATAACTTGCATAACAATGACCATCATGAAATTTGCATATTAAT
The DNA here is from genome assembly GCF_030272615.1 of Cryptomeria japonica. Taxonomy (NCBI): domain Eukaryota; kingdom Viridiplantae; phylum Streptophyta; class Pinopsida; order Cupressales; family Cupressaceae; genus Cryptomeria; species Cryptomeria japonica. The sequence continues at coordinate 232,415,309 of NC_081411.1, read as the reverse complement.
AATTACATGTGTGCTTGCATGAAAATGTCAATAAATGTAATTAATCTATAAGTAATTTGTATGTTATAAGAATAGTGCAACTTGCATGAAAACATCAATAAATGTAATTAATCTATAATTAATTTGCATGTTATAAGAATAGTACAACTTGCATGAAAACGCCAATAAATGTAATTAATCTATAATTAATTTGCATGTTATAAGAATACTGTATTTTGTGTGCATGATTAACCAATCCAAAAATAGTGATTAAATTTAGGCATTTGATTAAATCATATTAATGTAATTAATGCTAGCTAAGTGCCCCAATGGATCTTAATAGATCGAATGATTCTAATTATAACATTTGATATAATATAATTTACAAGTATTTATTATAGATAAGTTAATCATGAATTTATTCCTCAATAATCCCCAATATTTATAAATTTTCTAAGTTAATTTAATAACTTAAAGTTTATACTAAGGAAAAGAAAATTAACATTTCAAATTTGCAATTTATATATTTATTTCTAAATTGTACATTATACATTTATATCAAAAAGAAACTAAATAATATAACGACAAAAAAAAAACATGGCGAATTGTTAATGTTTAATAATCAATAGGGGGGGTGGGGACCATGGGTCCCATCACCCCTACGGTCCTACATGTGCAGTCTCGCAGGGTTGAGGGGACACCGTGGGCCCCTCCACTCCCTTGTGGCCACTGCTGTGATAGTGACCGCAGGGGTAGTGGAGGTACCACTGTCCCCTCCGGCGGTTACAATAACCACCGCCCCTATACGCCTCTGTGCATTCGCTCAAATAATTTTCGAAGTCCATGAATTACTTGCAACATTAAAATATTTTAACTCTTGAAATAAATTTAATATAATTACAATGCAACATTAATATATTTTAACATTTGAAATAAACTTAATATATATACATATACATATATATATATATATGGTTTCATATTCCCAATTACTTAATGATATATAAAAACAAAGGAGAATTTATTTATGAAACTAAGAACATGGATAAAATAGATGACCAAACAATTTTTTCAGATTGATTTTACAGTAAATAGGAGGTTAACATTTACACACACACACACACACAGAGAGAGAGAGAGAGAGAGCTCATTTCAACATTCACAGGGAGGGAGTTTATTTCCTGATTTCACAGGGGAATTGTTTATTTCCAGTATTCGTTTCTAGTATTCACAGGAGGATTTTATTCAACTTATATTCACAGAGTTTCAACCAATATTCACAGAGAGATTTTATTCAACTCATTTCACAGAGAGATTTTTTTTCAACTCATTTCATAGAGAGATTTTTTTTATTTAACTAATGTCACAGAAAAGAATTATTTAACTAATAATCTCAGAGAGATTAAAGAATGAGATTCAAATTTTCATTTGAAGAATGAGAGAATTGAATTAGAGGGAAGAAATAAGGATTCAAATCACACAAGGAAGAATCTTAACCTCATAAAGAGATATTTTAAACAAATAAAAGAATATGATTTTCTTTTGCTAAAATCATTGGAAAAAAAAAAAAAAAAAGCAAGATCATGTGCATATTTTCTTAAGGGAAATAAAATAAATAAATAACTATCTTTTGCATGCACTATATGAAAGCATTATCATTATTATTTATCCCCAAATGAAAGATTTAAAATATAATAAAAGAATTTCTTTATATAAAGGAAGATCTATAACTATTTTTTTTTATAATACGAATTCCTCATGAGTGAATGTGAAATAACAAGGAGAGAACCTGGTTTATCGAGCTTGATGTTGAATCCACTGGTTATCCTTTTGATCCTTCCTTGCAACTTGAGAGAAATCCTTCAACAACAACTTAAGATTCCTGCAACGAAAAATGAGACTACCAAAGAAAAGATCTACTTCTAAAACTTGGGAAATTTCCTTCAAAACATAATCAACTCCCTTCTTTGAAACTTGCATATAATTTTATACGAAAATTCCCCCCATTCCACTATGTAGAAAATTTAATTAAAAAGGAGATTCTTTCCCAATTTTGGACTCATGCAAATTGATTAGACTTAGTGGGGGAGTTACATGCAAGGTGGTGGAGAATCCTCTATAAGCTTCTTATTCTTCCTACAACATGTGCCATAATTGGATGTGGAAAATAAATAAATAAAAATAATTTATATTTTCCATGTGTGTGTGTGTGTATTATTATTTTCATTCTTTTTATAAGATTTATTCAATCATTCAAATAGATTATCCAAAAATAAAATAGAATTGTATTTTAAATCCAAAAATGATAAGGGAGGGTTCTGACATCCTCCCCCCCTTAATTTGTGCATCGTCCTGATGCACTTATTGAACGCATCCAAAAGAGTCTATAGTTCATGATTAAAACAAAAAAGGAAACAACTGCTGCATTTTCTTAGTATCTTCCCACGTGGCATTCTTTTCATCATACTAGTCCCATTGTACTTTGCACTGATCAACCTCTCTGTTGCACAATTGGCACTGGCGCCTCTCCAAGATTTTGAATGGCTCTATCATTATTCCACCCATTTCCTGGACCTGTAAAGCATCCTAATTCAAAATGTGTTTCTCATCAGGTACATACTTTTTAAGGAGAGATACATGGAAGCCATCATGGATTCGGCTCAATTGGGGAGGTAAGGCCAACTGGTATGCAACTGGATTAATCCTTCCCAATATTTCAAAGTATCCAACGTAACAAGGTGCAAGCTTAGTGTTTTTCCCAAATCTTATGGAACTCTTGTGTGGCCTAACCCTCAGGAAGACTTTCTCTCCTACCTCAAACTCCCTTGGTGTTCTGTTTTTGTCTACATAACTATTCTATCTATCTGAGGCTTCCTTCAATCTTTGCCTAATTTCCTTAGTTTTTCTTTCCATCTCCTTCAATATATCTGGTCTAATAATTATTCTATCTTCAAGACTATCCCAACTCAAAGGTGTTCGACATGGTCTACCATACAATGCTTCGAAAGGTGCCATTCCCAAAGATGTTTGATATGTATTATTGTCAGCAAATTCTACCAGAGGTAGGTACTCTTCCCATTTCTTTTGTTGGTCCATGCAATACATGCGAAGTAGGTCTTCCATAATCTAGTTTGTCCTTTCTATCTGACCGTCGGTTTCAGGATGGTATGCGGTGCTAAAATTTAGTTGAGTTCCTAGAGCTGATTGAAGAGTGGTCCAAAACCTTGAAGTGAATCTAGCATCTCTATCTAATATGATTTTCTCTGGTATTCCATGCAACCTAAATATTTCCTTAACAAAGCGCCTAGCCAAGGTAGGTGCATCATCCGTCAGATTCCCTGGTATAAAGTATGCCACCTTAGTGAGTTTGTCAATTACCACCATTATTGCATCATGCCTAGAAGGTGACATGGGTAACCCTTGCACAAAATCCATGCTAATGACTTGCCACTTGTGTTGAGATACATCGTGCAATTGTAACAATCCAGCTGGATGTCTATGTTCTACCTTTACTCTTTGACACTCCAAACATTTAGCCACATACTTGACAATGTCATTCTTCATCCCTTGCAAAAAGTATATCTTCTTTAGATTTGCATAAAGTTTGTTAACTCTTGGGTGCCCTGAATAAGGGGCACTGTGAGCCTCTGACAAGACTACTTCTGTTAAGTCTCCTGAATTAGGAATATAGATTCTATTATTGAATCTAAGCAATCCATCTTTGTCTAGTGTATACCCTTCAATCTTAGGATCGGCTGGATCATGTTCTAATGTCAATTTGACTTGCTCATACCATGGGTCATGTTCATGCTCATCCATCACTTGCCTTTTGAAAGAAGTTTTGAAAGTTGCTATAGTCATCAAGTGTCTCCTCCTACTTAAGGCATCTGCCACCCTATTTTCCTTCCCCTTAATATATTCAATTTCAAAACCATATTCACTTAGAAACTTTAACCACCTTCTTTGTCTGGCATTTAAGTGGGGTTGGGTAAAGATGTACTTTAGTCCTTGGTTATCTGACTTTAACTCAAAGGGCTTCCCTAGCAAGAAGTGTCTCCATTTCTGTAGGGCATGCACAATCGCTGCTAACTCTAAGTCATGGGGTGCATAATTAACTTCATGAGTCTTTAGCTTTCTAGATTTGTAAGCTACTACCCCTTCATCTTGGACAAGTACTCCTCCTAAACCTTCAATAGAAGCATCAGTTACAACTGTGAAATGTCCATTTGGATCTGGTACTTTTAGAATGGGTGTTGAGGTTAGTTTTCCCTTCAAGATTTGGAATGCCTTATCACTTTGTTCTATCCACACAAACCTTTTATCCTTCCTTTGTAATGAGGTGATGGGGTTTGCTATCTTAGAGAATCCTTCCACAAACCTCCTATAGTAACCTGCTAGCCCCATAAAGCTTCTTACCTTTGAAACTTTTTTAGGGATCAGCCATTCTACTATTGCCTTTATCTTATCTGGATCAACTGCTATTCCTTCCTTAGATATTATATGCCCAAGGTAGTGAATCTTTTCCTTGAAGAAGGCACATTTTGACAATTTCCCATATAACTTATGTTCTCTCAACCTTTGCAAAAAAAATTGTAGGTGCACTAAATGTTCCTCCTCATTCCTAGAGTAAATCAATATGTCATCCAGAAATACCAAAACAAATTTATCTAAGTAGTCATGGAGTACACTATTCATTAGGTTCATAAATGCAGCTGGGGCATTGGTTACACCAAAAGGAACTACTATGAATTCATAATGCCCATATCTAGTCCTGAAAGTTGTTTTTGGAATGTCTTCCTCCTTAATTCTGAGTTGATGGTACCCTGACCGAAGGTCTATCTTTGAGAAAACTGGTTCTCCTTTCATTTGGTCAAAAATATCCTCTATGTGAGGTAAGGGGTACCTATTCTTTATGGTGACCTTGTTCAACATCCTATAGTCGATGCATAGTCTTAAGGTTCCATCCTTCTTTTTAACAAACAAAACTAGCGCTCCCCATGGTGATACACTTGGCCTTATTAATCCCTTAGCTAAGAGTTCCTCTAATTTCATTTTGAGCTCTTGTAATTCAGTTGTTTTCATTTGGTAAGGTTCCCTTGATACTGGTTCAGCTTCTGGTAGTACTTCGATAGAAAAGTCAAACTTCCTTTTAGGGGGTAAGCCGGGTAATTCTTCTAGAAAAACATCCTTGAATTCTTTTAAGAAAGGGGTATTTTCAAAGGTTGGTGTATTTTCCTCTTTTCCTTCATCAATTTCAACCATATAGATTTGGCCTCCTCTTCTTCTTTCCTTCTTTAATTGCATGGCTGATATGGTTTCTATATTAATGGGTTTAAACTTTCCTTGGATTTTTACCCTTTTTCCTCCATCATCCAAACATTCAACAACTTTGCTATAGCAATATACATTAGCTTGATGGTCTGTTAACCAACTCATTCCAATAATTACATCATATAATCCTAGGGGTGCCACATAGAGATCTACCCTTGCTTCAAACTCAAGAAATTGTACCCTTGCCCTTGGCAAACACTTAGTTACTTCCCTAGTTGCCTTATCCCCATATTGAACCATCCATGATGACTCCATTTGATTAAATTTTAATGCCTATTTACTTACTAATTCAGGTGAGATGAAACATTCAGATAATCCAGTGTCAATTAGAATTGAAATTGGTTGTTCAAATAGTGTACCTGTAGTTTCCACGGGAACATTCTGGTATCTTCCTCTTCGGTTCCTAACTACTGCATGAATCCTTTGTTGGGGCCCTTGTTGGGGTTGATTGGCCCTAATCTATCCTTGCATCCTGGGACACTCTAGCAAAATGGTTTCCCCCACACATGAAGCATCCACCTGGAGGACCCCTCCTACCTTGATTCCTAGGGGGATCATTCCTTGTTTCATTGGCCCTGGGTGGATAAGTTACCATGTTCTGCTGGTCATTCCTGTTATAGTTGCCTCTTTTATTATTGACCCTGTTATTATTATTATTTCCACTCCTCTGATATTGATTAGGAGGTGGCCTTCTTTTGAAAGAATTATTCCTTTGACCTTTGTTGGAATTAGTGTTCCCATTGAATTCATGCTTCCTTTTAAATGAGTGGTTCCCATTATAGTTTTGCCCTACTAGTGTTTCAATCTTCCTCTCTTGCCTTGGGGACTTTTCAAGTACTTCGTTCATGTTTTTCGGTCCATGCATGTCAACCTCTTCCCCTATGTTGGTATTTAGCCCCAAAATGAACTTCCTTGCTTGCCCTTCTTCATCTTTCTGGTACATAGGTACATATTTAAGCAACTTGGCGAACTTATCCCAATATTGTTGAATGGATAGGGGCCCTTGACGTAGATTATGGAATTATGTCACCTTCTCATCAAAGAACAATTGAGGGAGCCACCTCTCTCAGAAGTTGTGAATAAATTGATCCCATGTAACCGTATCCCTGCTATACCCATTTTGTTCCTTGGTGTTGGTCCACCAACTAGCTGCCTCCCCTGTGAGTTGATAGGAACCCCATAAAGCCTTGGTTGTTTCACTAAAATCTCTTAGTTCAAAATACTTTTCCATTTCATTTAACCAATTCTCAACTCCTTCACCAATTTGCCTCTCATCGAACTTAGGAGGGGTGATTTTCTTTAAGTCCTTGGAGAGTTCAAATATGTTATTTTCTTTTCTATTACCCATCATATTCCCTTGATTGCTACCAGGGTTTCCATTTTCGGTACCACTTCTATTTTCAAAGTCATTCTACCTTTCCCTAAGGTCCTGCATTGATTGTTCAAAGAATTTGATTTTATCTCTTTGTTCGGTTAGAAAGTCGATTATAGCTTTGACCCCATCTTCATTAATTCCTGGGTTGTGTCAATCCTCTTCATGGTCTTCCTCATGGTTTTCTTCATGGTTTTCCTCATGGTTTTCCTCATGGTTTTCTTCCCTTTGATTCCTAGTACCTCTTCTGTTACCCCTTCCTCTTCCTCTTCCTCTAGCCATTCTAAGTTTTTACCTGAAAGTTAAATTATGTAGTTAGTTCTTGATTTAGGATTTTAAAATTTAATTTTTACCATTGCAAAACATTCCCTTAGTTGTATAAATTAAAGTGAGAACAAGGCCTAGACTTGAACCTGGCTCTGATACCACATGTAATAACCCACCATAATTAGCTCAACAAAATTAACCATTCTTTTCTTCTTTTTTTTTGCTTAATTTATTCATTGTGTTTGATTCAATTGCATACTTTGGGCATCAATCCATTTGGATTAGGCATTCATCCATCTGGGATGAGCATCTAACCATACGGGTTAGGAATTTGTCCATACGGGACATAAGATTTCATCTATCCAATACGAGATAGGCATCTACCCATACGGGGTAGGCATCTATCCAATCAAGATAGGAGGTGCTATGGCTAGAGACTTAGACTCATCAAGACCATTTGGGTCCTGAGCCACTCACTAAGTACTACACTCTTCTAACAGAAGTGCACTGAGGTCGCTGTCCTTAGGAGTAATTGATAACATAATATAAGCTTGAATTCTGCCTCGTAATTTGGCTTAAAGCCTCGGGAAGTCAAGTGAATCCATACGTGATTCCTTTCGAGTATGCATTGAATTACCTTTTCCAATTTAATTATCTTATCTTTCAAAATAGGATTCTTACTCAATCTTTCTTTTACCAAGCCTAGACCCCACCTACGAATGCCTGAATATGAGGGACAACTTCATCCCAAGACTGCCTACATACCCGCTTCGGCACGGGATCAAGGCATAAAGTATGCAGTTGTATTTTCTATTCTATGGTTTGATGTAAACTGATTAGTGGGTACGCAACCCTTTCTAGGGTCAATGTCCCAAATAGTTTCTCTGCGGTTGCTACCCACGGTGGTAGCGCTTAAGCAAAGGCTCAAGATGGCCTATTGCTTGTGGCCTAAAACACTAGATCCTAAATTCTTATCATAAGCGTCACCCATGACCAATTATCAATTGACTACAATTCTTTGAGATTAAATCAATTTCATAAAAGCATTTCACTCATCATCCTTATAGGGGTTTACTATAGTTTAACTCAGCGGATGAAAAATCATTTTAGAGTTATCTTATTAAATTATCAATCCAAGGGGGATTACCCACCCCTTGGATTTTAACTTCCAAGTGTCTCTTATTACTCCCCGACGATTTATAGGGACGATGCCATAGACGTAGTTGATATAACTTTATTAGGTGTTAAGTGTAGTAGTTCAACATGATGGCATTACCCGTAAGCGTGACCCAGAGGCACCGTATATACCGAACGCTACTATGTTTTGGTTTCCATCTTCCTTTATTTAGTTTTCTAACTACGACCTATGAAAACATCATACTTGAAAATAACTACTAATTGAATGCAAAAAATTTAATTAATTGAAATAACTACTTGAAATATAACTTGCATAACAATGACCATCATGAAATTTGCATATTAATAATTACATGTGTACTTGCATGAAAACGTCAAGTAATTTGTATGTTATAAGAATAGTGCAACTTGTATAAAAATGTCAATAAATGTAATTAATCTATAATTAATTTGTATGTTATAAGAATAGTGCAACTTGCATGAAAACGTCAATAAATGTAATTAATCTATAATTAATTTGCATGTTATAAGAATAGTGTATATTGCGTGCATGATTAAGCAATCCAAAAATAGCGATTAAATTTAAGCATTTGATTCGAATCATATTAATGTGCTTAATGCCAGCTAAGTGCCCCAATGGATCTTAACAGATCGAATGATTCTAATTATAACATTTGATATAATATAATTCACAAGTATTTATTATAGATAAGTTAATCATGAATTTATTCCTCAATAATCCCCAATATTTATAAATTTTCTAAGTTAATTTAATAACTTAAAGTTTATACTAAGGAAAAGAAAATTAACATTTCAAATTTGCAATTTATACATTTATTTCTAAATTGTATTTTATACATTTATATCAAAAAGAAACTAAATAATATAACGACAAAAAAAAACATGGCGAATTGTAAATGTTTAATAATCACTAGGGGGGTGGGGACCACGGGTCCCATCACCCCTGTGGTCCTGCATGCACAGTCCCGCAGGGTTGAGGGGACACCGTGGGCCCCTCCACTCCCCTGCGGCCACTGTCGTGATAGTGACCATAGGGGTAGTGGGGGGTACCACTGTCCCCTCCAGCGATTACAATAACTGCCGCCCCTGTACACCTCTGTGCATTCACTCAAATAATTTTCGAAGTCCGTGAATTACTTGCAACATTAAAATATTTTAACTCTTGAAATAAATTTAATATAATTATAATGCATTATTAATATATTTTAACATTTGAAATAAACTTAATATATATACATATACATATATATATACATATACATATATATATATATATATATGGTTTCATATTCCCAATTACTTAATGATATATAAAAACAAAAGAGAATTTATTTATGAAACTAAGAACATGGATAAAATAGATGACCAAACAATTATTTCGGATTGATTTTACAGTAAAGAGGAGGTTAACATTTACAGAGAGAGAGAGAGCTCATTTCAACATTCACAGGGAGGGAGTTTATTTCCTGATTTCACAGGGGAATTGTTTATTTCTAGTATTCATTTCCAGTATTCACAGGAGGATTTTATTCAACTAATATTCACAGAGTTTCAACCAATATTCACAAAGAGATTTTATTCAACTCATTTCACAGAGAGATTTTATTCAACTCATTTCACGGAGAGATTTTTTTTCAACTCATTTCACAGAGAGATTTTTTTTATTTAACTAATGTCATAGAAAAGAATTATTTAACTAATAATATCAGAGAGATTAAAGAATGAGATTCAGATTTTCATTTGAAGAACCAGAGAATTGAATTAGAGGGAAGAAATAAGGACTCAAATCACATAAGGAAGAATCTTAACCTCAGAAAGAGAGATTTTAAACAAATAAAAGAATACGATTTTCTTTTGCTAAAATCATTGGGAAAAAAAAAAAAAAAAAAAGAAGCAAGATCATGTGCATATTTTCTTAAGGGAAATAAAATAAATAAATAACTATCTTTTGCATGCACTATATGAAAGCATTATCATTATTATTTATCCCCAAATGAAATATTTAAAATCTAATAAAAGAATTTATTTATATAAAGGAAGATCTATAACTATATTTTTTTTATAATACGAATTCCTCATAAGTGAATGTGAAATAACAGGGAGAGAACCTAGTTTATCGAGCTTGATGTTGATTCCACTAGTTATCCTTTTGATCCTTCCTTGCAACTTGAGAGAAATCCTTCAACAACAACTTAAGATTCCTGCAACGAAAAATGAGACTACCAAAGAAAAGATCTACATCTAAAACTTGGGAAATTTCCTTCAAAACATAATCAACTCCCTTCTTTGAAACTTGCATATAATTTTATAAGAAAATTCCCCCCATTCCACTATCTAGAAAATTTAATTAAAAAGGAGATTCTTTCCCAATTTTGGACTTCATGCAAATTGATTAGACTTAGTGGGGGAGTTACATGCAAGGTGGTGGAGAATCCTCTAGAAGCTTCTTATTCTTCCTACAACATGTGCCATAATTGGATGTGGAAAATAAATAAATAAAAATAATGTATATTTTCCATGTGTGTGTGTATATTATTATTTTCATTCTTTTTATAACATTTATTCAATCATTCAAATAGCTTATCCAAAAATATAATAGAATTGTATTTTAAATCCAAAAATGATAAGGGAGGGTTGTGACATAAACCCACCCAAATCTCCACTCTCGCACGTGCAACGACTGCCATTTAGACTTTGCAGCATAGAGACTATTGTGTGGAGAGTATGTATTAATGCAATAAATGGAAAACTATGAGTTCTAGTAAAGTCAACTTGGCATAAGACTTAAATGCCACTATAACTTGGTACTGATTTGCAAGGAGTTGATAATAAATCTCTCATGCGTCAAACAGATTTGTAGTGTTTAAAATGAACATGAATTCTGCAAGTAATATTAACCATGATGAAGTGTTTAAGATGAGCATGTATTTTGCAAAGAACACCATGATGTGTTTGAAGAATTACATGGTAGTTAGTCCACATAATAACACCGAAAATAAAGAACTTAAATGGCTTGAGCAGTTTGGTGTCATCGGCAGGGATAATGAATATCATTGCTTAGAGAACACATAAGTGTTCGAAACCATCTAGGAATGTGATGTTGCAGTTAAACAATGTGTGGTGTCACTTTACCACTAAGAGAGATAGCCCGAAAATAGGAAATAAGGTAGATGAAAACACTATATAAAGACCATCGAATTGGAAGAGAAGAGATAGACATATACAACAAAGGATTAGAGAATGGAATGTAGAAGAGAAAAGTATTGGAGATTTAGAATTATTACAACCAGTCGTAAAAGATTGGTGATGATCATCTCAGATTTAGCATCAAATTTCAGAGAATATAGAAAAGATAAGAACTAAAGAATAGAGAAAGGAAACATAGAATAGTAAGCAGAGAAAAGAGAGCTCGTGAGATAGAATAGCATAGAGGGGAAAAGAATAGGAATCTGGACATATTACAGACAGTTTTGGGAGAAGTTATCAGTGATCATAGCAGACTTGGATCGTATTCCAAAGGTAGGCTCTATTCTAGCATGCATTGTTGTAGAGATATAAAAGATAAAAGAATGTTCTATTATTGTTCAGGAATTAGAATCATGATATTTTATTTCCTAGTATGAAACCATTTTAAATTGCTTTAAAAACCATTCCTGTAAATAAAAATGAAATAATGAAATATTTTCTTAAGGTTTGTTGATAAACATACTGTAACTCATAGAAAATAGATCACAAAATCCTCTAGAAATAAAGAAAAGGGATAAAGAGAGTTTGTGCATTATAAACTTTAAATTTGAACCACAAAGAAGATGAAATACTAGGATAATTAATTATTAAATATTGAAGATTATTTTGATTTCATGAAGAAAAGAGTTATACTCCCAAATTTGATCCTTGCATTAGAAGTTAAGATGATTATTGGGGATCTGTTGGTATTTTGAGTTTGTTGGTATTTTGCATAGAGATTGCATTAATGATATTTTGTCATTGATGTCAATTGAACCGATAATGGTATTTATGTTATTGCTAATATTGTTGTTTTTGATATTGGCTAGTAACCGGTAAGAAGAGGTTTATGAAAGATGTTGTAAGCCTGTATGTTAAGTTTGTGAGATAGACCGGTGACCCAATATAAAGGGTTAAAACTTTCTATGCATTGTAACCGATAAAACCCTATTACTTGTTAAACCCTAACCGACCAAGTTTGATGGTTTATTATCTAATGGGCGGTAATGATGGAGACACGTGTGTAGATGTCTAAAACTGGTCAATGCTTGTGGAGTCGTATTTTAACATTGACGCATTGCCTTATTTTAGGTTTTTACGTCGCACTAACATTTCTTCTATGTTGCGTACTTGGTCTTTATCATTTGCGAGCATCGAGTCCTTCTTCTACATTCCTCATTTTTCTCGCTTTCGAATTTGGTCTTGTCGATAACAATCTTCAGTCATGATTTTGATTGATCTTATCCTATCGCATCAATGTACGTGTTCATTTGTCATCATTTTGGACATCATCAATCCTAATTAGGGTTTTGTCCTCTTTTCAATCTTGTCATCTTGTGATCGATTTGTCATCGATCATTGTCATTTTCAATCTTGTCGATCGATTTGTCATCGATCGTGGTCATTTTCAATCTTGTCGTTTTTGCAATCTATTTTGTCATCAATCCTTGTCTTCTTGTCAATTTTGTCATTTTGCGATCGATTTGTCATCGATCGTCGTCTTTCTCAATCATGTCAATTTGGATCAATTAGTCATTGTTCCTCGTCAATTGGCACATTTATCAACCAAATCATTTATCAGCATTGGTCTTTTATCAAGTCAGAATCATGATCAAATCAACCCTGCATCAATTATCTTTTGTCAAGATTTAATTGTCGTCCTTGCATTTCTAATTCATCTTCTAGGGTTTCATGATTTATTCATTTAACCTTGTTTGTCATTTCTCCCTCTAGGTTAAATAGTTTATTTATCCTAAGTCTTCTCATCGCAATTAAATGTTCATTTAATTGGCTAATTAATTCCTCCCTCTTTTGTGAATTAAATTAATAAATGAAAAATTGTTAATTAATTCACTTAATTCCTAATTTCATCATTTTCTAATTTTCACTTAATTCCTAATTTCCTCATTTTCTAATTTCCTAATTTCTAATTCATCTAATTTCAATTTTCTCCTATATTTCTCCTAATTTCATGGGAATGACATAGCAAATTTGTCATAATTATCAATCAATCAATTTTGACATAGAAATTTGTCATAATTTTGTCAAAATTATCAATCAATCAATTTTCATAGAAAGTGCAAATTTGTCATAATTTGTCATATTTGTCATTCTTAATTTGAAATTTCCTTTTCAAATCTCCTCATGCTAATCTGATCTTTTCTCTAATTTGTCTATAAATTGGATGAATTTCTTCAATCAAGGTCCCTGATCGAATCAATCATGCTTCTAGTACCCTTATGCTATCTTGTCAATCTTGCTTTCATCTCATGCGTATGCACTTGTAGGTGAGATCCACAAACAAAAGCAATTTGAAGGAGAAAGAAGGACAATGGAGTCACATGAAGGAGACATCTACATTTGGTTTTCTTAGTTTTCATTCTTGAATGTCTTGTTTTCATGTTTTCATTGAGTGTAATTAGGATTGGTCATTGCAATTGAGTTTTTGTGATTGAACTAGGCTAATGTTTGCATTGCTTTGATGATTTCCACATTTCCTAGCTACATAAATTAGTGAACCCGACGTGAACTAACCCCCTAACCATGCTTTTGAGTGCTTTTGAGATGATTGCAGGTAAAAAACCCAAAAAACAGGGTAATGTAGGGCTTTCTGAGAACTTCTGCGCCTGTGTAGGAGCAATCTACACCTATGTCAAGCATTCTGCGTCTGTGTCAAGGACTTCTGTGCTTGTGTCAAAGGGATCTGCACCTGTGTTACTGCATTCTATGTCTGTGTTACTACATTATGTGCCTGTGTAAGGCCAGAAACAGAGGTAAAAGGCACTATTTTTACTTGCAAATTGCTTTGTTTTGCATTCTATTTCTGCATTTTGGTTTTTCTTTGGTACTAATTCTCTGTGCAGCACCTTGGCATTACGCATGACAAAGACAACAAATGAAACTACTAACACATTTTATGCAGGTTCGCTAGTCAAAGACTAAGCAAATTAAACTTCTGACTTGGTGGTTTTGCAGGTTGCCTTGTACTCCAACTAAAATTTGTGTTTGTAATTCATAATTAGGCACCTAGTATGATTGCTAAATAGGATGGAATGAACGTGTGTTTTCTTTGATTGTTGAGTTTGACATTGGAGTAGGAGAGTATGCTCTCATCCTTCTTAGGGTGATTAGAAATCTAGATCTTTGATACCCTTCTCAGGGCTCGGATTGTTTGTTACCTTTAGAGGGCCTGCCTTCCCGACCATTTGCTTTCTTTTGCAAGCAAGTGATAATCATGAGAAGGGAACGACCCAAAGTGAGTACAGCTAGAATACCTTGGCATTCTAACTCACTATAAATAAATACCTGATGGGTGAAAGCTTTGAAGGAAGGGTTACGTGGGAATTGTAGTTACTTGGGAAGTGATGACCCTTGGACTCTTTCTCATATCAACATCTAATTAGGGCCTCAAGGTCTAAATCATGCTTGCACGACTACATTTGCTTGGTATCTTGGTGGGCTTAATGTCTCAATCACGCTTGTGTGGCACCAAGGAGTAACGCTTAACAGAAATCCTTACTAAACACCTTGTATTAGAGGCCAAAAATCCTTCTAGTTGCTTGAGAAGGACAAGTTCAGATACTTGGAAGAGATACTAAGTTCTCCATGGGGAGATTTCCATGGGGACTAATGCTTAGCTCCCTGAGAAGTGAGTGTCATGGAGGGGAGCCCGTGGGGTCAAGCATCTATGTATTCTCCTTGAATCTCATAACGAGTCTACCTCTCAAGTACCTATTGTCCTTGCCTACCATAAGAAATGTGTGAATGAGCATGATTGTCTTGAGTCTAAGTTGAAATATCTTGTCTTCTTTGTTTATCAAAAGTTGAGTTGTGTCTCATTTCAAAAACAAGACAAATTGATTCAAAACAAGGTTAAACACAAGAGTATTTCATCCAACAAAGTTCAAAACACCTTCAAACATGGTTGTCAAACATTTTTCAAAATCTTGTCTCAACATTCATGTCACTTAGATTTAGGTTCATCCTAGGTTTGCATTTTGCAAATTCATTGTCAACTACCAAGGTTAGGTTTCACCTAAGTCATACTCCTATGCATATCAATAAGGGTCATCCATTTGCATGTGTCCTCTTGCATTAGAGTAATACCATTTCATAATTCAAACTTAGGTTGACATTGTCATACATTTGCATTTGCATACCCTAGGTTTCTTCATTAAGCTTAGGTCATTATCATATCATATTAGGGTCACTTGCATAGTAATTGTCCCTTAGCATATAGTGTCAAAACTAGGTTTTGTCATACTTGAGTAATCCAAATCTTTGAATAAACCCTAAGTCATTGTTAAGGAGTCTAGACCTTATCAAACTTTTGTCTTTTCTCATCAATGTCATTTGGTCAAATCTAGCTTAGTATCCAAGCATATAGGTGAGACATTGTCAATTTGTCCTATTGTCACTTGGTCCTTTTGTCCTTTGAGGTCTAGACATCATTTCAATTTCCTAAGGGTCTCATTTTTAGAATTTCATTCATAAGTTTGTCAAAATCTTGAAAAAAGAACAAAAACATAGGTTGCATTCTTTCCATAGATTACATTTTCATTTATTTAGTTTGCATTTAGTTGCATATCATATACCATCCTTGAAAAATTCCAAAAAAATATTGCATTGCATAGTGACATGTCTATTGAAACAAGGTTCCAAGCACCAATGATGCAACAAAGTTTGACGTATCAACCGATAATGCAATCGAATTTTAATCCAAGGCAATCACAATTATATTCAACCCAACAACAAGGCAATATCGATCAAACTTTTTATGATGAAACAAGTCTCCAAATACAAAAACTAGAGGAGAAAATAGCTCAAGAAAATGAGATTTTGGAACAAAGAGTGAAAAACATTGAGAAGAATAGATCACAAATGTCCAAAATGTTTCAAAAATTTCCAGGTCGAAATCCAAAGATTGAGCCAATTGATGTAAGATCTCTTCTTGAATGATCAGACATACCAGCTCTCCTCTCCCAAATAGAGATGATGAAACAATTTCAAGAAAAGAGACAACATCAATTTCAACATTATGTGCCTCCACAACAAGAACAAGAAGGTGTTTACTATCAATCAGATTTTCAACCAATACAACCAATGGTTCAACCAATTGTTCAACATATACAACCAATACAACCAATGGTCCAATTTCAACAATATGTCCAACCAACTATACAATGTCCGCAAATGGTTCAACCAATGGTGGAATATCAATGTCAACAACCACAACCAAACATTCAAAAACAAAGGTTGCAGCACACACCAAGCCAAGTTTTAAACATGTCGGAACAATTGAACCAAGTCCAATATCAAAACATGACATCAAACCAAAAACAAGTTCAAATTCCAGATACAACTATGTCAAAACCTCGAAAGAAAGGTGGCTTTATTGCAAGGCTCTTAAGGAACCTACCAAGTGAGTTCTTTGAAGAAGATCAAGATAATACAATTATGTCTAGCAATGCCTCCTCCCCCCACAAACAAATTGACTCTCCAGTGGCATCTATCCCTACACCTTTAGAAGTTTCACAAGAACCTTCTATATTGTCCTCATCAAACAATGCACCCAAGGATGCAATTATCCAAGGGCTATCCATAATTGATTGCCAAGATAATTCAATTCATGATGCACATCCTTGTCATGTTTCAGAAATACAAGACCCAATGCCACCATGCACTTTATTGCCATTACCTGTTTTAGAGGACCCCATTCGAAGTCCCTCTTCCTCATGTTCAAGCATTGATTCCTTGCTAGAATCCATCACAAATGTTCAAAGTGCATTTCCTTCATGCCAAAGCATTGATTCCTTGCCAGAATCCATCACAAATGTTCAAAGTGCATTTCCTTCATGCCAAAACATTGATTCATTGTCAGAATCCCCCATGAATATCCAGAGTCCAACCTCATGTCAAGAGGATAATTTAGAGCATGAAGAAACGTGTCTTAAAATAGATCAAGATCAAGATCCCGAAACCTTATCATCCCATCCAATTGTTGAACAGGACCCCATGTTCCTAGACACTCACGATGATTCCCCTATTCTTGTCCATCCTATCCAAAGTCCTATTGACACTCCATTCCTTGAGCAAGATCAAGATATCCCATTTCATCCAATCCCAAACAATCCCATTCCATTTCATGAAAAAAATGTCCTTTCAAATCCCATTGACATTCCAGATATCCCTTCCATCCTTTCCGATGATCCCATTGAAAGTCAAGAGCAAAGCACCTTTAAAGAGGATTCCAATGATCTTCATCCTTGTCAAGATCAAATTATTCCTTTAAATCCTCCACAAGATCCACTTGTTCCTCCATCTCCTTGTCCTAATCCAACATATCCACTCCAAGGTCTCATTTCTTTTAATGATCCCATTATTTCTCCCATTCCATCTCTTGAAGAGCCTATCATTGAACCATGTCCACTACATGATCCTAATCACCCTCATGTTCCTAATCCCCCTCATGATTCTAATGTGTCAGTGCAAGATGTTCATGAACCCTCAACATGCATAATGGGTTCTTCCACTTTGGTGCAATCCGATCCACTTCAAGATCTCATTATTTCTTTCATATCATATCCACCTCATAATGGACTCGCGTCTTCTTCTCAAAGAAAAGAGTATCCTACAAGTCAATATATTCATAAAGGCAAAGGAGTAGACCTCCATAAGCAATAATCCCTTCATGTCAAAGAAGATCTTAAGGGTCATGTCTACACAACTCACTCTCAAGACGTTTTTATCCCTCCATCAAAATCAAAACATACACCTTCCCCATCATACCTTCCATCCATCTTAGGTCCTTATATTCCTTCGTCCTCTATGCAAGGTCAGCAAAGGCACACATCTTTGAGTAAATTTCATCCATCCAAAAGAAGTCCACTTCATTCCTATCCATGCATGCATTCCTTTCCCCCTCCAAGCAATTTGGATGCCAAGTAGAAAAGTCATAAGTCTAAAAATCCACATGTATTCAAGGATCAACATGTCCAATATAATCGACATGTCAAAAAAAAGAACAATATGATCTATAAAGAAAAAAATATATCCAAACGGCCACAAAGGCCCACTGAGAAAAATAAAGCAAAGTCAAAATATATATGGGTTCCTAAATCCCTTGTGTTGGCAATGCACTCCAAGGAACCACAAAAGCATAAAAAATCAAAAACCATGTGGATCCCTAAGCAGCTCCTTGAAGCACAAAAGCCTAAAGAAACATCAAAATTAGCATCTACAATTGCTGTTCCTCCATCCAAACCTTCCAAGTCTATTCCTTCATCACCTTCATCATCCATTTTGGGCTCTTATGTCCCAAAATCCCAAGCTATTCCTCCATCCAAATCTCACAATCTGAGATCCATTTTTCCTCCATCAATCCACCACCCATCAAGGTGTGTGCCAATGTTGATCTTGCCTTCATTTCCATCTACATTTCCATCCACTAAAGTACAATTCTTCCAATACCCTATCCATTATCCAATGCATATTTTCCATCCTTTGATCCCTTTGATCCAATCCTTTACATAAATCCTCGCCTTAGTTTCATCTCTTTTTCCATGTCCTTATCCTACCAACGTCTTTGAGCATACTTTTAAAGGTCATGGTCCATTTTTTTTCAAGGCTACTATCCAAAAAAAAAAAAAAAGATGCTTGAGTCCTTCTTCCATCCCCTATCATGTGTCCATCTTCTATTGAAAAAGTCAAAATACAAAAAAAAAAAAAAAAGGAAAAAGAAAAAAAGAAAAAAAAAGGAAAAAGAAAAAAAAAAAAAAAGTAAAGCAAAAATAATCCGTCCACTGGTAAAAACCTGGCAAACAGGCGCCTTGGGCAAGTACCGTGATGAAAATCTGGCAAACAGGCATCATGCGTAATCTATGAACTTCTTGCATACCGTACTTGGGGACAGGTTTTATCCTATCATATCCTTTTGTCTTTCATTGTTCCATAATCCTATCGAACCCCTGTCATTACCCTTCATATCCTATTGTCCCCCATGTCCAGTTCCCCTTTCCACCTTTGATCTTGACAAGGCTGACAATCTTCATGAGCATCATGCATCTTGTTTGCAGCTTTTAGTCCATCATAGTTTTGGTCTTTATCCATTTGCTTATTATAACCTTTCATCCATATTCCCTAGCTTATTGCAACTTTCTGCCACTATCCCTTAGCCTACCCTGACTTTTAGTCCATGTCCATTATCCATTCTTGGTCTTGCTTATCCTATCCATATCTTATCACTATCCATACACTCTTTTTGTCCCTTGATCTTGATCTAACATAAGGACGCAAAAGTTAAACATCGTTTCAAAAACCTCTTGACATGTCCCTCATGCCATGTCACTGCTTTACATTGTCATATCCAGTCTCTTGTCCCATCATGTCATAGCCCTTTAAAATTGCATCTGTATTGTCTCCATAATAAAAGGCCTTTGTCTTCCCTCTATCCACCAACATTTCAGCAAGATTGTTTATCCACCTGTCATATTCCTTGCCTTGCTAGAGACTGGGGGCAAAATCATAAAAATTGAAAAATGTCCTAAAATAATCATAAAAATTGAAAATGGTCCTGAAATAATAATAAAAATTGACAAATGTCCTGAAATAATCATAAAAATTGAGAAATGTCCTAAAAAAATCCAAAAAAAATCAAACAATGTCTTGAAAAAATCCAAAAAAATCAAAAAATGTCCTGAACAAATCCCTAAAAAGTCAAATAAAGTCCTGAAAAAAAATGAACACAAAAAAATTGTAAAAACTCAAAAAAGCAAAACAAACAATATCCCCTTTGTGCATAGACAGATCGTTGAGCATACCTCCAACGACACGCAATCACACATTGTGCTTTAATGCAATCACGTATTCACAGATGAACTTTTTCCATCAAACCAGACATTCAAACTGATCAAAATTGTCTTATCAATCGAACATCAACATTAAAATCATTTGTCTTTGTCACCACTATCATGGGTCTTATACAGGGTGTGGTATACTCAAAACCAGACTGTGTCCTGTCTTAGAGGGGGTACCACATGTCCTAAAACCAGACAGCATGATCGTCCTATCAACACTTTCAACTTTTGACAATGAAGATCAAGATGTTTGTTTGACTTGTTGGAATTAGCGAGTCTTATCATTTATTGATTTATCTTCGATCATGTTCCTATGTTGCTCGATGATGTCACTGAGTGATTTAGAGTGACCGGGATGGTTCATGGTCCTTTTTTTTGTTGCGTTTACTGTTTGTGGAATGTTTGTCACAAACTGGGGCAACTATATCATTGGGTGTATGTGATAAGTACATTCTCTTCGTGAACGTCGCACATACCTTGACTCTTGATGTATGCACCCTAGGATGCTTCACTCATTCCTTGTCTGCGATGTGTCTATCTTTTGCAAAAAGGGTTGCATTTCAGCTCTGGCCTTCAATGCCATGATGCTACGCATCCATTTTGCTACATTAAATAAAGGTTCTCACCTACAAAGTGCATTAGTGAAAGCAAGTTTTTCTTCGCCTCTAACTGTCCTCTGTCTCATTTCTTCTTACTAACATTTCTTCTGTCAGTTTGGGCAGTCAGTTCAATCTAGTTCTCTGATCTACATAAACAAACTTACATATGTTGCATCATGCATCCATTTGGTTAGTACATTTGCATTACATCAAGCATCACATCAAGCATTTTTATCCATTTCATATTATAAATGCATCAAAAACACATCAAAATGTATCCATACATGTTCCACAATAAATAGTGCATACGCCATCCATACATGGACAATAACATAAGTCATAACACATTGCATCCCCTCATATCAATGCATATCATATCATATATCAAAATAATATCGGAGTACAAAATTGGACTGTTTGTCCTAAGTATGGCCCGCAGGCTGACTACATAATGTCAACTGTCTGTCATAAGGAGCACGTGCCTCTATCACTGGGTGCTCCCTCTATCCTCATCATACCTGCCATGTCTCAAGGATGATGTCCCTCCTGGTCCTGGCTATGGTGGTCTCATAGGTCCACTCACCCCCATGCTACTCACTGACCTCCGAGAGCGTGGCCTGCTCTTTGTCCTCGATCATGCCCGATATGACACTGCTCTCTGCTTTGGTGGAACTATACTCTCATATAGTGTCCTCCAATGGCGTATCTCCTTCTGGTCTCTACCAACATCTATGCCATCTCCCGTGCACTGGCATCCCTAATCGACCCAATATACTCAGTGACTCTCTGTTCTTCTCGTTGTGCCTGGGCTATTGCTGTATCTCAAGCCGTTGTAAGTCTGGTTATCTCTGCTCTGAATTGATCATGCTCTATCCTCAAGATGGCATTCTATCTCTCTAATGTCGCAATATGATCATGTTGACTCGCTATGGTAGCCCTGCACATCTCCATCTCCTCTATGCTAGTTGTCTCCGGCTCTATGGGTATATCCTGCAATGATTCCTGATCGGCTGAATCTGGCTCATAGTCATCATCCTCATCATCTCTATCCTCATCATCCCCCTCATCCTCCTCCCTGTCCTTGTCCTCATCTCTATCCTCACCATCTCCTTCATCCTCTCCAGTGAGTGGGAAGTCCTCCTGTCTCCTCGGTACCGAAATATCAGGATCTGTTAATGGCACTGGCCGTCATCGTGCAAACCATCGCTCATACTCCTCTGTCATCCTGGCATCCACCACATCTGATCTCCAATCCCACTATCTTTGCTATAGATGTGTGAAGTTAGCATATGCTATGTGTGGCTAAATCATCCTCCCCCACTGACTCATCTCTCTGTGAGATCGGGCAAAGTGTGCAGTCCCTCTAGGTACATCCTGCCTCTCTCCAAACTGTCATCTGACTCTCTCTGGCAGGTACATCTCAATCACTCTCTAGCAATTCACTGGTCACTCAATCAGGTATCTCTCCTATCTACAATACGATAGCTCATCACTATCATCTAACCATCTAGGGCAATCAAGATATGGCCTCCATGTGAACTCTCTCAATCTATCTAGTTCATGTCGCCAATACAGTATGTATCCAAAAGGACCTTGTCTCAGTGCTCCCCCATAGCAGTACACATATGGTCAATGTGGTAATACCTATCTCTCTGCAATCAGTCGACATATGGCTATGTGCTCAAATGCCCATACCTGTAGCAGTGTGACTCCACAGCTCAAAGTCTGCACTCCCTGATATGCTATCTGATGCAACTGAAAATATAGCATAGCAAGTACACATGGTCCCCATGCATACACCATCCCCTCTGTCACCATCCGCTCTAGCACTCTTCCCCATCCAATAGGGAATCCATGTCCTCGTCTGTCTCCTGCTAGTAGGCATGCTATAACCATGGCTATCACCACATATCGCCGATCGTACTCTGATGCCATGGTCTCCCAGCCAATCTCCCTCTCTACAATATCCAAATCATCTGTGTCGCACTCAAATAATCTACACAAAGCATCTCTCCATGAATCAGAATGCGGAGGATACGCCATACATCCTCTAGTGTCTGAGTCGCCTCTCCAGTCGCCAGATGGAATGAGGAAGTCTTCGAATACCATCGCTCTGCCAATGCGGTCAATAGTCCTATGTTTTCCCTAATCTTGGGCATGAATTTGATATAGTATATCCCAAGTCCTGCTAACGTATCTCTATCTGTGCTCCTGAGTCTATGTCGTAATATGAAGCAGTCTGGTCGGCTCTCCCGCGTGATCAATGGATACTGTCGACTCTGCATCACAATTGGGGCACACTTTGTCAGTTTTAGGGTTTCCTCCTACAGGCTGTATTTCATTGTTTCATCCACAAATTAGGGTGTTTCTAATCTATTTTGACCTATCCTATTCTTATCTCCCTTTTCGGGATCGTTCGCATGCTATTTTTTATCAAATTGGGGATCTTAGTGCACAACTGCCCCTGTGTGATATGTCTTGTGCCTATGTAGCAACAACTTGCGCCTGTGTACCCTACACAAGCGCAGGATGCACTCACACAGGCGCAGAAGTCAGTTTCTACATTCCCTGTGGGCCTCGCAATGTCCCGCAAGTGATCAAAATTCATAAAATTGACAATATGGGTTTTTGAGATACATACCGTTGCTCTCACGTTGTCTGGTTGTCTGTAGGTGCGTACATGTTCTCCGAGGTGATCTACCATTGGAATGTTCACCATCTCTCTGCAAGTGTCCTTTTCCAGAGCAACAAATTCTCCTCTTTGGCTAGTGCAAATGAGCAATTTTCACTCTCTTTGTCTCATTTATAGATCTTTGTCAGTACATAGATGGACGTGCACTCTTTCCATCCTGTGTTGGTCGCGATCTTTTGCATCTTCCTTTGCTTCTCATTCATGCATCTGGTCTCCGATTGTCAGTCTGTTTGCTCCTATCGTGTTCTATCATTCTTATTGATCTATTGGCCTCTTTTATAGATGTTTCCAGCCAATTCCTCAAGGGGGCATGCATATGTCATTGTTATTGTCTGGGGCATTTTCATTATTGTTCTTTGAAACAACGCTTAATATCGCATTGTCTCAAAGAGGGGCAAAATGTAGACGTCTAAAACTGGTCAACACTTGCGGAGTCGTATTTTAACATTGACGCATTGCCTTATTTTAGGTTTTTGCATCGCATTAACATTTCTTCTATGTTGCGTACTTGGTCTTTATCATTTGCGAGCATCGAGTCCTTCTTCTGCATTCCTCATTTTTCTCGCTTTTGAATTTGGTCTTGTCGATAACAATCTTTAGTCATGATTTTGATTGATCTTATCCTATCGCATCAATGTGCGTGTTCATTTGTCATCATTTTGGACATCATCAATCCTAATTAGGGTTTTGTCCTATTTTCAATCTTGTCATCTTGCGATCGATTTGTCATCGATCGTTGTCGTTTTCAATCTTGTCGATCGATTTGTCATCGATCATGGTCATTTTCAATCTTGTCATTTTTGCAATCTATTTTGTCATCGATCCTTGTCTTCTTGTCAATTTTGTCATTTTGCAATTGATTTGTCATCGATCGTCATCTTTCTTAATCATGTCAATTTGGATCAATTAGTCATTGTTCCTTGTCAATTGGCGCATTTATCAACCAAATCATTTATCAGCATTGGTCTTTTATCAAGTCAGAATCATGATCAAATCGACCCTGCATCAATTATCTTTTGTCAAGACCTAATTGTCATCCTTGCATTTCTAATTCATCTTCTAGGGTTTCATGATTTATTCATTTAACCTTGTTTGTCATTTCTCCCTCTAGGTTAAATAGTTTATTTATCCTAAGTCTTCTCATCGCAATTAAATGTTCATTTAATTGGCTAATTAATTCCTCCCTCTTTTGTGAATTAAATTAATAAATGAAAAATTGTTAATTAATTCACTTAATTCCTAATTTCCTCATTTTCTAATTTTCACTTAATTCCTTATTTCCTCATTTTCTAATTTCCTAATTTCTAATTCATCTAATTTCAATTTTCTCCTATATTTCTCCTAATTTCATGGGAATGACATAGCAAATTTGTCATAATTTGTCATAATTATCAATCAATCAATTTTGACATAGAAATTTGTCATAATTTTGTCAAAATTATCAATCAATCAATTTTACATAGAAAGTGCAAATTTGTCATAATTTTTCGTATTTTTCATTCTTAATTTGAAATTTCCTTTTCAAATCTCCTCATGCTAATCTGATCTTTTTTCCAATTTGTCTATAAATTGGATGAATTTCTTCAATCAAGGTCCCTAGTCAAATCAATCACGCTTCTAGTACCCTTATGCTATCTTGTCAATCTTGCTTTCATCTCATGCGTATGCACTTGTAGGTGAGATCCACAAACAAAAGCAATTTGAAGGAGAAAGAAGGACGATGGAGATTTCTGGAGGAGACATTCACGTTTGTGTTGGTTTGCATTTGCATTTGAATGTTTTATTTCCCTTTCTCTATTGAATGTTTTTAGGATTGTTGTCACTGCATTTTAGTTTTCGTGATTGAACTAGACCAATTTCCTATTTGCTTTGATGATCCTCAATTTCCTAGCTACAGCGTGTTATCATTGAATGAGGATGATGTTCAAATTGTTTTGGTGCATTTGTTTTTGTCTAAGAAAGGAGCAAAGTGGATTGCATTTAATGCACAACATGTGATGAGTTACAAAGTCCTATGAAGCAGTGATCATGGAGTGGTTGGAATTTTCTTGAAGAATATCAAGAGATTGTCATGATTTCTAACGGTCAAGATTGTACTGACTTGTTTGTAATCTCGATGATGAGAATTAGGTTTTTGTTGTGTTACCGACCTAATTGATTTCTATTTAAGGTCAATGAAGTTGTTGTAAAGGTTGTTGGCAAGATTAGTAGAAAATCTGTTGAGTGTGGAGTTGCCCAACCAGTGAATTGATCTACACTTTGAGTGAAGGCAGATTGAAGCATAGAAGGATCTGATCAAGCAAATATAGTACTACTCAGACAGATCAAGAAAACCTATTGTTTTCTAACAATTACAGCAGAAGTAAAATCCCTTAACCGAGTAAGCTCTAACAAGATTGGTTACTCATTAAATCCTCTAACAAGGTGGTCCATTAGCTTGGATTCTTAAATCCTCTAGCGAGGTTACTCCTAACATTGTATTGTGCTTTTAATAAAGGCATATTTGCAAATCCCTTAACCGGGTGATTTCTAACCGGAATTAGTCCTTAACATGATTTATTGTAAAGCTTTAACATGCTTGGCTCCTAACAGGGTGAACTTCAAAAGAGTTCAAATAGCTATCCTTGTGAGTCTCATCTCACTATGGTTTTTACCTATTTGGGTTTTCCACATATAAACATTTATGTCAAGTGGTGAATGCTTTTGTGGATGTGATCTTATTTGTTGATTTTGTTAATTTCTAATAAGTCATGTTAAGTAGAAGCATTGAGAGAAGAATATGTTGAGTTGTGATTAAGCATTGTTAATGTTCACAAGATTGAAGTTGTTTACTGTTAAAGTTGTCATAACAGTTAAACCTGATGATGTCAAGTATTCTTATGAATATTGATCTTGATTGAGATGTGTTTACTTTGTTTGACTAAGTTTGAGTTTGGGAACTTTGTATCAGTTTTTCAATATACTGATTCACCCCCCCCCCCCCCTCTCAGTATTCTACTGGATACTTATTCTTTCATCATACCATCAATTGGTATCCGAGCAACTCATGTCCTCTTAATCTAAAAACCTAACAACTTGAGGAAAAGATCTTGTAGATAATGATGAAGAAAAAAGGTTTGAAGTTCAACAAAGATAACTATAGAATATGGAGTGACAGAATGAATATTTATATTAAGAGTCTTGGTATTCAGTATTGGGATCATATAGAAAATAAGTATACTACACCTATTGGACCCCTGACTGATGATCAGAAGAAAGAATAGCAAGAAAATCACCAGGCATTAGAAGCTATTATCAGTTCCCTGTTTGATGTTGAATATGTAGATGTTCATGGTCTTGAAACTGCATATGAAGTATGAAAGAAAATAGAAGAGAGTTATAGTGGTCATGAACATGTTAAGATTGCCAAAGAGGAGAGTTTAAGAGGAAAGTTTGACAACATGAGAATGTCTAAAGGTGAGAATATCCAGCAGTACGGCCAAAGGATTAAAGAGATACTTGGTGAGATAAAGAGTGCAGGAGGGAAAGTGGAAGATGCCACTGAGTTGCAGCTATTCAGGAGCTTAAATCCATTAACAAGACAAAGGTAACTCTTGACTCTATTATTGGAAAAATTACTACTTTTGAACTAAATGGCTATGATGGTAGTGTACAGAAATTAGAATCTACATTTAGAGCTTCTATCTCTAACCCATCTGTGAGAAGAAGTAGAGATACCGACCATAACTATGAATCTAGATCCAGCAAAGATGCTAAAGATGAAGACAGCTTAGTGGAACTTGAAGCATTATTGGAAAAATGATTGCCTAGAGGCACTAGTACATATAGAGGTAATCTACCTTTAAAATGTTTTGCATGCAACAAGATTGGTCATATAGCAGCAAATTTCCCTAATGGTGACAATTAATACAAGATAGACAAATTTAAGAAATATAAGGGTAAAGGCAAGAGAGATTATCTTGTAGCTATTGATAGTGGTATTACTAATGAATAATTTGATGATGATGCTAGTGAAGGTATTGTGTTTGTAGCTATTAAGGAAGAAATGTCATATCAGAAGGCACTAGTATCCAAAATGGATAACTCTGATGATTGGATCATTGATAGTGGTTTTTCACATCACATGACCGGTGATCGGAGAAAGTTTCTTTCCCTGAAAGAATTTGATGGTGGTGTTGTTAAATTTAGCAATGACTCACCTTGTATGGCTAAAAGTAAGGGAGTTATTTCTCTTAATGGGAAGAGTAGTGTTGACGATGTCTATTGGGTTGAAGGCCTAAAGCACAGTCTGTTAAGTGTGGCACAACTTAATGACAAAGGATACCCACTAGAGATCAGAAATGGAATGTGCAAAATCTTTGACAACAAAGGTGAACTGATTGCAACTGGGAAACAGACCAGAGGTAATCTATTTCATCTCAATCCTAAAGTTAGCAACTCTTTGATTGCAAAAATAGATGATAGTTGGCTTTGGCATAGGAGATTTTGTCATATAAATTTTGACAATTTTGTAAAAGTAAGCAAGTCTAAGACAGTAAGAGGTCTACCTCAGCTAGACAAACTGGTTAATGCTCTTTGTAAAGAATGTCAACTAGGAAAGATGACTTCTTCAACTTTTAAGAGCAAGTCCTTCTCAGCAAAGCACTTGTTAGATTTGGTTCATAGAAATCTATGTGGACCAATAAGAACAAGAAGCATTCAAGGCGACAAATACTTCATCATCTTCACTAATGATTGTTCAAGGATGATGTGGGTCACATTCTTGAAGGATAAGAATGAAGCTTTTGGTAAATTCAAGGCATTCAGAGCCTTACCTGAGAAAGAGAGTGGCAAAAAGATAAAATGTCTAAGAACATATCAAGGCAGTGAATTCACTTCTGCAGAGTTCACTAAATATTGTGGTGATAATGGTATCAAGCGACAGCTTTCTGCACCAAGGACACCACAACAGAATGGTATAATACAGAGGAACAACTGGTCAGTGGTTAAAGCGGCTAGAACTATGTTGATACAAGGAGGTATATCAAAAAAAAATTGAAAAGAAGCTGTAAATACAGTTGTGTACACAATGAACCGAGTTTTGGTAAAAAGAGGTGAGGACAAGACCCCACATGAGTACTAGTATGGGAGATCATCTGATGTTGGCTATTTTAAGATATTTGGAAGCAAATGTTTTATTAAAAGAGGTGGTTGCATAAGAAAGTTTGAAGCTAAGGGTGATGAAGGCATATTTCTTGGCTATTCCACCAAGATTAAGGCCTATAAATACTTCAACAACCGGACATAGAAAATTGTTGAGAGTGTTGATGTTCATGTATATGAATGTCCTAAAATTTCATAAGGAATCAATTCTGAGAAGAAGGATGAAGATCCTTGCATTTTGATTTTGGAACCTAAAACTGTTAAATCAAAAACCGATAAAGCAAATCCTAATGTACTTGTTCAACTAAAATAAATAAATTCAAAGGAAGATGATAATGAAGAAGTTGAACCTAAAAAGAATGATCATGTTATTCCTAGGTATGTGAGACTGAATCACAGTCCTGAATAGATAATTGGGGATAAGGATGTTGGAGTACCAACTAGAAGGAGAATAAGAGAGAACTCTTGCATGATATCCACCTTTGAACCTAGAAGTGCTAAGGAGGCATTTGGTGATGATCATTGGGTGAAAGCTATGGAGGAGGAGTTAGATCAAATTGAGAAGAACAACACTTGGACCTGGGTACCTCGACCGGTAAACAAGAATGTTATAGGTACTAAATGGGTGTTCAGTTTGGTATGATTTTTTTATTGATGTCAACACCTACTAACAATTATCAACTCTAGCACTTTGGAGAATCAACAACATTCACCGGCAAGCAAATGACTTATGAATAGTCACCGGTATCTGGTACACCGGCAGGATATAATGATCACCGGCACTTGGAATGGAATGGAAATCACATGTTTATGTCAAAGACATCGTTTGGACACTTTGTCTTGAAAGTTTGTTAATTGGCATATTCGTATTTGCATATTTGTTGTTACTGGCAAATAGGTCCAAGATATACACCGGCAGGTTTATCTTTTCCAGATCAGCATGGCACGCTATGGAGATGACTTATTATTGTTGTAAATGCATTAAGCCGGCATATTGAATCGGTTATTGCATCGGATATTGTATTGTTTGTAAAATTATTTTATTGTAATATCTTGTAGAACCGACCTACTAAAATTGGTCTTAGGCTATGATATAAATATAAGATCTTATTTGTAAGATCAAGTGAGGAATGCAAAAAAGGATTATGTAAAGGTATATGCGAGAATAAGCAGAGCTATACACGCGGACATCATTTAAATATTGAAGAAGGGTTTTTGTAAAGACATAAAAACTATACCGGTACTGAATCCAGCATAGAAAGATGCTAACGTAAGTAGTACATTCTTATTGGATTTAACCATCCAATTGTAGTTAGTGTGACTCCCATTTGTGATTGAGCAGTGAGCTCTAGGCACTTGGCCTTTCTACATGTGTAGACCCCATTTGTATACACTTACTATCTATAGTAGTATCATCTGATAGTGGGTAAGGTTTCCCACCGTGGTTTTTCCCCTTACAGGGTTTCCACGTACAAATATTGGTGTTATGTGTTGTGGATGACTTTGTCTTTTTGTTTCATGCATTAATCCTTACTAGTATTGCAATTAACTGTTAAAATTGTCTACAGACATATTAGACTAGTTTACCGGCATCAAGCATTAAGTTGGTTAAGTTGTTTTTGGTTTGAATTTATTAGACAACTGATTCACCCCCCCCCCCTCCTCTTAGTTGTCTCTGGGACCTAACAATAGGTACTAAATGGGTGTTCAGAAACAAATTAAATAAAGATGGTGTTGTAATTCACAATAAGGCAAGATTAGTATGCAAAGGATATGCGCAAAAAGAAGGAAAAGACTATGGAGAAACTTTTGCACCAGTAGCAAAATTGGAAGGTGTCAGAACACTACTTGCATTTGTAGCTCATAAGAAGTTTATGGTATACCAGATGGATTTCAAGTCTGTATTCTTGAATGGGATACTGGAAGAAGAGGTTTATATAGAGAAGCTTGATAGCTATGCATTGACAGATAAGGAAGACATGGTATGAAAATTTCATAAATCCTTGTATGGATTAAAGCAGGCACCTAAAGCATGGTATGAACTGCTTCATACTCATCTGGTAAGGATAGGCTTTACTAGAACCAATGATGAAAACAACATTTATCTCAAGTCTGAAGGAGATGATATACTGGTCAATGAAGTATTTGTAGATGACATTATATTTGGAGGTAATGATGACATGAGTAATTGTTTTGCAGATGAAATGAAAAATGAATTTGAGATGGCATTAGTAGGGGAAATAAAAAAATTCATAGGCTTACAAATACAGTAAATGAAGAATGGTATTTTCATTACTCAATCCAAGTATGTGAAAGAGGTTTTGAATACTTTCTATATGAGTGACTGTGAACCAGTTGGGACCCCAATGGTTACAGGTTGTAAATTGTCCAAGGAAGATGCATCTAAGTCTGTAGATGAAAAATAATGCAGATCAATGATTGGCATATTACACTATGTTGTTCACAGTCGATCAGATATTGCCCATGCAGTTGGTATTGTTGCTAGATTTTAGAAAAATCCAAAGGAGGCAAATTTGTTGGCAACCAAGAGAATTTTTAGATATCTGAAAGGTATTGTTGACTATGGGTTATGGTATCCATATGGTGCAAATTTTAATTTGAAAGCATACACAGATGTTGATTGGGCTGGAAATATTGATGACCGGAAGAGTAATATTAGTGGACCATTCTTTCTAGGAGGAAGGCTAGTCTCTTGGATTAGCGAAAAGCAGAGTTGCACTTCACAATATACTGCTGAAGCTGAGTATGTAATAGCTTATATGAATTGCACACAAGCTATGTGGATGAGGCACTTTTTGGAAGGTTTGAATATGGAAATCTTAGAACCAATAAAGATTTTGTGTGATAATACAAGTCCAATAAATATTTCAAAAAATCTTGTTTTGCACACAAGGACTAAGCACATTTAATTGAAATATCACTTCTTGAGGGAAAAAGTTCAAAGTTAAAATGTTATCTTGGAGCATGTTTCTACCAAGGAGCAGCTTATAGATATCTTTACCAAACCTCTGCCTAAGACCACTTTCGAGTATCTTAGAAGTCAATTGGGGGTTGTCTCTCTTCATGAAGTTAGTTGAGCACGATGCGGATTGCATCAGTCCCTGAATTACTTGCAGAATTTTGCATGGATTGATGAAGAAGTGGATGTATTCCACAGGGGGAGCATCAACATCACAGTGAGAATATAATTACATGTTTTACTTTCCCTTTGGAATTATTGTCAAAGGGGGAGAAGAATTATGTGATTGGGGAGAAGAATTATGTGATTGAGGAGAAGAATTATGTGTGTGATTAGGTGAATACTTGGTGATGTAAACTAGGATTCCTATTCACCAATCTCAACAGCAATCAGAAGCGTTGATATTTGTATTGTCATCAATGCCAAAGGGGGATATTGTTGGTATTTTGAGTTTGTTGGTATTTTGCATAGAGATTGCATTAATGATATGTTGTCATTGATGTCAATTAAACCAGTAATGGTATTTATGTTATTGTTGATATTGTTGTTTTTTATATTGGCTAGTAACCGGTAAGAAGAGCTTTATGAAAGATGTTGTAAACTTGTATGTTAAGTTTGTGAGATAAACTGGTGAACTAGTATAAAGGGTTAAACCTTTCTATGCATTGTAATCGGTAAAACCCTATCAGTTGTTAAACCCTAACCGACCAAGTTTGATGGTTTATTATCTGATGAGCGGTAATAATGGAGACACGTGTGATCATTGAATGAGGATGATGTTCAAATTGTTTTGGCATGTTTGTTTTTGTCTAGGAAAGGAGCAAAGTGGATTTCATTTAATGCACAACGTGTGATGAGTTACAAAGTCCTATGAAGCGGTGATCATGGAGCGGTTGGAATTTTATTGAAAAATGTGAAGAGATTGTCATGACTTCTAACGATCAAGATTGTACCAACTTGTTTGTAATCTCGATGATGAGAATTAGGTTTTTGTTGTGTTACCGACCTAATTGATTTCTATTTAAGGTCGATGAAGTTGTTGCAAAGGTTGTTGGCAAGATTGGTAGAAAACCTATTGAGTGTGCAGTTGCCCAGCCAATGAATGGATCTGCACTTTGAGTGAAGGTAGATTAAAGCATCGAAGGATCTAATCAAGCAAATATAGTGCTACTCAGACAGATCAAGAAAACCTATTGTTTTTTAACAATTACATCAGAAGTAAAATCCCTTAACTGGGTAAGCTCTAACAAGCTTGGTTACTCATTAAATCCTCTAACAAGGTGGTCCATTAGCTTGGATTCTTAAATCCTCCATCAAGGTTACTCCTAACAGGGTATTGTGCTTTTAATCAAGGCATATTTATAATTCCCTTAATCGGGTGATTTCTAACTGGAATTAGTTCTTAACAGGACTTATTGTAAAGCTTTAACAGGCTTGGCTCCTAACAGGGTGAACTTTGAAAGAGTTCGGATAACTATCCTTGTGAGTCTCATCTCATCGTGGTTTTCACCTATTTGGGTTTTCCACGTATAAACATTTGTGTCAAGTGGTGAATGCTTTTGTGGATGTGATCGTATTTGTTCATTCGGTTAATTTCTGATAAGGCATGTTAAGTAGAAGCATTGAGAGAAGAATATGTTGAGTTATGATTAAGAATTGTTGATGTTCACAAGATTCAAGTTGTTTACTGTTAAAGTTGTCATAACAATTAAACTAGTTGATGTCAAGTATTCTTATGAATATTGATCTTGACTGAGATATGTTTACTTTGTTTGACTAAGAACTTTGTATCAGTTTTTCAATATAGTGATTCACCCCCACTTCTCAGTATTCTACCGGATACTTATTCTTTCATCATACCATCGGTATCTCATTTGAAAAGCCATATAGGTATGTGCATTATGAATTTTCATCATGTTAAATGTTGTTATGAAAAATTAGTAAAATCAATTAGTTGAATTCATAAATCATGAAAAACCAAATATTAGTATCAAACTAAATATGTTATTCAAGAAAAGAGGTAAACAAACCAAAACACATGGAAAGATATATAACTTAGGCAATATAAACGTGGAAATTCGAAACCATAAGAAATAAAATGCAAGTTAATGATTGTGCTATTTAAATGTTACGATAAATAAATAAAAGAATGTGTACTCATTTTTTATTCAATTTTTATGTAAAGATACATACATGTGTTACACCTTCATATTTTTAATTTTTTATTTACTTGGAAAGATAGAAGTGAAAGATTGTTCTCTTTTCGGATATATATTTGTTTGTCCATGAAAGACCATGAAAGATTGTTTTCTTGATAGATAAAATTGGTTGTAAATGAAAGATTGTTTCTTATATATCTAATTAACGAATGATTGTTTTCTTTAAATATTATAATTTTATCATGTGAGGAATAGGAAGTTAGAATTGAAAAAAGAAAAGATTGTCTTCCATGTACTTAGTTTTGATCTCATCTTAATACTAGAAAAGCTAGATATGTTTGTGTGTTTGGAAAGATTACCTTCCAGGATGGGTGCCTAATAGGGGTTATAGAGAGAGAGTTTGCTTTTTCCAAACTATATTTTATTGCTATGCATGGCATTATACTAGGTTGAGTAACCAATTGACCATTGAAATAGATGGATTTATGTATTTATCCACTCTACCACATCCTTAATTAATCTTGCTTGTTTCTTAATGGAATTAGAAAATAGAAAATGCATGTATTATTCTAGGAACGCACTAGATTCCATCTATCTATTGAATTCTTTTTGCTAAGAAATTTGTGCAGGGTCGGTTATTCTTGATTGACCAAGAATTCTAGGGAAGTGTAAGCTTCAAGGTTGGGCAAAAAAATCACCTGAATCTTTTTCTCGTCTTCATTCTAAAGATTGCATTGAAGATAGCTTGGATTGCAGATCAAAGGATGCATCTCGTCCTTTACTTTGTATTCTTTTGTTATTGAACTTAAGGTATTTTGAAAAGCCTAAGTATTGTATGATTGAGAAAACATGCAAAGGAAGAGAAGAAGAAATAGGAGGAAGACAAGAGAAAATGGGCAGAGGAAGAGAAGAAGAAATAGGAGAAAGAAAAGACAAAATAGGCAGAACAGGAAAAGAAGAAAGAGGATGAGAAGAAAAAGAAAGAGGAAGAAAAGAGAAAAGAAGAGGAGAATAAGAAACAAGAGGATGAGAAGAAGAAGAAGGAAGTGGAAAAGGAAGAGGAGAAAGGAAGAGGAGAAGAGAAAAGAAGAGGAGAAGAGAAAGGAAGAGGAGAAGAAAAAGGATGAGGAGAAGAGAAAGGAAGAGGAGAAGAAAAATGATGAAGATGAAGAGAAGCAGAAAGAAGAGGAGAAAAAGAAGGCAAAAGAAGACAAGAAAAAAGCCAAAGAGAAAGAAGAAGTGGCACAGAGCACTTAGATGGAGACTCCAAAGGCAACCGGTAGTCAAGCCAAAGCGGTTGACATTACCAGTCCTATTGACCTCTAGTCTGCAAACAAATCAGAGCTACTACAGAGCATTAAGCTTGCTCAAGAGCAATTGGATGCTCTAAGGAGGAAAAAGGAGGAAGATGTTATCCAAACTGTGATGGAAACACTCACCAATTTGATACACGGTACAAACCTCCCTAGTACCGATTCCTCACTTGCCCAATTAAAGCTTCTATGTACAGTTGTGGAAGACCAGGTCCAAAGCCTGGAAGAAGTTGTAGAAACAAATGCCAAAAAGGAGCATGAAAAGGCTTTGAACATTGCCTTGGTGAAGAAGTTGAATGAGCTTTGGTCAGAACTTTAGAAGGCACAAAAGGACATTAGAGATGCAATGGATGAGGGAAATCTACTACTCAGCAAGATTTATCAACCTCATTTATTCTATGATGATGTGCTCACTCAGAAGGACAAACTGCAATCTGATATGCAGCCATTTATTAGCACCTTCAAGATGCCATATGATTCCTTCTCCACATATGGACAAACTGCTCACCAGTTTCAACTTTAGTCTACAAGAATAGAGGCAGGGATAAGCAATTGGTCATACTGCCAAGACTGCAAATTCTTCAGAATTGCTATCTAAATCTAGATGCCCTAATGGTCACTCAAGAGATGAGTACCTTAGATGCCATGGAAGAGTGGGTTTATCAGATGCAAACCGAGAATGAGGTTGCTACCTCATTGCTTGAATCATGGTCTTTATCCATGAAGACATTTATGCAGGATTTTAAATCAGTTTTTGACAAGTTTCACTCTTTATTGTCATAAACTTTTTAAATCAGTTTTTAATGCTAATGGAACAGGGGTTTTTCAACTATACTTTGTCATTGTTGGCAAAGGGGGAGTAGTATTTTGTATTTAAAATTTTGATGTATGCTTTGCATACTTTCATGTTTATCTCAATAAGGAAGTAGTATACATTGTATTTTATGCAAAAGGGATAGTGTATATGCTTAGGGGGAGTAATATGGCATAATTTTGTTGCAAAACACTTAGATGTCAAAAAATTTCCTAAGTGTTGCCATCAATGCCAAAGGGGGAGATTGTTGGCATTTTGATGATTATGTTGTGATTGTCATTGATGGACACACACTTTCTATGAGATCACTTTGAGAATGTATGAATTATACTCAACCGGTAATTGTTCCAAACTAGTATCATGTTGTAGTCTTTAGACTACTATTGTTATGCAGAAAGTGTTTACCGATCTCAAGTGGTATAAAGACCCAAGCAGCATAGAGAGATCAAGTAGTTTAAGGATCTCAAGAAGAGCAAAGAAAAGGAGCCAAAAGCGGCAGTTATCTTTTTCCTAGTCTTCATTTTTTGTCAACCAGTAATCTGTTAAACCGGTATTACTCTGAGTCACCAATTGGTAACTAGAAAGTTGGACAAACCGGTAATACTCTATAATGAGTTACCAACCGGTATATTTTTGTGATGAGTTACCATCCACCGACACTTTGATGGTGTTTTTGTGCCATGTTATCAAATGTGTCTAGATACAATGAACCTAGGAACTTGTAATGAAATCCTATTAGACGGAAATGAAATCAGATTCCTTTTTAGGACATCATGTCTAGGGTTTTGTATGCATATGTATGAGAGTAGCTGTTAGGTTTTGGTGGATATTTTTAAAGCTCTTGAATGTGCGATCTTAACTGAGAAGATCAAGTCTGTGAGTTGTAACAAAGTAAGGAATTACTGAAGACTGAAGTAATGCTGAAATGCATTAGCTATGAGCTACAATGGATCTAATCAAGCAAACTGTGTCATTTGCTAGATCATTCACTTGTTGATTACTCACATCTTTGACAAGTTAGAAACCCTTAACTGGGTAGGCCCAGAAAAGCCTTTGTAAATCCTCTAACAAGGTGGTTCGCATCTGTGGATCTGAAATCCTCTCACAAGGTAGTCTTTAATTGGACTTATCTCCTAACAGAGATTGAGATTCCTAACAGGATCTATTCTGGTAAAGAACATTGTATGACCTTAACCAGTCTGGTTACTATTTTGCAGATACTTACTTGTGAGTTTCATCTCACCGTGGTTTTTCCCATTTGGGTTTCCACGTCAAAATCTCATGCTATGGTGATTGTGCTTCTGTGGTGAATGCATTATTTGCTATTTGGTTTGCATGTGTGTTAACTGGTTTGTTTGCTAAACTGTTTTACCGGTTTACTGCTAGACTATTAAAGTGTTTAAGTATAGTATTTTTTGGTATACTAATTCACACCCCCCCCTCCTTAGTATTCATCAATTTGAGAAAAGAGGTAAACAAACCAAAACACATGGAAAGATAGAGAACGTAGGCGATATAAACGTGGAAATTCGAAACCATAAGAAATAAAATGCAAGTTAATGATTGCGCTATTTAAATGTTATGATAAATAAATAAAAGAATGTGTACTCATTTTTTTATTCAATTTTTATGTAAAGATACATACATGTGTTACACCTTCATATTTTTAATTTTTGATTCACTTGGAAAGATAGAAGTGAAAGATTGTTCTCTTTTCGGATATATATTTGTTTGTCCATGAAAGATTGTTTTCTTGCCAGATAAAATTGGTTGTAAATGAAATATTGTTTCTTATATATCTAATTAACGAAAGATTGCTTTCTTTAAATATTACAATTTTATCATGTGAGGAATAGGAAGTTAGAATTGAAAAAAGAAAAGATTGTCTTCTATGTACTTAGTTCTGATCTCATCTTAATATTAGAAAAGCTAGATATGTTTGGGTGTTTGGAAAGATTACCTTCCAGGATGGGTCCCTAATAGGAGTTATAGAGAGAGAGTTTGCTTTTTCCGAACTATATTTTATTGCTATGCATGGCATTATACTAGGTCGAGTAACCAATTGACCATTGAAATATATGAATTTATGTATTTATCCACTCTACCACATCCTCGATTAATATTGCTTGATTCTTAATGGAATTAGAAAATAGAAAATGCATGTATTATTCTAGGAACGCACCAGATTCCATCTTGTCTATCGAATTCTTTTTGCTAATAAATTTGTGCAGGGTCGGTTATTCTTGATTGACCAAGAATTTTGGGGAAGTGTAAGCTTCAAGGTTGGGTAGAAAAAGCACCTGAATCTTGTTCTCATCTTCATCCTAAAGATTGCATTGAAGATAGCTTGGATTGCAGATCAAAGGATGCATCTCATCCTTTACTTTTTATTCTTTTGTTATTGAACTTAAGACATTTTGAAAAGCCTGAGTATTGTATGATTGAGATACTACTTATATCGATTTATTGAATGAAGAATCTTTATCTCTTATGGAAATTTTGTGTTTATTATGACATAAATGGAATGATAAAATGAAGCTATGGAAGGAAAAGTGGACTAAAATAGACTTATTAAGGAATTATAATTTTATTTAAGAATAAAGAGTATTTCATTTTATTATTTAAGTTAGAACGATTTACGGCTTTACAAATGTCAGTCAAACCTTGACTAAACACCATAAAAATTTGAAACTATTCTTACGAAGCCCAAAAACATGTGCCAACCAAATCGAATGAAGCTAAGGGAATCATCAATTTATCTCCATAAACCACAACACCAACAACCATAAAGTGGAGAAATGGAGAGCATGGATTACACATGGAAGCACTGTCAAACATCACCACACTCTGGTAGACATAAATTCCTTATCACTAGAATCTAAATCACCAAATCATGAATCTAACATCTCTAAACATTAATTAACAACATATCCAAACCATATGAATAGATGTACAATATAGAATAAATGCGGAGAAAATATCTCAACGCAACTGCACAAGAAACTCGACATCAACTATATTAACCAGTCACTAATGACAACCAAAACATGTTGACATCAATGACAACACATCAACAACTCATTCTGTTCAAACCTGCAACAATCTCCCCCTTTATCATTGATGCAAACACATCGACGACAACAACAATATTAACAACTCTCATACCAAAATTTTTGAATTGTTCTCCCTCTACTTTTCATATGTCACTATCTCTCCCCCTTGCTACTTACTCTCCAATAGTCTCAAAACTTCTCATTCTCTCCCCCTTTGCTAGTTTTTGCTACTCATATTTTTCAAACTTCTCATGTTCATATTCTCTCCCCCTTTTTCGTCAAGGACAAAGGCCTAAACACAAAAGCAGTTTTGTTTAGTCTGCTCAGCTCCTCAAAAAACTTACCACTGCACTTAGCTCCCCCTAAGAGGAAGCCCCAATCATTAGTCTAGATTAATAATACTAATAAATTTTACTAGACTAATGCACCTCTATATGCATTTAGTTTAGAAAATGAGAGGCAATAAACCCCAATTTCTCTTAGAGATATCAAAAGTATCCTTAGAGAACGCTTTAGTAAAGATACTAGCAATCTGGTCTTTTATAGGTACATAATCAAGCTTCATGTCATTCTCCAAAACTTTTTCCCTTAAGAAGTGATATCGTATTGAAATGTGTTTCATTCTTGAATGTAATAGTAAATTCTTAGAAATATGCATTGCACTTGTATTGTCACAAAAGATAGAATTTGGTTCATCAAACAATATTCCAATATCCTTTAGAGTTTATTTCATCTATAATACTTGTGTGCAACAAGTTCCATCAGCAATATATTTAGCTTCAACAGTAGACAAAGATATTGACTCTTTTTTCTTACTTGACTAAACAACCAATCGGGATCCAAGGAAAAATGCACCGCTACTTGTACTTTTCCAATCATCCACACAACCAATAATATTTGCATTAGTATAAGCAATAAGAGTGAAGTTATATCTTTTGGGATACTACAATCCATAGTCTTTTATTCCTTTTAAGTATTTGAAAAATCTTTTTATAGAAACATGAGTCTTTTTAGGATCCTGTTGGAATCTAGATACAAAACATTCTACATTTCTATTTATTTAGCCTTTTCTTCTTTTGTTTTATCGGTAGACTCATCCGATTCATTTCCCATCTCTATAACTATATTCTTCAAAGTGTCTTTATCAACTTTCACATTTGTGCTTTCAACAATTCTTCTCAATCTTTTGGTATAACATCTATAAGATTTTCTTTTAGTTGAATAGCGAAGGAATATACCTCCATCAACTCTTATGTCAAACTATCCCAAATTATCTTCATCTCTTCTAATATAGCATTTGCTTCCTAATACTCTAAAATATTTCACAGATGGAGTCCTTCCATACCATAGTCCATTAGGTGTCTTTCCATAGTTTCATCTAATTTGTACTCTATTAAGTGTGTATACCATAGTATGTATTACTTCTTTCTAGTATATTTTTGGTAAACTTGCTTCATTCATCATTATTCTAGCAACCTCTTGAATTGTTCTATTCATCCTTTCAACCACACTATTTTTTTGTGGCATCCTGGTCACCTTACAGACTTCATGTTCTGGTCAGACCACAAAGATCAGTGTGCTCTAATTCCAATAGTACAATAGAAGATTGTTCCTTAAATTTAAAAGTTCTCCTTTTTTTGTTTTTTAGCTTGACATTATTTGCAGATATCATTAGCAGGCTTTGTAATCTTCAGAAAATCCCTCACAAATTGAATTAAACTCACCAAGTTATCAAAATTACTATGACACATCCTTCGATGCCATAACTAACTCTCATTAATCTATGCCATTAGGAAATATCTACTATCTATCCTCAACTGATATACATTTCAATCTGTCCTCTTTCTTGTTGTAATCACAGTTGCAAACCTTTTTTCTAATCTCACACCCATCATCCTAAAAAAGCAAGATTATATCCATTTTCACACTTTTTTCCAACACTCAAAAGGTTATGGTTTAAGCCTTTAAGATAGAAAACATTGTTAGTATTATGTTTGCCATCAAAACTGATAGAACCAATTCCAACTATCCTAGTTGTCTGATCATCTCCAAATCTAACAACACCTCCATCATATTTTTCAAGCTTTAAAAACTTACTCTTGTCACAAGTTATATGATTTGCACATCCACTATCAATAATCCATTCATCTTTATCTCTTCTAGAATGAAAAGTAGATACAACAATACCTTCTATTTTAGTAGCATCTTCCAAAGATTTTTCCTTCATATTTTTGTGAAGGTTAGCAAAACAAGATTCTTCCTTTACCACCAAGAACAAACATTCACTGTCTCTTTCATAATTAGATTCATCATTAGAAATATTTGCATCTTCTATAACATAATAAGTTTTCCTATTTAACTTTCCTTTGATTCTGTTATTCTTTTAATTTATAATTCTGTCAAGACATCTAGAAGTATAATGACCTATCTTTCCATAGCTAAAACATTTAAAGGGAAATTCACCTTTGTACTTTTCGGCTACTTTCTTCATTCTTCTCACAAAGTTCATCTAAATCTCATCAAACTTCTCTTCATCAGATTCCTCATCTTTTATTGAATTGGTATCCTTAAATACAATTTTTGTTATTGCACTAGTAGAACCAAATTCTCTCATCTCAAAAGCAAGTAATGAGCCATACAAGTATTCCCTACTATACTTATTCTGATTATGTGATTCTTCTAATTCTAAAACCTTATAGATATAGGGTTAAGTAAGAGTTCTGAGTACCTTTTTCACAACTTCACCTTCCAAAAACTTACCACTAAGACCTCTAATCTCATTTACAACATCGTCTATCTTCTACAGATAGCTAGTTATATTGTCTTCTTTATCCATCTATAAGCATTGATATTTGGTTTAAATAGCATTCTACAACTTAGCTTGTTTGACTATATCATGTTTCCTTCATAAGTCTTTTCTAATTTATTCCAAACATCATGAGCAGATTGCAAAGATATATCTTTTTTTAATTCAGTCTTAAGAAGAGCACTAAATATATAGCAAACCTTTCCTTTCCATTATCTTGAAATTCCTTGATCTTGTTTGAAGTGTTCACACCAGTCAATGGCTTAATGTACTTTTGTGTAACAAAATTCCAAACTTCATAGCTGAGAGAAATTAGGTAACCTTGTATCTTCACTTTGTAGAAAGCATAATCAGATCCATCAAACATAGGAATTGTCAATTTGTGTGACATTAGGATCTCCTCAAGCAGTTAAGCTCTTCTCGAAGGAACCAAAGCTATAATACCAATTTTTGAATGTTCTCACATACAAGACAACTGAGAGGGGAGTGAATCAGTTGTTCACATAACTATAAAAAACTTTTCCTTTAATAAAATCCACAGTAACTTAACTTTATCACTTAATGGACACAGAATATTATGAACATGAAAAACTAAACACACAATACACAATGGAACACCAAATTTGATGTGGAAAACCCTATTAAAGGAAAAACCACAAAGAATGTTATTCTCAACATATGAACACCTATTAGGGTGACACTATTTAAGGTACTTTTTATAAAGAAAGGCTCACTGGCCAGATTCAGAAGAATAAAAGAGAAAGAATCTACCACTAATGTGCCTTTTCAACCATAAGATATGTAGATACCTTTGGCTCACTACTTCTGGTAGCTAAGACATGATATTCTACACTGGTCAACACTCTTCACTAACTCAAACAACACTTATCAAATGATCGGGAAGATACATCCTCTTTCACACACCTTCATCGCATACACATATGCCAAAACTCACCTCCATTCCATTTCACATTTTACATGTTGGCATTGCACACTCTAATGAGAATTGAAGGTAATTGAAGGTTTTGTCAATGATGGCAACCTTGCAACCTTGTGGATACCTTCAGGAAATCTTGTGGCATTCATCTGGTAAACCATCGGCAGGCAAGCACCGGCACCG
This sequence comes from Cryptomeria japonica, assembly GCF_030272615.1. NCBI lineage: Eukaryota > Viridiplantae > Streptophyta > Pinopsida > Cupressales > Cupressaceae > Cryptomeria > Cryptomeria japonica. The sequence continues at coordinate 232,372,444 of NC_081411.1, read as the reverse complement.
ATAGACACTTCAACGGCAGAGACAACAATGTATACCGGCACCCCAATCGACAAGAACAACTTTTGATTATTGTATTTAATTGTAAATATCTTTTGTAAAGCCAACATGGCATACTGTAATAAGACTCATATATGTATGAGATCTTATAAATCATTTTGACATGGATGATAGACATAGAAGATGAATATGGTAGAAGTGATGAGCGAATATTAAGGCAGATTTTGTATAAGGTTATGGTTATAGTATGAGCTTAAACTGGTACTGAACCTGGCATAGAAGATGTTGAATTATAGCAGTACATTATATTAGATTCTCATAATCCATTTGTAAGTCAGTGAGACTTCCATTTTGTAAATTGAGCAGTGAGCTCTAGGCAGTTGGCCTTCCTACATGTGCAGGCACCACATTGTAAGTAATATCCATTCATTGGCCAGTGAGTGAATATTGTGGGTCACAAATCCCGCCAAGGTTTTTCCCACACCAGCTTTCCTTGTTAAAAATCTTTTGTTATGGTGTGCTTTCTATGTTTTCTTTATTATTCCTATTTATTGCATTAATTCTTATTTACCGGTACACTATTTTGGAATGCAAAATACTTAATAAGGTCAAATATTTTGTTAACCGATTAGATATCGATTCACCCCCTCCCCCCCCTTCTCAGTATCTTGGGGACTGTCATTAATCCTAACATTACACACTTCCCCTTATCTTCATCAATAAATTATCTTTTGTATTTATATCACCCTTACAAATGCAAAATCTCCTAAAGTCGACTAAGCATCTTAATTGAACACAATTCAAATTACGTAGGTACTAAACATTCCCATGGTGGAAAAGAATGTAAAGTGAACCACAACACATCTTAACTAAGACCTTTGAAATAACTATCATACATGATACACAAAGATCCATAATCATCGGAGCAATAATGTGAAGTGTAAACACCTGAGGTCAGCCAAACCTAGATTAAAATCCATCAAAATTTGAAACCATGCTTTTGAAGCCCAAGAACACATGCCAAATGAATAGAGTGGAGCTAAAGTAATGAAAACACTAATAATCAATCACACACAAAGAATGCATCACACAAAACCGGATATATGAGGAAAACCCAATATGGGAAAAACCTCGGTGAGAAATGTTGTTGGAGTCTACTGCTCCAATCTAGCCTCACAATGGAATAACAGTTTTACAATATTTTAGGGCACCAACCCCTAGCAATTTATGGGCACTGAGCACCCACTCTATGAAACACAATAGATAAATTTAGATACAATGAAATCTCCTTGTTACAAATGAAATTTTGTAACTCATCACTTTGCACTCATTCACTCTTTGAAGCCTTCTTACCAGTTCAAACATTGTCGGTTCACTTGACTGTTATACTCTGTGACATCTTACCGGTTACTCTGTTTCTTACCGGTTAAACCCCTCTTACCGATTCTTCCTCCAACACCCTTAGTCACTTCAAAATTTAGCACTTAAACACTCAAACTATTTAGTCCGCAAACCAGCATCTAGCATCACAATTTCAAATCTTCAGCCAGCATATATATACATATGCTTTACTGCCAAAATGAAAAATCAAACTTCATGCACCTAGGGTTTTCTTCACCAACCCAATCCATATCAATTCAAATCGGATCTCATCTCCACTATTGACAACCTACAATAAATCAAACAACACCGCCATATTTGATTCTTCCAATACACATTTACTATCTTTAGCAAAAATATCGGCCATGCTTTTGTCAATCACAATAAATGATCTAGTTGTTTCCATCTCCAAATCCGATCTACCATCAGACATCCTTCATCGATCATTGCATCACAAATCTATGTTTTTCAATCTGCTTTGAGCTGCAAACCTCTACAATCAATCTATGATTTCTCCAATCTTCATTTAATGTCAACCTAATCAACAACTACTTCGATGATGCACTGTTCACGTTCCACTGCATGTTTACGACCTGGAGACCACGTGTTATCTTCGTCGACATCACCTCAATTCACTATGTCAGTTCTATTAAGGAATTTAGATCAGAGATAGAGAATACAATAGTCTAGTAATATGTAGTGAGGATAGACTTTAATAAGATCACTACAATGAATATGTTTTACCTTCGATGTGTATGTTGGCATATGTGCAGAGTTTGATGACATGATGGGATTGTATGTTGTCATTGATGTCAATATGTTGAAGTACAAACCGGTATATTGAAGTAATCAAACTGGAAAGTGAACCGGTATGATGAAGTGTGAACCGGTATGTTGAAGTAAATCGGCAAGTGAACCAGTATATGCAAAGTTTGTATTGGGGTTTTACCTGATAAGACTACCGATTGGTAATCTTAGCTTCAGGGTTTCTGGTTGATGCATTCCAAGTTTGTGTGATTCGACTGATGACATCCTATGATGAGTTAGCATTGAAATGAAGATTAGATCACGTTGCCATGTCAGCCTTGTGTGCGTGAAGGATCTCCTTGAGGATCTTGCATGAAGAAGATTGATTCTATCTACCTCGAGATTGTGCAAAATCTTAATAAACGGTGGAGAGCGCGTGATGGGTTATCAACTTCCAGAAGCGGTGAAGAACGGACGATGGAGAACATCTTGAGATTTATTCAAGATTGTTTTACCCTATGTAATGTGTTTAAACGGCCAGGATTGGACCGACTGTATTGTTAATCTAGATGCTTAGGGTTTTAGGTTTTGGCCACCGACCTAATTGTTGTCTATAAGGTCGATGATCATTTTTATTTGAAGTTGTTGGCAAATGAATGTATGTGAAGTGATTCTTGCCAGACCTAAGAAGTGAGTATAGATCTGTAGAGTGTGATTGCAGATGTAAAGGAACTGAAGTGGATCTGCCTTGGCATTAAGTGTTGTTATCATATCAAAGTATTACCTATTGACTTCTAACCATTTCAGCAGATGGAAAATCCCTTTACCGGGTAGCTTTAACAGGTTTTTTGTAAATCCTTTAACAGGATGACTCAAAATCATTGAGTTCTTCAAATCCTCTTACAAGGTAACCTTTAATAGGGTTTTAACCTCTAACCGGGTATTTAGCCATCCCTTAACCGGGTGATCCCTAGCAGGATCGGTTCCTAACAGAACCAGTTGTAAAGTCTTTAACCAGACTAGGCTCCTAACAGAGCGAACTTCAGAAGAGTTCAAGAACAACTTGTGGGTATTCATCCCCATCATGGTTTTTCCCAGTTGGGTTTCCACGTGAAAAATCAATGTGTTATGTGTGATGCTTTTTTATGTGATGTTTTAGTGTTTTCTGTTAAGCGGTAATGCAAGTTGATCCAATGGTCATTGTATTTCTTATGTATTACTTTCTTAAGCATATGGGTGAAGTTGAGATGAGATATTAGGTTTTGAGAAGATCTAGATGTTACCATTTTATGTCTTTTACAGTCATACTATGTTTTACCGGTAGTGCCTTGATTTAGATTGGTGCTATTGTTTACCAGTTAGTGCAATCTTTGCAGTTTAAGTTGTTTAAGAAGTTTTTGTCCATACTGATTCACCCCCGCCTCTCAGTATCTGTTGGGTATTTATTGTTCATCATTATTCATCAATGGGTATAAGAGCGTCCTCCAGGTCCTCTATGTTATAAGCTTAACCACTTGAGGAAAAGATCTTATTCTAATGATGAAGAGGGAAGGTCCTAAGTTCAACAGAGATAACTTTAAGATATGGAAGGACAGAATGAAGATCTACATTAAAAGCATGGGTTCTCAACACTGGAACTATGTTGAGAATACTTATGTTGTCCCTAGCGGTACTCTCACCAATGATCAAAGAAGAGAAATTCAGGAGAATGGGCAAGTCATGGAAGCTCTTATCAGCAATCTATCTGATATTGAGTTTATAGATGTTCAGGATAAAGACAATCCCAAAGATGTATGGGATACTCTAGAGACTATCTATGGTGGTGATGAGCATGTGAAGCAAGCTAAGGAAGAGAGCATTAGGGGAAAATTTGAAGACATGCGGATGGTTGAAGGAGAGACCATTCAACAATATGGGATAAGAATTAAAACTATTGTAGGAGACATCAAGAGTGCAGGAGGCAAAATAGACGATCCCACCATTGTTAGCAAAGTTTTGAGATCCTTATTATCGGTCTATGCAATAAGGGTTGTCGCTATTCAAGGGTTGAGATCTATTGACAAGACAAAGGTATCCCTTGACTCCATCATTGCTAAGTTGACCGTATATGAGCTAAACAGTTATGATGGCAGTGTTCAGAAGACTGAATCAGCCTTTAGAGCATCTGTTGCACTATCTAGAAAGGGGAAAGAGGCTGGTACTAGCTATGAACCTAGACAAAATAGAGATATGGATGATGAGGAGATCCTGATGGAATTTGAAGCTCTTCTTGCCAAGAGACTTACTAAGGGAACCAAAAAATACAGAGGTAAGCTCCCTTTGAAATGTTTTTCTTGCAATAGGATAGGACACATTGCTGTCAACTATCCCAACAGTGATAATAAGGACAAACCAGAGAAGTTTAAAAATCTCAAAGGAGGAAATAGGAGAAACTCTCTTGTTGCAATCGATGAAGGTGTCACTAATGATGAATCAGAAGATGAAGAAAGCAAAGACATAGTGTTTGTAGTCGTTAAGGAAGATGTGTCAGACAAGAAGGCTCGTGTCTCCAGCTTTGATAATTCTAATGAGTGGATTATTGATAGTGGATGTTCTCACCACATGACTGGTGATTGGAGGAAGTTTTTGTCTCTAGAAGAGTACGATGGAGGTGTAGTCTGATTTGGTAATGATGGACCATGTATGGTAAAAGGCAAAGGGTCCATCTCTCTAAATGGAAAAAGCAGTGTTGATAATGTGTATTGGGTAGAAGGTCTCAGGCATAACCTTTTGAGTGTTGCCCAACTAAATGATAAAGGACTCACTCTGGAATTCAAAGATGGAGTGTGCAAAATAAAAGGAAAGAGTGGTGAACTGATGGCCACCGGTATGCAGACTAGAGGTAACTTATTTCAGCTAAATACAAATATCAGTCAATGTCTAATGGCTAAGTTTGATGATAGCTGGATATGGCATAGAAGACTCTACCATGTAAATTTTGATAATATTGTGAAGGCTAGTAAGATCAAGGTAGTTAAAGGATTTCCTATGCTGAACAAACCAGAGAATCCTTTGTGTAGAGAATGTCAACTGGGGAAAATGTCTTCCTCAACCTTTAAAGGTAAATATTTCATAGCAGATAATTTACTTGATCTTGTGCACATTGATTTGTGTGGTCCTATGAAAACTAGGAGTGTTCAGGGAGATAGGTACTTTATGATTCTCATTGATGATTGCTCAAGAATGATGTGGGTCACATTCTTGAAAGACAATTCTGAAGCTTTTGGGAAGTTTAAAGCCTTCAGAGCACTAGTTGAAAAGGAAAGCAGTAAGAGAATCAAATGCCTTAGAACCGACCAAGCAGATGAGTTCACTTATGGTGAATTCTGTTAGGATTCCCAAAGATACTAAGAGGGGGGGTGAATCAGTATCTAACCGGTATATAAATTTACTTGACTTAAAACATGAAAAACATATTAAAACTGTGTACCAGTAAACCAGAAATAATGCAATAAACAAGAATAATAGTAACCACATGAGAAGCACACCATAACATAGTATTTTAACGGGGAAACCCAGTGTGGGAAAAACCTCAGTGGGATTTTTGACCCACAGTATTCGCTTACTGGCCAATAAGGGAATATTAATCTTACAATAGGGGTTTGCACATGTAGGAATGCCAAGTGTCTAGAGCTCACTGCTCAATTACAAAAGAAGTCACACTGACTTACAAAATGGATTATACTAATCCAATGTCTTGTACTACTTCAAATCAGCATCTGTTATGCCAGATTCAATACTGGTTTAATGCTAATAAATAAATCATTAACTAATATTTTGCATATTAGGTCTGCTTATCTTGCATCCTATTTCACATATTTCCTATTACAAAATGATCTCATACATATATGAGTCATATGACAACTAATCATGTCAGCTTACAATGATTTTACAATTAATTACAAAATTCATTTTAAACAAAATTGAAGTCGGCCAAGGTGTCGGTATCCTTCCTTTCACTGTCGATGTAGAGTCTATCTGTCAGTGTCGGTGTCAGTGTCGGTATCATATGATTGCAAGGTTTCCATCAATGAAAAAATCTACAATCACCTACAATTTCTCATTGGAGTGTGCATATGCCAACAATCTCCCCCTTTGGCATTGATGGCAACACTCATGAGAAAAATCAAAAGTGTCCAAAATGATATCCAAAAATAGTCTGCCAAAACATTGTCTTTCCAAAATTGGCTCAAAACTGTATGCTCAAAACTATATGCTCCTCCTAAGTAGATGAAGTCCCTTCCTTCTGACCATTTTTCTCATCACACTACTCCCCCTTTGACATCAATGACAAAGGTTGTCGTTCGCTGTCAGTGGAGTCTTATTGGGATTCTTGTAATTGGTGGGTTACAATCTGAAAGATATTTGTCAAAACTAAGTTTATACCATTGCTGAAAGTTTTTCTATCTTTTATTGCCTCTTGTGTTCTTTGCACTGTACCGGTGAATATGTGCATTTTCTCTTCCGGTGTCTTCAGTCCAGGAACCAGAGCTTCAGATATTTCTTTTCTCAAAGAAGTAAGGTATTCAAGTCTTGGACTAAGTCTGCATTTCAAGTCCTTTGCCTTATCCTTTATTCCCTGTTTGTCATTTTCTAACTTCTTGATTTTCTCTTCTTGTTCTGCAATCTTCTTTTGTAACTCCAAAAATGAATATGATGTTCTAATCAAATTGTCAGCAATATTATTTATCTTATCTTGTGCTTTGTTGATCTCCTTGTCAAGATCCTCTATTAGGATATTCATTTTGCAAGTATCCCTGTACAGTTTCTTGAAGTCATAGATTATTTCTCCAAGTTTCGGTAAAAGGGTGTCCATTTCTTCCTTGTTCTCCTTTACAATATCCTCAAATAATTTCTCTTTTTCTTTTATCATTCTCTCCTTAAATGTATTCTCATTTATTTGATCAATAGTTAGTAGGTTGTCGGTAATGAACTTAGACAATGTGTCTAGTTGACCTAAAGAATCTTTATTCTCAACACTGCACTTTGGTGCTATCAATTTAAGAATTGGTATTGTATCATCAATAGCCTTATAGGCTTGTGCATTGCATTCTGTGATATTCTTTATTGAATCTAACAAGACCTTTGTTACATTAGTAGGTCTAAATTTTGTCATAGCTATACCAGATGTTTGTCCAATAGTCTTTATAATAGCCATGCTACCGGTTGTGGTTATTACCTTGCTTGATTCGACCTCTAGTAGGTCTGTTTGTGTTTGCATTTCTACAAACAAAGGTTTATGCTTTTCAGTTTGGGTCGGTGGCACTGTGTCTATCTAAACCTATGCTTCAACAAGTACCAGTTTTGGTTTCTCTATCTGTGTCTCAAAGGGTTTCTCTGATCTTATAACTGTCGGTTTCTCAGATGTAATCTCAATTTGTACTTCTGAAATATCTTTAGCCGGTTCTTTAGATGGTTTATCTGTTGTTTCTATCGGTTTCTCAGTGGTATCCTCTACCGATTGCTCTTTTTATGCTGGTTTTTCTGTGTTCATCTCAACCTCTGCAGCCAGTGACTCAGTAGTCACATTTTTCTCCTTATCCTTAGTGGTTTCTCTGTCAACCACAACGTTAACTTCCTGAGTGTCTACATTTACAGTATACAAAATTTCTGATTCAGGGTTTGTATCTTCTACCAGAGTCTCCATACTCTCAATGGCTGATTGATTTTCAGTAGTGTCTACCGGTGGAGTATCTGAAAGAGGTGGGGGCACATTGTTTGTTATTTTCAGGCTTGGTGGTCCACCTACCTTACCTTTTCCCTTATCTCTATCCTTTTGATATACTTTGATATACTTTGGCCTAAGTAATTCTTCCTCTTTTTCTTTTTCCACAAAGAATATATCCCATCCATCTGTTGTTTCCTTAGATACTTCAGTTACTTTGCCAGCCATTAGTGCTACATGTCGGTGAGTAGTAGAAAATACTATCCGGTTAGCCTCACTGATTAATTTGTCTATTTCATCATGTGAGTTAACTAGATGCACTGCCAGTAATTTTTCAATCTTAATCTTTTTATCCAGTTCAACAATGGCTAATCTTCTAGCTTCTAATCTCCTATACAAGTCATTTGGAATTTCATCAACAATTTGCATCAAAAATTTCTTGTATATATCTAAGTGTAGAATTACACTGTTTTCTATGCTTTCCTTATCATCAGCTGACAGTGTATTGTATATTTTATTGATGTTCTTCAACTTACCATCCTCTGTAATTTTGCTAAGAAGTTTGTCTAGAGGAGCAATAGTCTGTTTCACCTTCTTCTTCTTAGGAGTCATTTTCTTCACTGGAGGCCTTACTGTCTGTTGCTTCTATCTTGTCCTTTTTGGTGTAGGAGAAGGTACCGATGAGGGTTTTCTTTTCCTTTCAACCCTTTTAAATACAGAAGGTATATCACTCTCAAAAGAAGTTTCAACCAGTGAAAGATGAGTTTCTGGTTGAGGTGCTACCAACTCACTTTCACTTATACCAGTTTGTCTCAAAACATTTTCCTTGATTGCCTTTGCCTATCAGGTTCCTTTTCTTATAGTTGCTTCAACTTTCTTAACCCTTTTCCTAGATTGAATAGTACTTTCTATTGTTTTAGCACTACCACACACTTTCTCTTCCAGTTCCTTTGGAGCTTCAAGGAGGGATTTTGCATAAGTTTCTATGATGTTGCCATCTATTTCATAGCCCATTTCAATTACCCAAATAGTTCTAGGGATAACTGCCTCCATCCAGATTTCATATTTCTCAATCACAAAATAGATTTCTTTTTTATACTTATCCATAATAGCTTGTGATAGTCTTACTCTAGTCTTCATTCGAGCCTTCAATGCTTGAAAATGCTCATTTATGTTTTTCTCCATGTTCTCTCCCAAATTGTTCAATAGATCTGATAGTTGTTTTCCTATCGGTATGTCAAAGCCAAAATCTCTAGCACCAATACTGGGTACTTGTTTAGTTATGTAGAGCATCAAACAAACAAGTAAGTTTCTGAATTTGAATGTTCCTTTCTTATCTCCTTTAATCTTTCCCAAATTGTCTATCAGCTCGTCTTTAAGCCATTCACATATATCTATTCTTGCATTATCATTGACCATATCATAGGCACTCTTGATACATAGGCTAGAAATTGAATTTAACCTATTTGCATGTGTAGCCTTATAACCTAAGATCATACTGATAAATCTGACATTTATATCCTTCACATCATTTACCCTTAGAGATCTTTTATCAAATGTTGCACCGGTTAGGTTTATCACTGTGTCATTTGAGACCTTCTTTGTTTTGTCTAGTCTATTACCAGTGGAGGGTAACCCTATTACACCTTTTACTACTTCTTTTGTGATTTTATGAATAGAGTCTAACCAGAAAAATTCACCATGTACTCTACTTAACACAATCCTTATGATATCCTTGGGAAAATCCAGGATACTAAGAATTTCAGTGAAACCTAGGGTTTCTACTATCTTATGTTCAGGTTTGACATTTCCAGATTCATCACAAATCACAATTTTAAACATGTTCTTAATCTCATCATCACCTAATTCATCAATATGACAATGTATATACATCATAGGGTCTTCCGCATATACTACTCCTTTAGGGATTTGAGAAAATGCACCTATGCTATCATCTTTCTTTGCAATTTTGGGAACCAGTTTGAAAATGGGTCTAGGGCACTTAATAACCTCAACAACAGTAGGGTTTGCAATAAATTTAGGAGTGGATGAAGATGCCATAGCTATAAATACCTCAATCTACCTTAGGGATGAATGCTTTGATGGATTGCTTCACTTCTTCGCTTAGAATACCTTCGCTCGGGAATTTCTGTGCTCTTTGAAGATTTGAATGCTTAGTGAATGAAAAAGGAGCCAAAACACTTGCTTTATAATGTTATTTTTGTCAACTACCACATTTGATGCTTGCCGATTAAGTCACAACTTGAGTCATCTACCGGTATAGAAGCAATTTCAACTTCTCACCATTAACCGAGGGAATAATAGCAAGTTTTTCATTTTGTTGCTAAACCCCCAAAGGATTTTTCTTCAGTTAGATGAAAAGTCTCATGTCGGTGGAGTGTTACTCTATTCTATCGGTGGAGGAGTATTCCCATCAACATTCAGATCTGACTTTTTGATCCATTGTTTTGAGAATTATTACTTTACCTCTTCAACCTTTTCTTTACCTTTCAAACTAGGACCTTTGTTATTTGTCGATGATGCCTTACTTATACAAAATTTTGCAATATGTCCAATTTTGTTACAGGCATAACAAGTCACATTGTTCTTCTGAATAGCTTTCCTATATCCTATGTCGATATGTGTTCTGCATTGATTAGATAAGTGTCCAAATCTTCCACAAATATAACATCTTACATTCATTCTGCAATTCTCTGAATTATGACCAACTTTGTTGCATTTAAAACATTGACCGGTGGGTGTATTAGTATTCTAAAAATTTCTAGATCTACACTGATTTTCTCTATGACCATACCTGTTATGGTTAAAGCATTTGCCATTAAATTTATAAGCAGTAGGTTGTCTTACCGGTTTTCTATGATCATGATTGTTTGCAGTACCGGAGCTTTCACCAAGTTCAAAGCCAAGGCCATTTGTATCACCATTAGGTTTCTGATTCTTTAGCATGTCACCAAGTTCTTCTAAACTTTTCTTGAATTTCTCCTTGTGTTGATTTGCAGCAGTCAGTTCACTCTCCAAGATTCCTTTCTATCTTATGAGTTTTGTCTAAGGGTTTTGTTGAATTTACCCTGTAAATTTAAAATTCCTTTGGAAAGCAAACTTGTAAATGAAAATTTGAATTTTAAATTGCATAAATACTTGGATCTAAGAACATAAATCAGAATTAACGGTGTAAGGAGTTGGGTTCACTAAAATGTAATGGTGAAAACTTAGGGCTTCCACCATAGAAAGATGAAAATTGCTAAAAAAAATTTAGTGAATCCGGAGGGCTTCAAATTTTCTGTGTGCATAAGATCTGTCTTCAACATATCATTTTCATGACTAAGTCTTGTGTTTTTATTTCCAGCATCATTTAGTCTTCTAACCAAGTCTTCTTCATTCTTCTTTCTATCTTCAATTTCTTTACAAAATCTCATAGTCATATCCTGCATCTCATTCTTTGTTGTACTGATTTCTTGTCTTAGCTTATTTATCAAATCATTAAGAGTTTCCTTTTCATTTTCCTCATTCTACATATTTTCACAAAGTTCTCTCCTCTTGTTCCTTGCAATAGTAAAATTCTCTTGAAGTGCTTGAATAATATCCTGAGCAGCCTTTAGATCATCTTCAAGTTTGATATTCTTCACTTTTTCTGCATCATAGTCTGTAAGAGTTGTTTCGAATTGTTTCCTCAAGTTTTCCATCTCTACCGGTGACAAGACCTTCCTCAAGTTGTTAGGCTTCTGAAAATAGAGGACCAGGCTCTGATACCAATTGTTAGGATTCCCAAAGATACTAAGAGGGGAGGTGAATTAGTATCTAACCGGTATATAGATTTACTTGACTTAAAACATGAAAAACATATTAAAACTGTGTACCGGTAAACCAAAAATAATGCAGTAAACAAGAATAATAGTAACCACATGAGAAGCACACCATAACACAGTATTTTAACAAGTAAACCTGGTGTGGGAAAAACCTCAGTGGGATTTGTAACCCACAATATTCACTTATTGGCCAATAAGGGAATATTACTCTTACAATAGGGGCCTGCACATGCAGGAAGGCCAAGTGCCTAGAGCTCACTGCTCAATTACAAAAGAAGTCACACTGACTTACAGAATGGATTATACCAATCCAATGTCTTGTACTACTTCAGATCAGCATCTTTTATGCCAGATTCAGTACCGGTTTAAGCTTTGCTACAACATAAATCCTTAACCAATATTTTGCATATTAGGTCTGCTTATCTTGCATCCTATTTCACATATTTCCTATTACAAAATGATTTCATCCATATATGATTCATATTACAACTCACCATGTTGGCTTACAATGATTTTACAATTAAATTCAAATTCATTTTAAACAAAATTAAAGTCGACCAAGGTGTCGGTATCCTTCCTTTCACTGTCGATGTCCTGTGTGCCGGTGTAGAGTCTGTCTGTCGGTGTCGGTGCCAGTATCGTATCATTGCAAGGTTGCCATCAATGACAAAACCTACAATCACCTACAATTTCTCATTGGAGTGTGCATTTGCCAACAAATTCAATAAGTACTGTGAAGAGAATGGCATCAAGAGGCAACTGTCTGCCCCCCAAACTCCATAGCAGAATGGCCTAGCAGAAAGGAACAACTAGACTGTAGTTGAAGCTACCAGAACGATGTTGATTCAAGGGAAGGTTGCTCACACTTTTTGGAGAGAAGTGGTGAGCACTGCAGTCTACACTATGAACTGGGTACTCATCAAGAAAGGTAAGGATAAAACTCCTTATGAGTATTGGATTGGTAAGACTCCAATAGTAAGCTACTTTAGAGTGTTTGGTAGCAAGTGTTATATCAAGAGAAGTGAATACCAGAGCAAGTTTGATGCAAAATGTGATGAGGGAATATTCCAATGGTATTCTACCAAGAGCAAATCTCTCAAGTGTTTTAACAATAGGACTCAGAGAATTGTTGAAAGTATCAATGTTCGAGTTGATGAAACCTCTGAGAAACCTGAGGAAACCAGTAGTGAGCAAGCGGTAGATGAACCGGATGTAACCTCCTGCGAACTGATTGCAAAACAACCAAGTGCAAGTAACAGTGCTCCTACACCAGTAGATGTTGATGAAGATGAGGATGAAGAGGAAAAGCAAGAGGAATCATTTAAGATCATTCCTAGGTATGTAAAGCTACATCATGATCCAAAGCAGATCATAGGGGATAAGGATGCAGTAATACTTACAAGATGAAAGGTCAGAGAGAATTCTTGCATGATTTTAGAATTTGATCCCAAAATATTTAAAGAGGCACACAAAGATGAAGACTGGATTAAGGCTATGGAAGAGGAACTTGACCAGATAGAAAAGAATGGTACATGGTCTTTGGTACCCAGACCTAACCACAAAAATGTTATTGGCACCAAATTGGTTTTTAGAAACAAGCTAAATGAAGATGTCACAGTGGTAAGAAACAAAGCAAGATTGGTATGTAAGGGATATGCTCAAGAAGAAGGAGAAGACTATGGAGAAACCTTTTCTCCAGTAGCTAGATTGGAAGGAGTTCAAATGCTACTTGCATATGCAACCTTCAAGGGATTCAAAGTGTATGAGATGGATGTAAAATCTACATTCCTGAATGGAATACTTGAAGAGGAAGTGTATATAGAGAAACCACATGGATTTTCCCTATCAGAAGGTAGTGATATGGTGTGTAGGCTACATAAAGCCTTGTATGGATTGAAGCAAGCACCTGGAGCATGGTATGAACATTTACACTCCCATCTTGTGAAGATTGGATTTGAAAGAACAAGTGAATATAGAAATATCTATCTTAAGATAGAAGGAGATCAGATTCTAATCTGTGAAGTGTTTGTTGATGACATAATTTTTGGTGGAGATGACAAGATGAGCCATGCGTTTGCAGATGAAATGAAGAAGGAATTTGAGATGTCACTAATCAGAGAGATTAAGTTCTTCATTGGACTACAGATTCAACAGATGAAAGATGGTATCTTTATCACTCAGTCCAAGTATGTCAAAGAGGTGTTGAAAACCTTTGGCATGGAAGACAGCAAACCGGTTGGTACACCGATGATGACCGGTTGTAAATTATCAAAAGAAGATGATTCAACATTGGTGAATGAGAAGGAATACTGGTCAATGATCGTTAAGTTGCACTATGTAGTACACAACAGACCAGACATTGCACATGCAGTGGGCATTGTTGCATCTTTTCAGAAAAGTCCAATAGAATCCCACTTGGTAGCAGTCAAGCGGATTCTTAGATATCTGAAGGGAACTATAGATTACGGTTTGTGGTATCCACACAATAATGATTTCAATCTCAAAGTATTCACAGATGCTGATTGGTTTGGTAATATGGACGATCGAAAGAGCACAACCGGTGGTGCATTCTTTCTCGGTGGTAGACTAGTCTCATGGATGAGCAAGAAGAAGAGTTGTATCTCTCAGTCCATAGCAGAAGCAGAATATGTAGCAGCATTTATGAACTGCACTCAGACAATTTGGATGAAGCATGTATTAAGTGGTTTCAAAGTCCCTGTATCTGAACCAATGAGCATATTTTGTGATAACACAAGTGCAATTAATATTTCCAAGAATCCGGTATTGCATGCTAGAACCAAGCACTTCGATCTCAAGTATCATTTCTTGAGGGAGAAAGTTCTAAATAAAGAGGTTGTATTGGAACATGTTTCCAGTAAAGAGCAGTTGGCAGATATATTCACCAAGCCTCTACCGAAGGCTACATTTACCTATTTAAGAGGTGAATTAGGGGTGTTTCCCCTTCAAGAGGTGAACTAAAGGTATTTGCTCCACATCAGTCAGGTATTGCATTGTCAAATATTTTCAGGATTGATGTGTTTAAGGATGCTACTCCTCAAGGGGAGCAGCATATTGGAACATGGAAGCTTGTGCCTCCACTTTGGCATTGTTGTCAAAGGGGGAGAAGATGTGAAGAAGAGAAGATATCTGTAGTACTGAAGACATATTATATGGAAGAAGATGTAGAGATATCTTTGTGTATTGCCATCAATGCCAAAGGGGAAGATTGTTGGCATATGTGCAGAGTTTGATGACATGATGGGATTGCATGTTGTCATTGATGTCAATATACTGAAGTATGAACCGGTATATTGAAGTAAGCAAACTGGTAAGTGAACCGGTATGATGAAGTGTGAACTGATATGTTGAGGTAAGTAAATCAGCAAGTGAACTGGTATATGCAAATTTTGTATCGGGGTTTTATCTAATAAGACTACCGGTTGGTAATCTTAGCTTCAGGGTTTCCGGTTGATGCATTCCAAGTCTATGTGATTCAACCGATAGCATCCTGTGATGAGTTACCATTGAAATGAAGATTAGATCATTTTGCCATGTCAGCCTTGTGCGCGTGAAGGATCTCCTTGAGGATCTTGCATGAAGAAGATTGATTCTATCTACCTCGGGAATGTGCAAAATCTTAATAAACGGTCGAGAGCGTGTGATGGGTTATTAGCTTCTAGAAGCGGTGAAGAACGGACGATGGAGAACGTCTTGAGATTTGTTCAAGATTGTTTTACCCTATGTAATGTGTTTAAATGTCCAGGATTGGAGCGACTGTATTGTTAATCTAGATGCTTAGGGTTTTAGGTTTTGGCCACCAACCTAATTGTTGTCTATAAGATCGATGATCATTTTTATTTGAAGTTTTTGGCAAATGAATGTATGTGAAGTGATTCTTGCTAGACCGGAGAAGTGAGTAGAGATCTGTAGAGTGTGATTGCAGATGTAAAGGAACTGAAGTGGATCTGCCTTGGCATTAAGTGTTATTATCAAATCAATGTATTACCTGTTGACTTCTAACCATTTCAGTAGATGGAAAATCCCTTTACCCGGTAGCTTTAATGGGCTTTTTATAAGTCCTTTAATAAGGTGACTCAAAATCATTGAGTTCTTCAAATCCTCTTACAAGGTAACCTTTAATAGGGTTTTAACCTCTTAGCAGGTATTTAGCCATCCCTTAACAGGGTGATCCCTAGCAGGATTAGTTCCTAGCAGAACCAGTTGTAAAGTCTTTAACTGGAATAGGCTCCTAATAGAGAGAACTTCAGAAGAGTTTAAGAACAACTTGTGGGTATTCATCCCCGCCGTGGTTTTTCCCAGTTGGTTTTCCACGTGAAAAATTAGTGTGTTATGTGTGATTCTTTTTCATGTGATGTTTTAGTGTTTTTTATTAAGCGGTAATGCAAGTTGATCCAATGGTCATTGTATTTCTGATGTATTACTTGCTTAAGCATATGGGTGAAGTTCGGATGAGAAATTAGGTTTTGAGAAGATCTAGATGTTACCAGTTTATGTCTTTTACAGTCATACTGTGTTTTACTGGTAGTGTCTTGATTTAGATTGGTGATATTGTTTACCAGTTAGTGCAGTCTTTGTAGTTTAAGTTGTTTAAGAAGTTTTTGTCCATACTGATTCACCCCCCCCCCCTCAGTATCTATTGGTATTTAATATTTGTCATTATTCATCAGTGTATATATATAACTCTAACTATTAATCTTGTATGATAATATCGACAGCTTGCTGGTTCGTGAAACTGCCACAGTTATTGGTTTCAGTTCACAGCAAGTGTCGATACCTATAAATAAAAGGATGAAGAGTCATGTCCACGTAGGGGCATAACTTCTACGAGGCTTATGCCACATAGATTCATGACCCTTCATTCAATGTCATTATATATTACTTGCTTCAATCCGAATTAAGTTATATCCTTAACACTCCCTCTTAACAAAAGAGGATTGAATTTTATAATTAAGTTTTAAGGAACAACATTCTAGATATACACATTCATTTGACATGATCATTCACTTAGTAACACTTACTAGTGAAATACTTCATATCTCATAGAGAGATGGATTATCTGATATCCAGCACTCTAGGACAACAACTACTTGAAGTCTTATCAGATTACAACCTTGATTCTAGTGACAATTATAACATTGTCATTATCACAGGTGAAATAATTTTAGTATCATGATATCCGGCACATTCGGGGATAGAAAATTAATATAGTCAATCATGATATGATTGTTGTCATAATTTTTGACATATTTAGGAACAATCATTTAATGATAACAATTCAATAACTCATCATAGCAAATTTAGTATCAAGATTTTTAGCACATTCTGGGACAACAACAATGTAGTCAATCTTGATGATAGATCAGGCTATTGTGAAAGTCGACACCTTACAATAGTGATCTTACACTTACATCACATGAAAGATCGTCACCTTCCATGACATAACACATACATGCAATATTACATTTAATATATTCATTAATATAAATTACATATGATTAAGATTAATATCAGAAATTTCCATTATAATTTAGTCATACCAAGTTTACCTCTAAAGTACTCCACTTTCAACTTTGCAAGAGGTTTGGTGAATATGTCGGCACTTTGCTCTTCAGTGCTGATGTAGGTCAATTTGATGACATCTATGTCTACCATATCTCTTATGTAATGGTATGGGATTTCTATATGCTTGGATCAATTATGAAAAACTAGATTTATAGAAATTTTGATGCAATTTTGATTATCACACTAAATCACTATGGGGTTTAGGGGCTTCCCAAATAGTCCAACTAGTAATTTCCTTAACCATAATGCCTCACGTGCTCCCATGGAGGTAGCCATATATTCAGCTTCAGTGGAATTCTGAGAAACTACTGATTGTTTTCTGCTAAACTAGGATATCATAGCTTATCCAAGACTAAAGCAACACCCCATTGTACTTTTACGATCAATGGAACTTCCTGCCCAGTCAGAATCAAAATACCCTTGGAGTTGTATCTCAACATTTTTATACTTCAAGCCAAGTCCAATAGTGTCATGCAAGTATCTCAAAATATGATTAGCAGCCATTAGGTGAATCTTCTTAGGTTCGCACATAAAATGACTTAACCCATTGGTAGTGTAACAAATATCAAGGTGAGTGTTTACTAGGTACATAAGAGATCCAATAATTTGTCTATAGTATGTAGGATCTGTAGAATCTGAATCTACTACTTCACTTTTGAGCTTATGAAGATTTTTTTCCATTGGATTGGAAAGAGGCTTACAATCTATCATACCAAATCTGGTCAGGATATCAGTGGTGTATTTTCCTTGATTTAGAAAAATATAATTCTCTTTTTTCCATACTTACAGGCCCAGAAAATAGTGCAGTAGACCTAGATCCTTCATATCGAATTAAGCCACGAGATCTTGTTTGTATTTTACAATGAGGTGATCTTCTCCTATTATCAACAAGTCATCAACATAGAGAACAAGTATTAACATGTCACCATCCAATATTTTGAAGTATATGTTAGAGTTTGCTTCATTTTTGGAATATCCTAGTTTGGAGAGATAACTATCTATCCTTCTGTACCATGCCTTGGGAGATTTCTTAAGGCCGTAGAGAGATTGTTTTAGTCTACACACAGAGATTTCTATCATGTGTAGCAAAGCCTTCAGGTTATTCTATATATACTTCTTCCTCAATAACACCATTCAAAAATGTGGTCTTCACGTTCATTTGGTGTATCTTCCACCCTTTGGGAAGCTGCAATGGCAATGATGGTTCTTACAGAAGTATATTGGGCAACTGGAGCAAATGTCTCTTTGTAATCAATTCCAACCTTTTGAGAGAACCCCCTGGCAACGAATCTAGATTTGTGTTTTTCAATACTACCATATGGTGCATATTTGATTTTGAATAACCACTTTGATGAGACAAGTGATTTGTCTTTTGGTCTAGGTACAATGTCCCAGACATCATTTTTTAAGATAGATTGGTATTCCTCAATCATTGCATATTTCCAAGCTTGACATGTTAAAGCCTCTTCAACATTTGATGGTTTAGATTTTGTAAGTTCGGTCATGAGGGAAACATTGCATGATTGACTTCTTGTTTTCTTATTCTCTTTGAATATTTCATCAAGTTCCACATTATTTTCTTCAATCATCTTTCTTTTCCATAGTGGTCTTTTCTTGTTGTTAGGATTTTCAACATTCTCAAAATTAGGTGATTGAATTTCATGATTTCTATGCTATTCTCCTTTTGATTTTTAATTGTAGGATTTCCATTTGATTATGTGGTTAGATCATCTTCTACACTTAGAGATAGTTTATAAGCAGCATCTTCTTCAAATTTGACATCTCTACTGATTTCAATGGATCTTCATCCCAGAATATAGACTCTATGTCCTTTAGTGGTTTCACTGTAGCCAACAAATATGCCTTTCTTCCCGAAGGGTTCTAGTTTGGTTCTCTTTTCTTTAGGAACGTGAATATACACGTGGCAACCAAATATTCTTGGATCGCTTAAATCTGACTTATTTCTGTTGGTGTAAATAAATATTCATTATGGATATTATTACACTTACTTAAGTTAACTTAGGATAATGCATTTCATAGTAGTTTGGATATGAGACACTTGGGTGTTTGTGTCACATTGGGATAGTGTGTGTAGGAGAAATTCCACCTTTTATGGTGTTGATCTTGTTATTACACTATCATATCCACTTATTGTGGAGTGATAATTCCACCTTCGGTGGGTGATCCACCTCATGCGGAATATTATATTATTTCTCCTACCTACCCACACCTATTTCCTACCTACCCTTGTTTCTCATTGAGCCACTTGTCATATTTGTGTGCTCATACATCCATATGGCCTTGCCTATATAAGCAAGCCTCTCTTCATTGTATTGGTTAATCCAGTTGATCATTTTTATATTGATGAGAATACAGTTTGTTCTTGTCATTCTATTGTCTCTTTTATGCTTTTCATTGTGCCCTTGATCTTGGCAAAATCCAACATGGTATCAAAGCTATTGGGGCTTCGTTGATCAGTTTTTGGAGACATTGTGGAAGGCTTCTATTTTCGGATTTGGGGATCTTCATTTTTTGGAGGCATCAAACAGCGATTTGGACATCACCGTTGAATCCGGGAGGCCATTTCCATAAATTTCGACTATAAAGTCGACCTATTTTGGTGAGGAAAAATTTTTTCCCCAATTTTGCTACATAGTACGGATTTTCGGATTTATTATTTATTTTTCAAAAAAAAAAAAAAAAATTCTTTTTTCTGAAAATTTTTTCAAAAATTAGAAAAATCAAAAAAAAATTTCAAAAAAAAAAAATCCGAAATCGAAAAAAAAGGGGAGAAAAATCAAAAAAAAAAAAAGGTGCATTTGTTTGGGGGTCCGCAGACCCCCCCCGTACACAGTACCTTCGGTGCAGGATTGTGCAGGTACCCTACACGCAGACCCGTACTATGTCCCCACAGACTCGTACCTTCCTGCAGCGCCCGTACCCGTGCCACAGACTGTCCTCCCGCGAGCCGCCGCCGGCGCCTCCTCCACAGCGCCGCTGTCCGCTCCCGGCCTCGGCTCCTCCTCCGGCTCTGCCCGTCCGCTCCCGGTCACCGCCGCTGCGCCTCCCGTGCAGCACAACCCCGCCTCCACGCCACCCTTGGCCTCCGCGCCCACCTCCACGCCGCCTTCGGCTCCGACAGTCAACGAAGACCGGTGGCCGCATCCGCCACGTGGCAGGCGGCCACTGGCCCGCGGGTTAAACCTGACACGTCGGCTTTTCTGTACAGTGACACGCAGAAAACCATACAGACAGTCAGCCATTCCATACACCACATCAACCGTACGGACGCCACGTCACCTGTTGAATCAGCTCGCCCAGTCAGCATTTTCCGTACAGTACGGAATACCCAGTCAGCAGGCCACATAATCTGTCCGTACAGTACGGACGCCCAGTCAACAGGGAGGCGAAGTTTTCGTGACGGTCATACGGCCGTCAAATTTACACAGTGTTTTTCTGACATCAGCGCCACATCAGCATTTTTTTGAAAATTTTTAACCCCTCTCCATTGGGCTTTTCAGTTTTGCAGTCCAACTTTGGAAGGCCATATCTTGCTCATTTTTGCTCCTTTTTTGGTGCAATTTTTTTTGAAATGGGATAAAATTTCGTGATCTTCGCAGTGGTGTGGTTATTTTCTGATTTTGATGCATAGGTTTTTCGGAATTTTCAGATTCTCTCAGCTGTACCTGTCTAATCCTCAATTCTGCAACTTCAAAGGCCTCGTTTGAGCTCATACGACCTCCTTTTCAGGTGCCGTTTTTCTTTAAAGTGCTTATTTTTTTGTCTACTTTCAGAATCTATGATCAGATTTCAGAGATTTTGAGTGAAAATTGTACTTTCAGATATTGGTCATATTTGGCCTATTAGGTACTTGTAAATTGCTTGGATCTTAGTTAGATCTCTTCCATTATCAGTTTGAGTCTCTTTTGGCCTTCTTGAGGCAGTTGTAAAATTGTAAAATCAGAAGTCCACTTTGCCATTTTTTGCAAGTGGCCCATTGTATACGCACTACTTATAAAGTGCCAAAATCATCACATTTGGGGGGGGTTCTTTGATTGAGTGAATTTGGGGGGGTGTCTTGTGTGATTGTGCCTCTTTTGTGCTCTTTCCATTCTTGTTGCAATGAGTCCTAATAAGTTTCCACCATTAACTCCACATAATTATGCATCATGGAAAATTAAAGTATGGAGTAAACTAATGGAAAAGGGTCTCACACACTACATAGATGGAACAATAACAGCACCACCTGATCCTAAGGCTGATCCAAATGCTCAATTAGAATGGATCACTAAGAATTGCATGGCTCTTGGAACCTTACGCAAGTATGTATCAGATGACCTCATTTTCCACATTGAGAAGTGTAAAACAATTAAAGAGGCTTGGGATATGTTTCAGAAATTGTATGGACAAGTTGATGAAATCAGAGGCTATCAGATTGATAATGAGCTCACCAACTTAGATCCCAAGAATTTTGATACAATCCAAGATTATGTAACCAAAGCAAATGAGCTAAGAGCAAAGCTAAAGGATTGTGGAATTGACAAAAAGGATGCTCAATTGATATTCAACTTGTTGGACAAGCTTGCACCAGAATATGCAGCATTTGTATCTAGCTTCCAAACTCATCGTTTGACAGTGGGGAGTTCTTATGTTATGCCTTCTTTTGATGCTTTCACAGAAATGTTGATATTGGAACAATCTAAGTTGTTGAACATGGGGTTTCTCAAGTCTTCAAAGTCCAAGGCTTTGGTAGCAAATCAAGGAAATCAAGGAAGTCAAGGCAAAAATTCCAACAAGAAGAAGAAGCAATCTAAGTCTCAACCACACCAGGAAAAGGGACAATCATCCTCTCCACCACAAGGCAATCTTCAATCCTCTTCCAAGAAGGGGACACCACCTAAGAAGGATAAACCAACTTGTGCATATTGCAAAAAGTATGGTCATGATGAGCATCGATGCCACGCAAAGCAAGTTGATGAGTTAACCAATCTTCTCAAGAAAAACAACATCAACTTGCCATCCGCCTACACAAAGAAGGATTCATCTTCTTCTTCTTCCTCACAGTCTAAGGGAAAAGGGCAAGCATTTGTGGCTACAACAGGTTCTTCACAGCAATGGATACTTGACTCGGGTGCCTCGTATCACATGGGTTCTACAAAGGAGCAGTTTTCTTCATTAGAGCCATCTAAGGTACCTCACATTTACATAGGTGATGATACACAAGTAGAGGTTGAAGGGAAAGGTTCAGTTGACATGGATGATGGAACATTTGAGAATGTTCTCTATGTTCCTAACTTGTCTACCAACCTTCTCTCCATCTACCAAATCACTCACTATGGGAATGGGAAAAAGGTTGAGTTTACACCAGATTCAGTTGTGGTAAAGGAACTTGATGATGATGCCTTGGTAGCAGTGGGACAAGTCAATGACAACTCAAGGCTTTATTCATTTTCCCACTTTGTGCCAAGTTCACCTTCTAGGGCCTTGCTTACTCATTCAAATTCAGAAAGTAAGCTATGGCATGAGCGGTTTGGTCACCTCAACTACCGCTATCTTCAGCAGCTCAGCACTAAAGACATGGTCACAGGTCTTCCTCGAATCAGCTTTTCAGAAGGTGTATGTTCAGGATGTTCCATGGGCAAGCATCCCGAAGAGAAATTTGATAAAGAGAAAACTTGGAGAGCCTTGGAAGTTCTTCAACTTGTTCACAGTGATGTAGCAAGTCCATTTCCAGCACCTTCATTTAGTAAGGCCCGCTATGTTCTTACCTTCATTGATGACTACTCCCGCTTCACTTGGGTCTACTTTCTCATTCATAAGAGTGAAGTATTTGACAAATTTCAGGACTTCAAGACTCGTGTGGAGAAGCAATCAGGGAAAGTGGTTAAGATTCTTCGTACAGATAATGGCAGGGAATATGTGAACAAGAGACTTGAGGATTTTTGTACATTTGAGGGGATTGATCTTCAGCATTCTGTTGCATACACTCCACAGCAGAACGGGGTTGCAGAACGCAAGAATCGAACTCTCAAAGAAATGGCTAGCTGTATGATTCATGCATGTTCTCTTGATCCCGCCTTTTGGGCAGAGGCTATCAGTTGTGCCACACACATCCAGAATCGGGTTCCTCACAAAGCTTTACAAGGTGTTACTCCTTTTGAAGCTTGGGCTGGTAGGAAACCGATTGTGAGACATTTCAGAGTCTTTGGGTGTCCAGCATGGGCTCGCATACCTCCACAGAAACGTAAGGCATTGGAACCATAGAGTCGGCCTTGCATATTTGTTGGATATCCTGAGGGTATTAAGGCATACAGATTGATGGATCCAGAGACACATGAGGTATTCATTGAGAGGAGTGTTCACTTTGAGGAAAGCTCTCCTAGCTTAGCCTCTCTACCTCCTCCACCTTCCTCCATTGTGGATAGTGATGTTAGTGATTCAGATGATGAGACTCCCTCAACTCCGACTCGCAGGGTCACACCTCTGCAGGGTCCACTTGCAGTTGAGGTGCCTCATTCTCCACCTCCACCTAGACCTCGTTGGGCTCGACAGACACTTGAGTCCGCGGGTTCTCTTGTTGGGGATCCTTCGGATACACGGAGAACTCGATCACAACATCAGGATCTTCCACATGCATTTATTGCTACCGCTTCCGATCCATAGACATTTAGGGAAGCATCAGGGGTTCCTGAGTGGGACCAAGCTATGGAGGAAGAGTATAGTTCCTTGATGAGGAACAACACATGGGATCTCGTCCATCTCCCTAAGGGGAGAAAGATGGTTCGATGTAAGTGGATCTATCAGACCAAGTTCACAGCGGATGGTAGTGTGGATAAGTTTAAGGCTCGGCTTGTTGCAAAAGGTTTCTCGCAGGTTGCAGGTGTTGACTATACTGAGACCTTTGCACCCGTAGCTAAGATGAACTCCATTCGTTTGACACTTGCTATTGCTGCAGCTCATGGTTGGGCTGTACATCAGATGGATGTAAAGAGTGCCTTTCTTCATGGTGATCTTGATGAGGAGATTTATATGGAGCAGCCACAGGGTTTCATCCAGGATACTTCCTTGGTTTGCAGACTAAGGAAATCTCTTTATGGCCTTAAGTAGGCCCCCAGGGCTTGGTATGCCAAGATGGATTCCTTTCTTCTCTCCGTAGGTTTCACCAGGTGTCATTCCGATCCGAATGTCTACATTTTGCGACAGGATGACTCTCACTTGATACTTGTGCTCTATGTTGATGACTTGATCATTACAGGGAGTACTTCATCCATCATTAGCAGGGTCAAATCTGCTTTGCATGACAGATTTTCTATGACTGACTTGGGTCTTTTGCACTACTTTCTCGGGATAGAGATTTCACAGTCACCTTCCGGGATTACTCTCTCGCAGCCCAAGTATGCTCTTGATCTACTTGCATGCTTTCATCTGGCTGATTATAAGCCTACCCTGACTCCCTTTCTTTCAGGAGTCAAGCTTGAGGCTCAGTGTTCTTCTCCACTAGTTGATGCCACTTTGTATCGTCAGCTTGTGGGTAGTCTCATCTACTTGACTCATACACGCCCTGATATTTCATTTGCAGTTGGCATGGTTTCCCGCTTCATGCAGGAACCACATGAGCTTCATTGGAAAGCCGCCAAACGCATTCTACATTACATCTAGGGTACACATCACTATGGGATTCACTATGCAGCAGGCACAGGACTTCGCTTGGTTGGTTACACAGACTCCGATTGGGCTGGCGATCTCGTTGATCGTAAGTCTACTTCTGGTTATAGTTTTCACCTTGGTTCGGGCCCCATTTGTTGGCAGAGCAAGAAGCAACATGCTATTGCTCTCTCTTCGACTGAGGCTAAGTATCAAGGCACTGTTAACGCAGCGACTGAGACCATTTGGCTCCAGCAGATTCTCACAGAGTTTGGATTCACTACTCCACGGCCGACAGTCCTACATTGTGACAATCAGAGTGCCATTGCCATCTCGAAGAACCCGGTCCAGCACCAGCGGACCAAACACATCGAGATTCATATGCACTATATCTGAGAGCTCATCCAGGAGCAAGTCATTGATTTGCAGTATTGTCCTACAGCAGAGCAGGTTGCTGACATATTCACCAAACCTTTCACCGAGAGTAAGTTCCAGCAGTTGCGAGCTCTCTTGGGGGTGCGGGATGTGTCATTAGGGGGGGTCAGCTGACTTCTCCTTCCTCTCTTATGGTGGGGGGACTTTTTCCTCCTTGAGGTCTTGTCCTTCTTCCTTGAGATTCTTTTGTACATTCATCTCTCTTTTGGGGGGGAGTTTTTTCCCACTGGGTTCTCTCCCTTTCTCCGTTTATGAGAGATTGCATTGCATTGTTTTGCTTGCATTTGCATGTTGTACATGGGTACCTATCATGGCCTTGTAGCCGGGACCCATCTTGCATTGTTGACTTGAGTCTTCATTCCCCTAAGTTGCACTTAAGGGGGGGTGTTGGTGTAAATAAATATTCATTATGGATATTATTACACTTACTTAAGTTAACTTAGGATAATGCATTTCATAGTAGTTTGGATATGAGACACTTGGGTGTTTGTGTCACATTGGGATAGTGTGTGTAGGAGAAATTCCACCTTTTATGGTGTTGATCTTGCTATTACACTATCATATCCACTTATTGTGGAGTGATAATTCCACCTTCGGTGGGTGATCCACCTCATGTGGAATATTATATTATTTCTCCTACCTACCCACACCTATTTCCTACCTACCCTTGTTTCTCATTGAGCCACTTGTCATATTTGTGTGCTCATACATTCATATGGCCTTGCCTATATAAGCAGGCCTCTCTTCATTGTATTGGTTAATCCAGTTGATCATTTTTATATTGATGAGAATACAGTTTGTTCTTGTCATTCTATTGTCTCTTTTATGCTTTTCATTGTGCCCTTGATCTTGGCAAAATCCAACAATTTCCTACAAAGGCTTGTTCAGGTGTTATATTCTCTAGGATTGAATGAGGGCATCTGTTTTGAATGTACATAGTTGTATTTGAGGCTTCAGCCCAAAATGAGATATGTAGATTTTGATCATGCCACTAGGGCCTTAAATTCTTTAAATTTCAATAACACTTCATTTGATTCTTTGAGTTTTATGAAATAGATCCAAGTTTTCCTAGAGTAATCATCAACAAATATTACGTAATACAAGAATCCCCCTAGTGATGGTAATGACATTGGACCACACAAATTAGTGTGGACAAGTTCTAGTACAACTTTTGATTTGTGTTCACTTGAGAGAAAGGACCCTTTTGAGTTCTTCCCTAGAGCACATCCTTTACAAGTTCCAACATGATCAGATTTTAGATTGGGTAATCCTGTGGTAATTTTTCCTATATAAGGTAGGGCACTAAATCAAAGATGTCCTAATCTTCTATGCCAAATTTCATTAGAGTTTAATACTTCATGATTTAGTGCTTGTTTTTTAGTATTACATAATTTGTATAAACTACCATCTCTAGATCCTATAGAAATAGCATTATTTATGTTAGAGTTTTTAGGCCAGAGTAGAACTTTATCTTCATGGAAGGTGACACGATATCCTTGATTAGCTAGTCCTGAAATAGAGACCAAATTCCTTTTGATACTTGGTACAAAGAGAACATCTTTCAATTGTAATGCAACTCATGTTCTTAATTGAATTGAGCAGGTCCCAATTCCTTTCACTGGATAGGTAGAATTATCTCCTGTTGTAACTTCTTCAGTTGAGTGGCCTTCAAAGGTTTCAAATTGATCTCTAAAACCAGTTATGTATCGAGATGCTCCACTGTCAATTATCCACATATGTTTGTTTGAGTTTAGTTCTCTTGATAAGGCTAAGAAAAATAGAGGATTCTCTACTTCCTTGACTTCAGCTATGGTTGCTTGAGCTTTCTTTCTTTCTGGGCAGAACCTATGAATGTGTCCAAATTTATCACACTTGTAGCATTGAATCTTGGAGAAGTCTTTGCTTTTGTGATTATTTCCTCTCTTACATTTGAACTTCCTTTTCTTCCCTTTATTGCTTGTGTTAGCATGTAGTGCTTGAATTTCTCCCCCTTTGTTTGGACCCAATCCTCTTGTGATTAGTCAAGATTCTTCTTGAGTACAATCATTCTTGAGTTGATTGAATTTTGGTAGTGTCGTACGAGCACTAATTCCTTGAATAAAGGATTCCCAACTGGATGGTAATCCCTTAAGTTCTATTAGAGATAGCTCCATATCATCTATATTATTCCCAATAGTTGATAATTGGTCTTTTAATTCTGAAATCCTCATGAAATAGGATGTGATTGTTTCTCCTTTGTTCATGTAGATATACATTATTTGTTGTTTTAAAGTGAGCAATCTACTTTTATTATTTATTTCATATGAGTTTTGAATGGTCTTGAACATATCATAAGCTGTAGTTAGTTTTGAGATGGTTGGGAGAATGTGATCTTTAACAGCATCAATTATGATTTTCTTAGCCTTGTTGTTGTGTCTTTTCCAGGTTATTTTCTTTGGCTTGTCTTTGGGCATCTTAGTATCTTCTTCTATGTATGCATCCAGTTCGAGTTCTTGAAGAATTGTTGTTATTCAAATTCTCCATGAGACGAAGTTGGATGCGCCTTCGAGTCTATCCTCCACTCTAACACTATTCACCATAATTGATTTTCCTTTGATTCTGAGTGCAAGTCTGAATTTTTCTAGAAAAGAGGTGTCACTATTTTATTATTTCTCTACCAATGTGGATCTAATACCATGTTAAGGAATTTAGATTAGAGATAGAGAATACAATAGTCTGGTAATATGTAGTGAGGATAGACTTTAATAATATCATTGCAATGAATATGTATATCTATATATATATATAGATATATAGATATACATACACGTATATATATATATATATAAAACTATAATCTTCTATGATAATATCAATAGCTTGTTGGTTCATGAAACTGCCACAGTTATTGGTTTCAGTTCACAGCAAGTGTCGATGCCTATAAATAAAAGGATGAAGAGTCATGTCCATGTAGGGGCATGACTTCTGTGTGGCTTATTCCACATAGATTCATGACCCTATGGGGACATGAGCCTTTGTTCAATTTCATTATATATTACTTGCTTCAATCCAAATGAAGCTATATCCTTAACAAGTTCAGGCTTAGGCACCAACCAAAAACACACTACCGGTATTCATCTTATACTACTGGTTCATCTTGCCCTACCAGTTATACAATAACCTGTTAACCTTCAAGCCATGCTCTTCTTTGTTCTGTCGGGTAGGTCATGATGATCTAGACTTCTCCCAGTTCAGAGTTCATCACTTCACTCTATATGATCCAGCAACCAATTGATTTGTCTTACCTTAAGTTGTCTCTTTGCTTTCTTATGCTTGTTTATCGATAGGCATCCATACTTGTAACATCTCCTACCTGCATACTGGTAACATACCTTACATATTGGTTATGCTATACCAGTTGATTATACCAATTGACATCAATGACAATATAATGCCAACAATCTCCCCCTTGGCATTGATGCCAACACACACAATAGTCAATATCATACCGGTTCCTTCTCCCCTTTGACAACAATTACAAAGGGCACAAACATAAAACTTTTCTCCCCTTTTCCAGTAGAGAAAATCATAAGACTTTGCATTTACTCAACCAGTACAATCTCCCCCTTGGTCAAATCTCCCTCTTTGACATACGAGTTAAAAACCCCCTTTTTGTTCACAACCGGTGGAGTTAGCACTTTTCTCTCCCTTTGTAGGAAATTCTCTTGATAGACAATACAACTATTTCTTTGATATGGAATCCAAAGTGTGATTTCAATTAAGTACAAATTGAATAGACACTAAAAGAAATCACAAACAAGAACCGATGAGCATTTCCTAAAGCCTCAAACTAGCCGGTATAATTACACTCATACTGGATTTGCCCCCATGTCCATAAAATGGTCTAAGAATCAAAAGATATGGCAGTGAACTCCCCATAAACCATAGATCTCGATACACATTTAAGTGCATGAAGCTGGTGAAACCACACCTAACTTGTGGCATAGATACTCAAATGTGTTTACTGATAGAGGTTTTGTGAAGATATCAACCACTTGTTCACCTATAGAGACATATTCTACCTTAACTTCCTGTTCTCCAATGTTCTTTGTCCTTGAGTGCATAATCGGATTTTTTGATATGTTTATTGCACTTGAATTATCACACCGGATAGAAATAGGGCCAGATATGTCTATCTATATATCTTTGAGGGTCTGCTTCATCCATAACACCTAAGAACAACATGTAGAAGCAACAATATATTCTGCCTCAGTAGTCGATAGGTAAATTGAATCATGTTTCTTATTGTGCCACGAAACCAACTAGTTACCTAAGAAGAATGCACCACCACTTGTGCTCTTCTGGTAATCAATGCAGCCTACCCAATCAGCATTAGTGTGGGCTTGTAAGGTGAATTCTCCTTGCTTAGGATACCATAGTTCATAATTAAGTGTTCCTTGTAGGTACCTAAAGATTCTTCTAACTGCATTTACATGTGACTGTTTGGGAGCAACTTGAAATCTTGCCACTATGCATACTGCCTACACAATATCCATTCTTGAAGTAGTAAGATATAACAGACTACCAATCATGGATCTATACAGTGTTTGATCCACTACCGGTGACTCATCAGCCTTTCTCAACTTGCATCTAGTCACCATGGGGTTACTTACCAGTTTGTTGTCTTCCATCTAAAACTTCTTCAATATATCTCTGGCATACTTTATTTGAGAGATAAATATTTGTTTATCTTGTTGTGGAATCTACAAACCAAGAAAGTATGACAGCTCTTCAAGCATTGACATCTCAAATTTTGATTGCATCTAATTAGCAAAGCCTTTGCAAAGATTGTCCTTGTTGCCTCCAAAAATTATGTCATCCACATATATAACCACAATAATCATGTCGTTTCCATCTGCTTTAATGTATAGATTGTTGTCTGCACTTCCCTTTCGAAAACCCTGCTCCTTTAGATACTTTTCTAACCTTGACTACCATTCTCTTGGAGCTTGTTGTCTTCAAAATCTAATTCACTTCAACATCCTTATAATGATATGATAACTCTGTGTGCAGAGATATTAAAGAGAAGGAAACTCTTAGGACAACATATGACAAGGTTTGATTTAACCTTGTACACTTCGGACCTACTCAGAGTCTAGGCGGGTATACCTTTGTGAACTAAATTCACACTTTTAAAAGATAAATCCACAGCAAACCAGTCCAGAAAAACCAGTGGATCTAATCACCTTAAAACTAACTGAAACAAAGGAATGAAAATTATACTCGTATTCAGTATTTGACCTACAAAACATGTAATAGACAACCTCGATCTATACCAGTGCCTTAGCCAAGGTCATAGAGTCATCTAAGTTCAAATAATACTCCCATAATCAAATATCTACACATATCCCATTAGTTCGGCTTCTATAGATTCCTATATATGCCTGACACATATAAGAATTTATGCATACTAAATTAAACTATGCTCATCAAGATTCAAAATATCTCACAAGGAATTTACTGGTAGAAGTGATCCCCGCATATTTAATTTCCCTCCTAAAGAAAAAAGATAAGAAACACATTTACTGAAAGTTGCCTTACAACCCTATTCAAACGAAATAACCCTGGATTATTTAGAGTGAAATAGTAAACACATGCAAACACATTTTAAGACAACACAAAGTTTTTACTCAAAACCAATGGTCTGTATATTGATATTTTCTTCAAAAAAGTATTACAAGAAACCTTCAAATATTCTCCATTAAAACTTGGAAAAGCTCAGATAAATTTTTGCAACGTTTTCTTACAATTCTTTGCAATCATTTTTCAACTAGTCCTGGTATCCATTTATAACAATATGGATGCACATAGCTTCGAACTTTCCTAGGAGAATTTGTTACAATTATTTCTTCTCAAGAAGAAGTTACAAAACCTTTTACAAAAATGGTTACAAGTCTTTTTCAACCTCCGTGGCTTCTTCTACTTGTTGTCCCGTTGCAACCTCTTCTAACTGTTCTGCATCCTGAATGGCATATTTTCTTGTCCACTCATTGTATACATAATCAGTTGGCCACGCAAAGTTAATCATTTTGGCTTTTGCCTTGGTTAACTTTTTCCATGAATTCCTCATCTTGTTGACCTCTGAATTGAGAAAACCATAATGAGATTTGATTCTCTCTATCTCCTGAATTGTTACAACAAAAAAGGAAGCATCATCTAAGTCAACAATTCCTTTTATTCTACTCGACAATTTGGCCTCTAATTCCTTAAGCCACACTTGTTTGTCCTTTAATTGATCTGGGTTGACAAAAACTCCTGGGAGCAATTCAAAAACTTGATCAGTGTACTCCTTCTTGTACAAATTGATCTTCCTGTCAGCATTGTCCACCCCTTCTGCCAATCTTACTAGGTCCTTGGTGGTGTCACAAGTGGATTTGATAATAGCATCTGCCCCTGCTTCATCATAGGATGCACAAATAAGCTCCAAATCTTGCTCCCTAGGCTTCCACTTGTCAAAAATAGGCATTAAAATGGCCTTATCTCCATTAAGCTCATTCCATATATCTAAAATCTTGCTTATGTTGTTATACAATAGTGAGGCCCCCATGGTGTCTGCAAAACTTGAAATTATAGCCCTTACTCTTTCTTCATACTTTTTTGCATACAAGGCCTAAGCCTGTTTTAAATTCTCCAATTCTTGGGGAGTGATCTCGATCATTTGACAACTAGAAGGTGTTGGAGATGGTGGGAACTCAATAATGGGGTTGGTAGGTAGAGGTCTTGCAGGAGAAGAGGAGATCATCAGTGTTGAAGACTCACCTTGATGGTATTGTCCTATCAACTGGCTTTGCAGCTTAGCAATGATTCTATCTTTACCCCTTACCTCTTCCTTACCACTGTTGTAAGCTTTCAAAATTGTCTCCAACTTAACTTGGAGGTCTGCCTTTTCCTTAGCCTCCCTTTCTGCTACTCCAACACTAAACTTTGCAGTCTCTAGCACAGTGCTAGTAGCTTCCACTACCCCTGTGTTCTGCACTCTTTTCACTATCATTCCACCAAGGTAACTTGACCCTGGGGTGTCCTTATTTCTCCTATTTTCATCTCTTTTGAGAGACCACATGACTAGTGCAGCATTGTCTTTGCTAAAAGTGACTCCCTCCATGGGTTTGGTTTCTTTTCTCACTGCCTCCAATACCAAGGCATCTGCAATGTCCCACTCAGGGAGAATGAGTACTCCAGCTTGTGCCACCATATCTCTTCCTTGCTCAAGAGTGATGGTCTTAAACTCATTTATCATTTCTTGCTTTATTTCCTCCTCAACCATAGCTGGATCTTTATGAGGCTGCTCACCTTTTCTCTTTTCACACCTTGCATTGTATTTATCAATGTTTTGCTTCCATACAAACTGCATGAATGCTCCTGATGTAACAAAGTTGTTGTCAGCCAAGAAGTCATCACTGGCTTGCTTGATCTCAGGATCCCACTCCTAGCCTTTGAACTCATTGGTAGTGATGTTCATCTCAGCAACAAGGGGCTCTTCTGGCATTCCCTCTTCTACTTCATAATATGTGTAAGCTATTTCTCCTAGACTGCCTAACTGTATCAGTTACTCAGTTGTTGCATGTTCATCTCCTATATGAATAGGGGATTGAGATGGAGAGTACAAGGGTTTATCAGATTGTATTTCTTTTCCCACTCTTTGTTTCTTTGGGCTATCTTGAATGTCAATGACATCCTATATCTTCCTCTTCCCCTTTGAAGTAGAGGGCTCCCCTATTGTAGGCATTAGCACACTATAATTGGACTTCTTATGCAATGTATAGTCACCAGGAGGGATTGTTCTAGCGGATGCAGACCTACTTAGAACCATTCTTTCTTTTTCAGGGTTGTTTTTAATTACAACCTCCCTCTTTTCTTTCAAAGTATGCATTACATCCTCAAAACAAAGAATCAGGAACTTTATTTTCTCCTTAAAAGGGTGAAAGCTAGACAATGGGTCATAGCTGGTATCAAACTGATGTACAAAATCTAAGGCCTTTTTATAAGCCACCCACTTTTCCTTCCTCAGCTCCTTCTCATCTAGACCAAACTCATTTCTAATGAGGTCTTCAGGAAACTGGAATTGATGGGGTCTACCTCTGCATATTGCCCTCTTTCTAAATATGCCATTGAAGAAATCTTTAGGATCGGCACACCTGGATACTGCAGTTGACAAATGATAAGGTTGAAGAAAATCTTCAAAATAGTTCCAACCTCCCTTGGTTATTACAAATTGGTGGGTTGTAGTAACTGTAGGGAAAATGGTTCCTTTACCCCTGCCTATTAGCTCTGCCTCTGAAACCAAATACTCTAAAAACTATGGAGATAGGGTATAAGTAAATATCACCCCAATTATGGACAATTTTTATATTTTCTGCAAATTCTTTTGGTCTAATAAATTCCAAAAGAACCTTGGGGATTCTTGGATTTTCTGAATAGAGGAGAGTCCTAATCTTTGATGCAAAACATTTATCAAACTTTAAGAAACTAGCATCATTTTTGTCCCATGATAGCACTGTACTCCATAATTGCACTGGCATCTTTTCTCCCTCTTTCTCTTTTACAAGATCCATTCCATTTGCAAAATAATCACCACCCTTGAATTAATATAGATGCATGAGGAGGGAATACCATCCAAAAGGCCTATCCACTTTCCCATTCTTTATTCCTATCAATCCTTCATGGATAGCATCAGTGATAAAGGAAGCATAATCAAAGGTTACTGCAAGAGAAGGATTCAAAATCTAATCAATCATTAGCATGTAATGAGTGGGCATATTTGCCTCAGCATCCTCTCCTAAAATCTAGCAAAGTGACCAATACAATCCCTGAGCCCTAAGGGTGAACAGATTCAATGAGAAGGGCTCTTCAGTGTTGGGTCCTACAACTGTCAACCCACCTATCTTCACAAAGAATTCTTTAAGAGGCCCATTTCTAAGGTGGTTCCTCTGCGTATTGTATACTTGAGCTAGTGATTTGGAATTAATAGGCTCTAGAAAATTGGTGAATTCACTAAGCCCAAAAGCACTTCTAAATTCCTCATTGTTTATTTCAATGAGGGATTTCCCATTTATATCCCTAATGCTCCTTGTGACTGGATCATAATTATGTGCAATTGAGTTAGGAGATCCATGTCCATGAATACTCCTGGAACTACCAATTTTCCCACATCTAACTCCCAGATGCTGTTCATTGGGGCTGGGGAATTTCTCATGCCAAATCCAACTTTGAACAACCCCAACCCAAACAACCCAACGTGTGGGTCTCTCAACCAATTACCCTTATCATATAACCCCTCTCCTATTCTCAAGCGAGGAGCTCTTGGCACTAGTTCTTTCACCTTTGATGCCAGATTAGTTGACAATGTCAATTGTTCAAGAAAATCATCACAAATGGCCCTTTCCTGGTAATTAACTTCTCCTGAGAATTCTCTCTTAGGTGCCATCTTAAAATATGCAAGCAATTTAACTATTACCCCCAACTGGTTCTGTGCCAAATCAAGACCTCAATTAAAACACACTGCTAAGAAATTGCCAAACAAGAGTACAAGAAAACCTATTTTTAGCTTGAAGAAATCCGCTCTG
The DNA here is from genome assembly GCF_030272615.1 of Cryptomeria japonica. Taxonomy (NCBI): domain Eukaryota; kingdom Viridiplantae; phylum Streptophyta; class Pinopsida; order Cupressales; family Cupressaceae; genus Cryptomeria; species Cryptomeria japonica. The sequence goes on along the minus strand of NC_081411.1, from coordinate 232,337,525 downwards.
CAACTAAATAAGTTTGCTCTGTATTTGAAGAAAATAGCTCTGCAACCGCTTTCTCTGCAATAATTCTTTAGAATGATATTTTCATTCGATTGATATGAGATCATATATGGTACTCAGGCTCTTAACTGCGACATTGATACCGCATGCTTTGGTCGTCCCTTCAGAATTGAATTCTTGAGAGAATTCAAAATTTTCGCTCCAGTGGATCACAACATTCCTGAACATTTTTTCCTTCCGCTCTTTCGCCATTTCGTAGAGCATAACCTTCGAGCAATTTCATCAAATGAAATCATGCCAACCATCCGATCAAATGAAACTTGGTCGGTCTTTACACTGACTTAACAACTTTGCCTTAGCATTGGGCCCTACCTCCTTTTCGCTATTTCGCGGGCTTTATCCTTCGAGCACTTTTCTTTTGCAAAGTTGCGCTAGGCATTAGATGGGACTTTAACTGCTCGGCGTTTAACTCTTACCGGGACCGTCAGCTTCTTCATTAACCATGCCTCTATCTTAACGGCTAACGGTCTTTGTTATTTCTCATAGCTTAAACCGCTTTCAACTTTGGGCCACTAAACAATGCTTTATCTGTCCTTGGGGCCCCAAAACCTTTTCGCTGCTTCACAGGGCATAACACATGAGCATCTATCAGCCATGAAATAGCGCGAACCATTGATCTCTCTTGAACCTAATCACCTTTTAGCCATTTGAAAAGTCTCCACTATCGGGTCCCACCAAGCATTTTCGCCATTTTGCGAAAGGTATTTCACTTGCTAGTTTCGGCTACAAACTAACGCCAGCCATTAGATGTTGAACAAGATGGAGCCCTTTTAAGCCAGACCAAATGCGCACCATTGAACACGCTTTTCCCTTTCACCATTTCGCGAGTCTTAAAACACGCGCAACTTCGCCTAACGAAATAGCGAAAACCATAGATCCATCTGAGAGCTGCGTGCAACTTACTGGGTCGGACAACATTAGGAAGAAAAGACATAAGGCATAAATTTTTACGATTAATTCAACAACCGCCTAGGCAAATGACAAGGGGGGACACCTCATACGACCCCAAGACCCATTACTTAAGTGGATAAAGTAACGTAGGAATAGAAACCAGAGGGTTTTTTATCAAACATTAAGCGATTTAAAATTGAAACCCTAAACCCTTAAGACCTAACACAGACTTGAAGCAGTTGATAGTGTGTCTGATTCAAAATTTCAAAAACTTAGCCAATTATGGGAGAAGCAAACCCATTTCTTAAACAGTGATAACAGAGCCTGCTTCAAACCATACAAAGATTTCTTCAATCGACACACAAAAGTTTCATCATCGTACAACAAAAAACCTTGCAGTTGTTCTATGTAGACTTCTTCTAAATTACCATTTAAGAAGGCAGATTTAACATCCATTTGATATACCTTTTATCCTTTGTAGACAGAGAATATTAAAAACATTCTAACAGCTTCAAGTCTTGGAAATGGTGCATATGTTTCTTCAAAATATATTCCTTCTACTTGGGAATACCCTTTGCACACTAACCTTGCTTTATGCCTAACAATCTTACCTTTTCTTAGATGCAATGACAGTCCCAAAGACACTGAGAGGGGGGGTGAATCACTATCTAACTAGTTAATGGAATATTTGAACTTATTTACAACTTGTTAACTTAAATTAATGTACCGGTAAACAAGCAATAGTGTGTTGTTCATCAAAAATGATTAACCCAAGTTTACCTGCAATTGATTCTATGAAATATCCAATTTCACTCTATAGAACACATCGAGACTTGGACAACATAACATAGGACCCTAATTGATCCTCCTGCACTTCAGGTTCTGCTAGACCTAGGGGGGACACCCTTTTGATGCATTAAATACAACAGTTACAAACATATGACTGCATCAACAATAAGCAGATAGATCATTCCACAAGCTCAAAAAATTAGAAAACACATACAGATTGGCTAGATCCTATATAAATAATGGATGAAACAGAGCTTGGAATGAATAGAACACAAACCCCTAAACATAAAGGGAAATAGAATTGTCTTTAAATTTGTAAATCTAAAACTATCCCTAAATCTTTTGAAAACCAGTGCCTTGTTCATTAGGCAACAGAGTCACACACAGAACTGCAAAATGCAAATCACAGCTGCAAATTTATTTTCCTTAAACAATATCCCTGCATCGATACCTTATACCAATGCATTACTCAATTCCTTCACAAAATTATTAGATCTGGGACACATTCCATTACTCATGGCCGATTACAGAGTTTAAAGCCTTCATTGAAGGATACCTACAAACAATCACACAATCTCCTTGAAATTGACAAATTTCATCCTCCTTAAGGATTCAATTCATAACAATGAAATACATGCCTAGAGACAATATTGTGGGAAATTTACTCATGCCTGACACAAGTAAGACCTACAATTAGAAAAAACATCTCCAATACTGCACTGTAACCTCTATACCCTGAAAAGATCCATAGAATTTTACAAGTTTGGGTCAAGCAATTTAGAACTGGAAGCCATGAAATCTGGATCACTTCCTCCAAAAATTCTGGAACCATTACAATTGAGAAGAATTGCGAATAAGAAGAGGAGGAAAAATATCAGATTTGCATACACTGCCAAGTGTCTTCTTTCTCTAACTGAATATTTTCCTTTTTCCTTCCCATGGAAACTACTCTCAAAATATCTCATATCTGCTGAAACTAATTCCATAACTACATTCCTCATTCCGAGAGCTTTCCAACGACATATAATACTTTCTAGTTTGAGCAAAAATAACCTCTCAGACGAATTAAAATTGGAATGCAGACCATCATTTAAATTTTTTGAATTTCTCCTATAGTCTGCACTATATATTTAATTTTGATTTTTCGACCAATTTATGGCTTGACACCCTACCACGTGGCGGCTTATGATTTGTTGATGGGGTCCACCGGGTGCCACCTGGGAAGACACCACATCTTTCACCACTTGTACGCCTCGTCATCTCCACTGGACTGCCACTTGTACGCCACCTCAGCTGCCACGTCAGTGGGACCCACGAGCTGAACCTCCACATGGACCTGTCACGTCACCTTTCTCCATTTTGTGAAGGGTAACAGGTGTGCATCTTTGGCTCATGAAATCACGCGCACCGTCAGATCTTATGCAACTTGCTCACTCTTTAACCTTCACCCAACCTTCGCTTTTTCGCACATGCTTTTCGCTATTTCGCGAAGGGTAAGTTTCGATCATATTCCCTTCACGAATCAATGTGCATTGTACATCTTCATGGAACTTTCTCACTCATTAGTCTTTTTGCCACTTCGCGGTGCTTAACCGGCATGCATTTCCGCTTCATGAAACAACGTGCTTCATTGGATCTCCTATAGCCTGCTCACCGGTTAAGTCGCCCTTTCTCTGCAAAACTCACCTACCTCAGGATTTGTGCATGTGTGGGGTCCACCTGGTCACCACTCAGACTCCTTGGTTGCCTTGGGAAATTTTCTCGTGTGTGTGGGGTCCACTTGGGCACCCAACCGACACCTTGTGTCAAAAGCCCAAAGCTTTGACACTATGTGTGTGTGAAGCCTTAGTTAAAAATATAAAATATTTTGCTCTCACCACCAATGTGGGATAATAAATTTTAGCCTGGAACTGCATGTTGAAGGCTTTTAATGGCACCTTTGGTGTTTGCTTGAGTTTTCTGTTGCTTCTTCAACACTATGCCACGTAGGAGGAAGGAATGGCAATTTTCATTTGCCAAGTGTACTTGCTGAAAGAACTTGTTTTAATGCCCTTTACCATGCGTAGGAGGATGGAACATTTGTAGATTACATGTGTTTTAAACTTCTTCATGCCCTCCTCACGTGATTCTCCAACAGTCTGTGGCCACTCCACCTTCATGCAGGGGGGTTGTACATTTTGCACCAGCCACGTGCTATAGGCAGGGAGGAGCTGCTAATTGCATTTTCTTGAAGGCTTCTTTTGCTGAAGTTTTTAGACTCTTTAAACTCCACACAAAAAGGGGAAAATGGCTAATGGCATCTGCTAATTGTATAAATTTTAAATGCCTTCTCCACACTTGCAGAGGATCCACGCCAGATTGCAATTTCTTGAGGGTTTCATCGCTGCCCTCCAAACTCCACATAGGGGTTGAACTAGGATTTGCCATCTGCAGTTGCAATTTGTTTAAAAGTTATTAAAGACATTTATCCTCCACATTGAATTTGGCTTTTACCCGCCAATGCATTTGCTTGAAAGTCTCGAAAACCCTTTTCAACATAGGGAAGTTGTTGGCAATGTCATGGAAATTGGCCCACACCTGCTACTTGCAATTGGTTGAAAGTTTTAGTGGCTTTTCTTACTACCAATGACATTTGCTAGAGGTTTTGACATTGACACCTACCAATTGCATTGGCCTGAAGTCTTAATGGCCTCCTTTGTCTGTAGCCACATCTTCCTGCCAATTGAGTTACCTGAAGGATTCTTTTTATTTGAAACCTCAATATTAGGACACTAGACCTCAATGTCAAAGCTTATTTCCCTCTTGGTTTTGGAAGATACATGCTTTTCTTTTTGACCATTTCGCCATAATATTAATGCACAAGCATGAGCCAGGTCGGGCCTCAAAGTGGGTCCGACTAAAAAAATAAATTGTTTTCATGCAACTGACCTTCGAAATGCCTCACGAACCTTAAACATACCTCTGGAATCGATCGGCACCATTTTCGGATCATCAAACTGAGTTTAGCAACTTTCAAGCACTTGCGCCACATTTTCACATTTAATCGCGAAGATGTAATTTTCAAACTAGTTAAAACACCTTTCTGGACCTCACCATCTAATAGGCGTGTACTCTGATATACAAACATGAACTCTACCAAGCGGTTTTTCAAGATGAATCTTGAGTGAAGAGATATTAATGGTCAAAAAAGACCAACTGGCTTTGTCGACATTCCGGACCTGATGAAGTCAATGCGTAGGCAACTCATGATGCCTTTCTTAAAAATATCAAATGATCTTCGTAGACCCTCAAATCTGAGACATAGGTACCTTGAAGTACACATATCAAAACTTAGAATAATCATTTCGACCAAAAGGCTGACTGGGTGCAAATGGTGCGCTCATGAAAATAGCAACTTTAACTGATATAGCAATGAAAGTACGGAACACTGAAATAGATTGCTCAAGAAACCCTTTTGAAAACCGATTAAATGGATTGGCAGGAGCTTGAAACTAGAAACATAGCTTGTCATTTATACTAACAATATCCCAGAAAAAACATTCTGACATGATACTCACTGAGGCAACTTTTACACTTATGCAAAACAAGGCTCTGACTAGCAGTTGAAACAAGCACTTGTCAAACCATACAAACTGCAAACAGGTTGAGCTCACTAAACTGAGCAAATGGATTCACAAAGACTTGAAATTCTGCATGGAGGCACACTTTTATGCATATAATTCAATGCATTTTGAAATTCTTCATGACAATCAACAGGGCAAAAGATATAAGCACTCAAAGTAGGCTACTTGGTAAAATCTACATTTGCACCTAAAATGCACTTTCAGCTCACCCCTTGAAATGGGTACCTGATAAACTAATCCAAAATGAAATCTGAAAGTTGCAGAACACTTCATTAGCTAAATGAAATGTGTAGGACACATTTCCCAAGCCTTACCCTTTGAAAATCAACTGGCTCCATTTTACCCTCTCTCTAATTAGGCCATTCAAACTGACTCATTTTATGATCATTTGGAAATGCAGAGCAAAATTTTGAAATGGGCCTCTCAAACTCACTCAAATTTAATGAGTCCCAACAGAGTGTAGTAAAGAAAAATAACACAGACAACATAAATGCACACCATAACACAAGATGTTTTCGCGAGGAAACCTAGTAAGGGAAAAACCTCGGTGGGATTTGTGACCCATAATATTTACTCACTAGCCAATATGAATAAATATTACTTACAATAGGGGCCTGCACATGTAGGAAGGCCAACATCATAGAGCTCACCGCTCAATAGAAGAGTCTCACTGACTACAAAATGGATAATTAAATCCAATACAATGTACTACTCAAAATAACATTTGCAATGCTTGATTCAGTACCGGTTTAAGCGTTGTCACAAACCCTAACCAAAAACCTACCAGTGAATGATATTCACTCACATAACCTATCTACCTTATTACAAAATCTTTTTCTATCTTCTACATAATACTATTACATAATTTCCTCACCATGCTATATCAAAAATGACCTAGAAGATCTCATACATATATGAGTTTTTACAATGCATTATGTCGGCTTACAAATAATTAATTACACTTACAATACAATTCATATAAATAGAACTTGTCTCATGTCGGCCTGGATGCCGGTATACTTCATTTTCGGTGTAAACTAGATGTCGGTGAATGTGCTTGTCGATGTAAGATGTTTGTGTTGTCAATGAACCTGTACAACCTGTTATCGGCTGGTTGCCATCAATGACAACATCAACCATTCTCATTGAGTGTAGAATGCCAACAATATCCCCCTTTTGCATTTATGGAAACACTCATGAGAAAAATCCAAAAACTATTGTCCAAAGATGAAGTCCAAAAACTTATCCCCAAAACAGTGTGCTCCCCTTGAGCAAGTGATCTCTTCTGTGCATTTTTCTCCATACTACTCCCCCTTTGACATCAATGACAAAGGATGTCAAAAAGAATCAAAGAATACAAGAGTTCTACCTCATAGCCTGTAATTGGTCATGTACAAGTTGAAAAATGTCTGCCAAAATTAGATTCAGGCTCTGCATGAATTTGTTATTGTCAAAAATAATGGTTTTTGTCTGCTAGATCAAGTAGGTTAGATAATGCATCTACTACTTTGGTGACCATTCTCTTTGAATTGTTGCCTTTGATAGCTCAACCCGCCGAGTTATAAGATTGTCCAATCTAGGACCAAGCTTGTTTTTCAGCTCCCGGGCTTTCAACTGTATCCTTGCTTTTTCTTTTTCCAAATTTTCAATCTTTTCCTCATAAATTGTCATTTATTGCTAAAAAATAGAGGTAAGTTCTGAGGAACCTATCATATTATCTTCTATGTCATCTATTTCCTTTTGTGTTCTCTTAATTTCCTCATCAATGTCTTCAGTCAGGTCGTGAGCCTTGCAAGCTTCTTTATACAAATCCTTATACTCCAAAATTGTTGAATTTTGTACCAGTAATAAGGAATCAATGTGCTCATTACAGTCTTTGATGGTCTTCTCAAAGAATTCTCCTTTTTGTTTATTCATTCTTTCCTTAACAGTTTCCTCATTCACCTTATCTACAGTTAGAACATTTGAAGCAATAAATTTGGACAATGTGTGTAGTTTACCTAAAGAATCCTCAATATGATCTATCTTACAGGTCGGTGCAATCGTCTGCAAAATAGGAAATGTATCATCAATAGCCTTGAATACCAAGGTGTTGCAATCAATTATCCTCCTTATAGAATCTAAAAGAGCATTAGTCACATTTGTAGGTCAGAAATCAATAGTAGATGTGCTCAGTTCAGTAATAACTTTCCTTTCAACTAATTTTTTACCAATTGCCTTAACAATTTCCTCCTTGTTTCCATCAATTGTTTTCTCTTTATTTATAGTTTCTGTCGGTTTCTCACTCTGTGTTATTACTTCTACTTCTGCTAGTTTTTCAGTTTGTGTAAGTACCTCTGCATCTGCCGATTTTTCAGTCTCTGATTTCTTACCTCCTGACGGTAATTCAATGTTCTAAGAGTAAGTAGTGTTAGCCAGTGACTCAGAGATCTCAATGTTCTTAGCATCGGTTGTCTTAACTTCTGAGGTATACTTATCTACAACAATATTAAAATCTTGTGTATCAACATTCATAGTGAAAAGAATTTCAGAATCCGGATTAATGTCATCATGTGTTATTTCTTCAGTCTCCTTATCCGGTTGACTGTTTGTATGTACCGGTGTATCTGAAGTTATTGGCAGAGTATCTTGTGTTGGTGGAGGAAGGTTATCTGTGACCTTTATAATAGGTATACTACCAATTTTACCTTTACCTTTGTCCTTTTGATATACCTTTGTAAAAGTCTTATCCAATTTTTGTCTACTCCTTTCAATTTTCTTTTCTTTTTCAACAAAAAATATGTCCCATTTGTCTGCAGTTTCATCAGTTATCTCTTTCACTCTTCCAGCCATTAGACTAACCTGTTGGTGACCACTCACAAAAACTGTTTGGTTGACTTCAGTAATTAGTTCATCAATTTCTTCCCTAGAATTAACGAGGTGAATAGCCAACAATGCTTCAACCTTTAACTTTTTATCTAGTTCCATAACCGACATCCTTTTAGCCTCTAATCTTATATACAAGTCATTAGGCAGATCATCTACAACCTCAATCAAAACTTTCTTGTAGATATCAAGATGCAAAAAATTACTAGCCTCTATAGTCTCCTTGTCAAAATCCGTGAATGAATGATAATATTAATTTACATTACTGAGATTACCTTCTTGTGTTATTTCATTGATTAATTCCTTCGGTGTAAGGGTATTCAGTGCCTTAGTTTGTTTCTTCTTTAAAGTTATCTTTTTCTTAGGCTCCCTTATAGCCTATTGCTTCTTCCTTAATGTCCTTGCCTTTTTAGGAGAAGGAGAAGGTACTAGTGAAGGTTTTCTCTTCTTCCTTTCTACTCTTTTGAACTTTGTTGCCTTACCACTATATGTATCCGAAGAGGTGACAACCAATGAAACATGAGCTACCGGTTCCAATCCTTCCAGTTCACTAGCAAAAATACCGCTCAAGTTCATCACATTTTCTTTGACTTCTTTAGCCATCTTGGATGCATCTTTGATAAATTTTTCTCTCCTTTTTCTCTTCTTTTGCATCGAAACGGCACTCTCAATAGTCTCAGCATTTCCAAAAATTTCTTCAGATGGTTCCTTAGGTGCATCAAGAAGTGTCTTAGTATATGCTTCAAGAATATTAAGATCAACTTCATATCCTATCTTTGTTATAAAAATAGCTCTAGGAGTAACAGCTTACATCCATGTTTCATCACGTTTGATTACAATATATATTTGCTTGTCATATTTATCTACAATGCTATGTGGTATCCTTTCTCTAGCTTTCATCTTGGTTTGGAAGTCTTTGAAATAGGTTTTTACCATGTCATTATTGTTAGCACCAATGCTAGTAATAGCTTCCTTGATCTGTCTACCTACCAGGATGTCATATGCAAAGTCCTTGTGACCAATGCCAGGTATCTCCTTTGTGAAGTGAAGCATTAAACATACAAGAAGATTCCCAAAATGGAATGTCTCCTTCTTGTCACCCTTAATTTTCTTCAAATTATCTATCAGCTCATCTTTAAGCCATTCATAGATGTCAATTCTAGCATTGTTCTTAACCATCTCATATGCACTATGAATACATAAGCTAGAAACAGAGTTTAATCTATTTGCATGAGTCACTCTATAACCAAATACCATGCTCACATATCTCATATTTGCATCAATAATATCATTAACCCTAAGAGATTTGTTGTCAAATGTAGCTCCAGTTAGATCCATAACACCCTTGCTTGGTATCTTCTTCTTTTTGTTGGGCCTAGTACCAATTGAGGGTAAACCAGTAAATGCTTTGATTGCTTCCTTAGTGATTTTAAAGACAGAATCTAGCCACATAAACTCCCCATGAACTCTTCTCAGTACAAGACGTACTACCTCATTCAGAAATTCAGGAATGTTCAAAATTTCAACAAATCTTAAGTCTCCTACAATCTTATGCTCCGGTTTAATCAGACCTTATTCATCAGTGATAACATCCTTGTATATGTTCTTCAATTCATCAGACCCTAAATTTTCTATGTTGCAGTGAATGTAGATCCTCGGGTCTTCGACAAAAGCAACTCCCTCCAGAATCTTAGAGAAGGCTCTGATGGAATCATCTTGCTTTGTGATCTCGGGAATGATTTTAAATACAGGTCTAGGGTGCTTAATGTTCTCTACCACAGTAGGGTTTGCAATAAATTCAGGTGCAGAAGATGAAGATGTCATTTCGAAAGATAAATACCTCTTACTTGAAATCTTTGAATCCCTGAAGAACACCTTGCTCCTTCGCCTTTAGGATGCCTTTTGCTCAATTTCACGCTCTTTGAATGCTTGGATGCTTGGTGGTTTGAAATGAGGGTTTTTCGATGCTTTATAATAATAAATCCTTCACCAACCGCATTAAATGCTTGTCAGTTAAGTTCATTCTTAACATATCTGTCGGTAAAGAAGAAATGTGTCTTCTTACCATCAATCGAGGGTAAAATACATGATTGTCAACTTGCTGCCATACCGCCTAAGGATTATTGCTTAGTTAGATGAAGAATCTCCTACCGATGGAGTATTACTTTATTTTACCGGTGCAAAGACAAATTCATCAACTCTCTGATCTCTCTTCTTAATCCATTGTTTTGAAAATTCTTTCTTTATTTTGATTACTTTTTCTTTTCCCTTCTCATTAGATCCTTGATTGTTCGCCGGTATAGTCTTGCTTCTAAAAAACTTTGCAATATGCCCAATCTTGTTACATGCATAACAAGTCACATTATTCCTCTTAATATCTTTTCCATATCCTTGACCAGTTTGTGTTCTACGTTGATTAGATAAATGTCCAAATCTACCACAAACCTAGCATTTCACATTCATTCTGCAATTTTATGAGTTATGACCAACTTTATTGCATTTGGAACATTAACCGGTGGGTAAATTTGTATTCTGATTATTTCTAAATCTACACTGATTTTCTCTATGACCAAATTTGTTGCAATTGAAATATTTACCATTAAATTTATAAGCATTAGGTTGTCTTACCGGTTTACTGTAATCTTGATTATTTGCAGTCCCGAAACTTTCTCCATGTTCAAATCCAAGTCCATTATATCTCCATCGGGTTTCTGTCTTTTTAGCATGTCATCAAGTCTTTCTAAACTTTTATTTAATTTGTCTTTGTGTTTATTTGCAGTGATCAACTCATTTTCTAGAATGTCAGTTTGTCTCCTAAGCTCCTCTTTATCATGTTTCATGTGAATCAAATCTGTTTTTAGCATATCATTATCATGACAAAGTCTTTGATTTTCATTTGCTCCATCATTAAGTCTCCTAGTCAAGTCTTCTTCATTCTTCTTCCTGTCTTCAATATCCTTACATAGCCTCATGGTTAAATCTTGCATTTCACTCCTCATATTACTATTCTCTTGTCTCAACTTCTCTGCAATATCTCTAAGAGTTTCCTTTTCATCATCATGTGTCTGCATTTGCTCATGAAGTTCCTTCCTCTTGTTTTGTGCTATAACCAGGTTCTCCTGAAGTCCTTTAATGAATTCCATAGTAGTCCTCATATCATCTTCAAGTTTGATATTCTTTAATTTTCCTGCATCAAAATATTCAAGAGCTCCTTCCAATTGTTTTCTCAAATTCTCCATCGGTACCGGTTTCAGAATCTTCCTCGAGCTATTAGGCTTTTGCAAATAGAGGACTAGGCTCTGATACCAATTGTTAGATGCAATGACAGTCCCAAAGACACTGAGAGGGGGGGGTGAATCAGTTCCTAACTGATTAATGGAATATTTGAACTTATTTACAACTTTGTAACTTAAATTAATGTATCGGTAAACAAGCAATAGTGCAGTAAAGAGAAATAACACATACAACATAAATGCACACCATAACACAAGATGTTTTGGCAAGGAAACCCAGTAAGGGAAAAACCTTGGTGGGATTTGTGACCCACAATATCTACTCACTAGCCAATATGAATAAATATTACTTACAATAGGGGCCTGCACATGTAGGAAGGCCAATAGCCTAGAGCTCACAGCTCAATAGAAGAGTCTCACTGACTACAGAAAGGATAATTAAATCCAATACAATTTACTGCTCAAAATAGCATTTGCAATGCTTGATTCAGTACCAGTTTAAGCTCTGTCACAAACCTTAACCAAAAACTTGTCGGTGAATGATATTCATTCACATAACCTATCTGCCTTATTACAAAATCTTTTCACTATCATCTACATAATACTATTACATAACTTCCTCACCATGCTATATCAAAAATGACCTAAATGATCTCATACATATATGAGTCTTTGCAATGCATCATGGTGGCTTACAAATAATTAATTACATTTATAATACAATTCATATAAATAGAACTTGTCTCATGTCAGCCTGGATGCCGGTATACTTCATTGCCGGTGTAAACTAGATGCCGGTGAATGTGTCTGTTGGTGTATGATTATGTGTTGTCAGTGAACCTGTATAACATGTTATCAGTTGGTTTCCATCAATGACAACATCAACCATTCTCGTTAAGTATAGAATGCCACATCAACCATTCTCATTAAGTATAGAATGCCACATCAACCATTCTCATTAAGTATAGAATGCCAACACCTTCTTCATTCATCTTGTTCCGGTAGACCCATTTTGTACCAATGACATTCTTATTTGTCGGTTTAGGAACAAACTCCCAAGTTTTGTTCTTTTCAATTTGTTGCAACTCTTCTTCCATTGCATCCATCCATTTCTGATTGGTGTTGGTTGCATTGAATGTTTTGGGTTCCATTTCTGTCATGAGGCATAAATTTACTTGTTCATTGTTCCAAGAAAGTCTTCTTCTTGTTTGTACACCATCATTTTTATCACCTATAATCTTCTCTTCCGGGTGATTTTTCTACACATATATCTTAGAGGATTTGTTAGGTGCTTCTTATGGTTCACTTTCTGACTACATTTCATCTTCATCACATGAATCATCATGTCGGTTTACTTTTGCTTGTCTACCTTTATGCATATCTTCATCAACTCTGACATGTATACCCTCAATGACTCTTCTTAGTCTTTTATTGTAACATTTGTAGGCTTTGTTGTGAGTTGATTAACCCAAGAAGATACCTTCATCACTCCTGGAATCAAAGCCACCTAAGCCATCCTCATCTCTCTTCATGAAGCATTTACTTCCAAATACTTTAAAATATTTGACTGATGGCTTAGGTGGCTTAGGTGGCTAAGCCATCAGTCAATTCAAACCACTATTCATAAGTTGTCATCCTGTTATTTGTTCTCAGCTAAACATGTTTCAAAGTATATACATCAGTATGAACTACCTCCTTCCAATACATATTCGATATGTTTGCTTCATTTCACATAGTTCTTTCCATCTCCTTGACGGTCCAGTTTTTCCTTTCTACAACACCATTTTGTTGTGGTGTTCTTGGAGTTGAATATTGTCTTCTGATTCCATGTCTCTCACAACAATCTTCAAACTCATTTGATGTGAACTCTCCACCCCGATCAAATCATAGACATTTCAACTTGCATCCACTTTCCCTCTCAACCATCTTCCGAAAAATCTTGAATCTTTCAAATGCTTGAGATTTGTCATGTAGGAAGGTGAGCCATGTCATTCTTGAAAAATCATCAATGAGGAGCATGAAGTATCTTTCACCAGATAGAGCTCTTGTTCTAGTTGGTCCACATAGATCAGTATGCACAAGTTCAAGTGGCCTTGAAGAATTATGTTCTTTAGTCTTGAAGGTCACCTTAGTCTACTTTCCTCTTACACATTCATCACAAAATGTGCTTGCCAGTTTGATGATGGGTGGTATATGTCTCACATATCCCTTTTTGCTTACTTTAACTAAATTATCAAAATTTATATGGCATAATCTCCTATACCACAACTAATTCTCATCCACTTGTCCCATCATGCATTGAGACTCAAAGAATTCCTTCATATTGTATACATTTCCATCTGTCCTTTTTCCTTCAACTACAATCTGTTTAGTACTCTCTTTTCTTATCTAGCAACCAGTAGAGTCAAAAGTGAATTTGTATCCTTTATCACACATTTGATTCACACTAAGTAAGTTATTCTTTAAACCTTCCACATAATATACATCATGTGCCTTCAATTTTCCATTGATGTTCAAAGTACCCTTTCCTTTTATCTTGATGGAAGAGTTGTCTCCAAATCATATTGAACCTCCATTCCAATCTTCAAACTTAATAAATTCCTTTTTGTCTCTCATCATGTGATTGGAATATCCACTGTCTACAACCCATAAGTTTCTTCTTTTTGCATGCAGGGCAGTTTGCATAATCAGACTTGAATCTGCTTTATTCTTGTCCTTCTCAACCCAAACTGGGTTGGCTTCTTTCTTCTTGTCTGCTACAATTTAATGCTCCAATTTTGCTATCGGTTTTTGATCTGGTACTAACTTCTTTTTCTTGGTTGTTCTGGGTTTGCAATGTGCCCAAACTTTTGACAATAACACTTCACATTGACATTAAATGATGAATTTAAAAACCTATTGTAGGATACCGATAGACTCTTCCTACATTCATAACTCCTATGACCTAAATCATTACACTAATAACACACAACATTTATCTCTCAGGGTGCAGCAAAATAATTTCTACTTTTAAAACTAATAGGGGGCTTATGCATCAGTCTACAATTAGCAATTCTATGTCCAAACTTATTACACCGATAGCAGTAACCATGGAATTTGGGTACATACCAATCTTGTTGCTTTGGACTGGCAAACCTTTGTCTCACTAGATGTCTTCCTCTCATTATATTGACTCTAGTGAATCCTTCATCATCTACCTTGGGCTTGCCTTTATGATTTGCATTCCGGTATAATGTGTGACCCTTCTACATCTGAGCATTTTGGTTCATAGGCTGATTTATTGTAGCTTCAACATAGGTCTTCTTTCCAGTATCTTTGCTAACTGTAAAGGTTTTTTTCTCTTTACTTTCACTTAAGGAAGTGAATTGTATCTCCTTGCCAGATGTGTCTTTGTTGTTTGAACTTTATCCTTCTTCAAATCCTATACCACCGGTATCTTTTGAATGCTTCTGATTGCTCAACATCTTGTCTAAGGCTTTAGTGTTTCCCTCATACTTTCTTCTCATCTTCAATTCATCCTTTCTCTTTTCAAGCTCCTTTCCGAGCCTAACAATTTCTTCTTCTAGATTATGATGCTCTTTCTCCTTCTTTATCAAATCAAAGGATGTAACCTCACATATCCTCTTGGCTACTTCTAATCAGAGTTTCAAATCAGAAATTATTTTCTTGGACTCTTCTAGGGATTGCTTTAAATGATCTTGTTCTTCAACAGCATACTTAACCTTCTTCAATTCTCTTTTTGTTTTACTCAATTCCTCAATAGCACTTATGAGTTCACCTTCTAAATCCACCTGAGCTTTATTGTCTTCATCTTCATCAGCTTCATCAACTGATTCATCTAGAGCCATAAAGAGATTAATTTCTCTGTCATTCTCGTAGCAGTTATCTTCTGAGGCTCTTTCTTCATCTATGACATCATCTTCAAAAGTATACATGTTGTTCTACTTCTGGTAGCTTCTTCTTTCTTTCTGGTAGACCTTCTTCTCTTTATTCTTGCCCAAGGGTCTGCTAGTGTTTTGCAGCTCCTCTCCATCATTTTCACCATAGGACATTTTGAAGCAAAGTGTCCAATTTTACCATAGTTAAAATAATTTAAAGGCAATTTTCCTTTGTACGTATAGGATCCTCTTTTGAGCTTCCTTACAAAGTTTGCCACCACTATATCTGAGTCATCATTAGATTATCTATGAGTACTTTCTTCCTTACCCTCATTGGTGGATTTGAAAGAAGCCTCTTTCTTGGAAGTTCCTTCATTGATTGTCGTCATCTCATAAGCAGTTGGGGAGCCAAATAACTCATCCATTCAAAAAAATTTCAGATCCTTGGCTTCCTCTATAGCAAAGACCTCTATATCATACTTAGATGTGAGTGATCTAAGTACCTTTTTTATAATAAATTCATCAGATATATCCTCTCCAAGTCCTCTGATGGTGTTCACAGTTTCATCTACTCTCTAAAGATAATCTACAATCTTTTCTTCATCTTTCATCTTCAAGCCTTCAAGCTGACCTCTTAGTGTTTGCAGCTTGGCCTCCTTGACCTTGACATCTCCTTCAAATAATCTCTGCAACTTATCCCAAGTCTCCTTGGCGGATGAGTAGTGCATAACCTTAACAAACTCATTATCAGACAGCCCACTAAGAATAACATGTTTAGCCTTTGTATTGTTTTGATACTCCTTCTTAGCATCCAAATCTGTAGGACGAACACTAGAGACATTATACCCATTCTTTATAGACATCCAAATATCAAAACCTAGGGAGGACAAATAGGTTTCCATTCTTTTGCTCCAAAAGGCATAGTTTGTTCCATCAAACATGGGGGCTTTGATGAGGAGAATTCATTCCTTGCCATTGTGTTCTTAAACTAGAATTTACTCAAGCTAGAGAAAGCTTTAACCAATAGGGAACCTAAAGCTCTGATATTAATTTTAGAACATGATATATCACTGAGAGGGGGGTGAATCAGTGATTATGAATAATTTTCAACTGTGTGTGCAATCGGTAAAGTAATGAAAACACTAATAATCAATCACACACAAAGAATGCATTACACAACACCGGATACACGAGGAAAACCCAATATGGGAAAAACCTCGGTGAGAAATATTGTTGGAGTCTATTGCTCCAATCTAGCCTCACAATGGAATAACAATTTTATAATATTTTAGAGCACCAACCCAAGGAGCGCCAACCCCTAGCAATTTATGGGCACCAACCCAAAGGAGCACCGAGCACCCACTTAGTGAAACACAATAGATAAATTTAGATACAATGAAATCTCCTTGTTACAAATGAAATTTTGTAACTCCTGCAATCAATCTTTTCTACTGGTTTTAACACTTCTCTATCTCACAACTTCTTTTACTACCGGTTGTCTATTCACTCTCTCTCTGACCCCTCTTCCTCTCAACCTTTGCCTTTCCCGACTTCCTCTGATGCTCACTCTGCACTCGTTCACTCTCTGATGCCTTCTTACCAGTTCAAACACTATCGGTTCACTTGACTGTTGTACTCTGTGACAGCTTACCAGTTACTTTGTTTCTTACCAGTTAAACCCCTCTTACCAGTTAAACCTCTCTTACCGGTTCTTCCTCCAACACCCTCACCCACTTCAAAGTTCAACACTTAAATGCTTAGACTATCTAGTCTACACTCTTCACTAGCATCCGACATCTAGCATCACAATTTTAGATCTTCGGTCGACATATATATACACATGCTTTCCTGCCAAAATGGAAAATCAAACTTCACGCGCCTGGGTTTTTCTTCACCAACCCAATTCATATAAATTCAAATCGGATCTCATCTTTGAGATTGACAACCTACAATAAATCAAACAACACCACCATATTTGATTCTTCTAATACATGTTTACTATCTTTAACAAAAACATTGGCCCTGTTTTTGTCAATCGCAATAAATGATCTAGCGATTTCCTTCTCCAAATCCAATCTACAATCGGACATCCTTCATTGATCATTGCATCATAAATATGTGTCTTTCAATTTGCTTCAAGTCACAAACCTCTACAATCGATCCGTGATTTCTGCAGTCTTCATTTAATGTAGACCTAATCAACAACTACTTCAACGATGCACTGTTCATTTGTCATTGCATGTTTTCCACCTAGAGACCACGTGTTATCTTCGTCGGCATTCACCTCAATTCATTGTGTTGGTTCAAGCTTATGCACTGACCAAAAACACACTACCGATATTCACCTTATACTTCCAGTTCATCTTGCCCTACCAGTTATATAATAATCGGTTAACCTTCAAGCCATGCTCTTCTTTGTTTTGTCGGGTAGGTCATGATGATCTAGATTGCTCCTGGTTCAAATTTCATCACTTCACTCTATATGATCCGACAACCAATTCATTTGTCTTACCTTTAGTTGTCTCTTTTCTTTCTTATGCTTACTTACTAATGGACATCCATACTAGTAACATCTCTTGCCTGCATACTAGTAACATACCATACATATCGGTTGACAATACCAATTGACATCAATGACAATACAAAGCCAACATTGTCAACACTAATGTTGCTATAGATATTTTCTTTTGTGCTCTTGCTAACTCAAAGAGGTCTGTCTTTCTTTACTATTATATGTTGGTCTAGAAGGTCATTATTATGACTATTTGAATCTCTATTAGGAGTTGCAATAGTGTAGTGTTATCCCTAATTTTCCCTTTGATGTTTAGGCTTGCAACTTATACAAAGGATTTCTTTACTTCCTCAACATGTCTCTATCTTTATGTGTTATATTGATTGCTACTCATGTTTTCTTTGAACCTATGCTCAGGCTTCAATGATGCATGGTCTTACATATATTTCACTGTGTAGATTGATTTGATCCTTTCACTATTACCAGATCATTGTATCATTATGTTTACTCTGTTATTACTTTGACAAAATACCTTGACTGTAGCTTTCCCTTTTTGTCCAGCTTGGAAGGCCTTTATCACATGAGTATTGTTCTATTTTTTTGTGTTTGCAACCTATGCAATAGATATCTTTATTTGAAACTTATTGGTGTAATTATTTATTCTTATAGGATATAATTACACTTTACTTAAGTTGACTTAGGATAATGCATCTCATTGTAGTTTGGATATGAGACACTTAGGGAAGTGTGCACAAAGGGATGATGCTTGTAGGAGAAATTCCACCTTTTGTGGTCTTATCTTGCTGTTACATTCCACATTCGCTAGGTGTTCCACCTCTTGTGGAATATTATATTATTTCTCCTACCTACCCCTACTTTATCTTACCTACCCTTGTTTCTCATTGAGCCACATGTCATGATTGTGTGCTCACATATCCATTTGGCCTTGCCTATATAAGCAGGCCCATATTCATTGTATTGGTTAATCCAGTTGATCACTTTCACATATTGATGGGAATACAATTTGTTCAAGTGTCAAACTATTATCTCTCTTTTGTGTGCTTTTCAATGTTCCCTTGATCTTGGAAAAATCTCACATGGTATCAGAGCCATTGGGGCTTCATTGATTGGTTTTGGGAGACATCTTGGAAGGCTTCTAATTTTGGATCTGAGGTATTGTACATTTTTGAGGCATCCTAGAGAGTTTTTCACCTCACCATTGCGTTCGGGAGGTTGTTTCCATAAAAATCGAGTATAAACTCGACCTATTTTGGACGAAGTTGATTTTCAGGCTTGGACGAAAATTTTCACCTATTTGGGTAAATATCGTACAGATTTTTTTTAAATATATATATATATATATATAATATTTTTTTCTACAAAAAATTATAATATTTATTATGTAGAATTTTTTTTATTGTAATCAAAAGTTTTTAATTTTATTTTATTATTATTATTATTATTATTATTGTCAAGGGCGAGGGGCATTACCTCACCCCCCGACCCGTGCTTCGTACCCTGCACAGTCTGCAAGAACCTGCAGCTCTGCCGACCATACCTACCAATCCTCTGGCTCCCCGTGACCACTCTAGCTCCCTGATGACATCCTTTGCACTGGCATTCTTGGCTGCCAATCCTCCGACGACCACCGCCCTAAGCTCCGACTCTGGTAGTAGCTCCGTCAACGGTGCCCTCTGGTACCAGTGACCTCCGACTCCTGCAACTGCCTCCCACTTCGGCTCTAACAACTTCCATTGCTGCCACTCCACTACTCAGTGCCATTGCAACTCCCCAACGACCATCTGTTTTCAGCGCCGACGATCTCCAACCTGGGCTCCCGCTTCCCATCGACTACCTTCACTGTCGCCCTTGCTACCTCTAGCGGGACCCACATATGCCACATGGAAAGTGGTCACTAGCCCATGGGCTAAACACCTTGCCACGTCATCTGCCAACTATGCGCCTTGTCAGCATTCCACGTGGAGTTTTCCATATGCCACATAATTTGTACAACTGGCATAGTCAGCACGCTAGTCAACCTGCCATATCAGCTTTTCGTACAGTCAACATGGAGGTGCGATTTTTTTTGACGGGCATACGACTGTCAAATTTAACATAGTAAAGTGTTGACGTCAGCCTGCATCAGCACCTTTTTGAAAATTTTAGACCCCTCACCATTGAGCAGTTTGAATTTTTAGGTCAACTTTGAAGGCCCATATCTTGCTCATTTTTGCTCCTTTTTGGGTGCAATGTATTTTTATTTGGGATAATTTTTCATTATCTCTGCAGTGGTGTGGTTATTTTCTGATTCTCGTGAACAGGTTTTTCAGAATTTGCAGATTCTTTCAGTAGTACATATCCAATCCTTAATTTTGCAACTTCAAAGGCTTCGTTCGGGCTCATATGACCTCCTTTTCAGGTGCCTTTTTTTTAAAGTGTATATTTTTTGTCTACTTTCATAATCTGTCATCATTTTGCAAAGATTTTGAGTGGATATTGTACTTTCAAAAATTAGTCTTTTGTGGCTTACTTGGTACTTGTAATTTTCTTGGATCTTAGTTTAGATCTCTTGCATTGTCAGTTTGAGTCTCCTTTGGCCTCTTTGAGGCAGTTGTAAAGTTGAAATCAGAAGTCCACTTTGCCATTTTTGCAAGTGGCCCATTGTACACGTACTAAGTATAATGTGACAAACCATCATTTTGAGGGGGGGTTCCTTGATTAAATGAATTTGGAGGGGGTATCTTGTGTGAGTGTGCCTCTCTCTCCTTGTGCTCTTTCATTTTTGTTGCAATGGGTCCTCATAAATTTCCACCTTTAACTCCACGTAACTATGCATCTTGGAAAATAAAAGCATGGGGCAAACTAATGGAAAAAGGACTCACGCATTACATAGATGGAACAATAGCAACACCAGCAGATCCTAAGGCTGATCCTAAGGTTGATCCTAATGCTCAATTAGAATGGCTCACTAAAAATTGCATGGCTCTTGAAACTTTGCGTAAGTATGTATCAGATGACCTCATTTTTTACATTGAGAAGTGTACTACAATCAAAGAGGATTGGGAGACCTTTCAAAAATTGTATGGCCAAGTTGATGAAATTAGAGGCTACAAGATTGAAAATTAGCTCACCAACTTGGATCCCAAGAGTTTTGATACAATCCAAGATTATGTCATCAAGGCAAATGAGCTAAGAACAAAACTTAAGGATTGTGGAATTGACAAAAAGGATGCTCAATTGATATTCAACTTGTTGGACAAGCTTTCACCCGAATATGCAATATTTGTTTCTAGCTTCCAAACCCATCGCTTGACAGTGGGGAGTTCCTACACTATGCCTTCATTTGATGCTTTCACAAAAATGTTGATGTTGGAATAATCTAAGTTGTTGAACATGGGTATTCTCAAGTCTTCAAAGTCCAAGGCTTTGGTGGCTAATCAAGGGAGTCAATGGAGTCAAGGCAAAGATTCTAATAAGAAGAAGAAGCAATCTAAGTCAAAGCCACAAAAATAAAAAGGACAATCATCCTCTCCATCACAAGGCAATTTTTCATCCTCTTCCAAGAAGGGGAATCCACCTAAGAAGGACAAACCAACTTGTGCTTATTGCAAGAAGTATGGTCATGATGAGCATCGATGCCACACTAAGCAAGTTGATGAGTTGACAAATCTCCTTAAGAAGAACAACATCAATTTGTCATTCACCTACAACAAGAAGGAATCATCTCCTTCCACTTCCTCACAGTCTAAGGGAAAAGGGCAAGCATTTGTGGCTACAACAGGTTCTTCACAATAGTGGATACTTGACTCGGGTGCCTCTTATCACATGGGTTCTACAAAGGAGGAGTTTTCTTCATTGGAGCCATCAAAGGTACCTAACATTTACATAGGTGATGATACACAAGTTGAGGTATAAGGGAAAGGTTTGGTTGACATGGATGGTGAACATTTGAGAATGTTCTTTATGTTCCTAACTTGTCTACCAATCTTCTCTATATCTACCAAATCACTCGCTATGGGAATGGGAAAAAGGTTGAATTTACACCTGATTCAATTGTGGTAAAAGAACTTGATAATGATGCCTTGGTAGCAATGGGATAAGTCAATGACAATTCAAGGCTTTATTCATTCTCCCACTTTGTGCCAAGTTCTTCCTCTATGGTCTTGCTTACTCATTCAAATTCAAAAAGTAAGCTATGGCATGAGCGGTTTGGTCACCTCAACTACCATTGTCTTCAGTAGCTTAGCACTAAAGACATGATCACCAGTCTACCTCGAATCATTTTTTTAGAGGGTGTATGTTTAGGATGTTCCATGGGCAAGCATCCCGAGGAGAAATTTGATAAAGGGAAAGCTTGGAGAGCTTTGGAAGTTCTTCAACTTGTTCACAGTGATGTAGCAATTCCATTTACATCACCTTAATTTAGTAGGGCCCGCTATGTCCTCACTTTCATTGATGACTACTCTCGCTTCACTTGGGTCTATTTTCTTGTTCATAAGAGTGAAGTGTTTGATAGATTTCTAGCCTTCAAGGCTCATGTGGAGAAGCAATCAAGGAAACTGGTCAAGATCCTTCACACAGATAATGGATGGGAATATGTGAACAAAAGACTTGAGGATTTTTGTACATTTGAGGGGATTGATCTTCAGCATTCAGTTGCCTACACTCCATAACAGAATGGAGTTGCAGAATGTAAGAATAAAACTCTCAAGGAAATGGCTAGTTGTATGATACATGCACGTTCTCTTGATCCTGCCTTTTGGGCAGAGGCTATCAGTTTTGCTACACACATCCAAAACCAGGTTCCTCACAAATATTTGATGGGTATTAATCCTTTTAAGGCTTGGGCTAGTAGGAAACCGATTGTGAGACATTTTAGAGTCTTTGGGTGTCCAACATGGGCTCACATTCCTCCACAAAAACACAAGGCATTGGAACCTCAGAGTAGGCCTTGTATTTTTGTTGGATATCCTAAGGGTGTTAAGGCATATCGATTGATGGATCCAGAGATAGATGAGGTATTTATTGAGAGGAGTGTTCATTTTGAGGAAATCTTTCCTAGCTTAGCCTCAATTCCTTCTCTACCTTCCTCCATTGTGGATAGTGATAGTGATTCAAATGATGAGACTCCTTCAACTTCAACTCCGACTCACAGGGTTACACCTCCACAGGGTCCACTAGTAGTCGAGGAGCCTTTTCCTCCACCTCCACCTAGACCTCGTTGGGATCGACAAACACTTGGGTCAGCGGGTTCTCTTGGTGGGAATCCTTCAAATATATGGAGGAATCGATCACAGCATCAAGACCTTCCACATGCATACATTGCTACCGCTTCTGATCCACAGACATTTCATGAAGCATTAGGGGTTCCCAAGTGGGACCAAGCTATGGAGGAAGAGTATAGTTCCTTGATAGGAACAACACTTGGGAGTTAGTCCCTCTCCCTAAGGGGAGAAAGATGGTTCGATGTAAGTGGATCTATAGGACCAAGTTTGCAGCAGATGGTAGTGTAAAGCGGAAAATCACGATCGAACCCTAGTTGTTCTCCCCTCTTCCAACTCCGAGGAGAGAGAAGGGAGGTTCGCTAGGATTCGATGGTTTTCACTTAGGGGAGAGACTTTACATTCAAAAGAGGGGTTGAAACCCACAAGATCCAATCCCACGCAATGCAATATTGGATGCTAAATGTGTTTCAAGGGTTAAGACAGCAAGGCTACCCTCTTTTGTAAAGAATGTTGATAGAAGAATTAAGCTAAGCATGCATAGAAAGTGATAAAGATTCCCTTATAAACTGAGATAGGAATACAGTATGAAGCTGCGGACCTGGAATTAGCAGGAAAATGTCGATACGGCGCTATCCTGCAAATTTGAGCAAAAGTTGTCGGGACGATGGCGCCCGGCGCCACGGTCCTCCGAAAAATCTGTGAAACGAAGGGGGATCTGTTCGTCTCTGCACAAGGATACCAGATCTTCAATTTCAGCCGCGTACCTGCAACCTACAC
This sequence comes from Cryptomeria japonica, assembly GCF_030272615.1. Lineage (NCBI taxonomy): Eukaryota > Viridiplantae > Streptophyta > Pinopsida > Cupressales > Cupressaceae > Cryptomeria > Cryptomeria japonica. Next base: position 232,313,675 of record NC_081411.1, on the reverse strand, counting down.
ACAGAAAAGCGAAGACGATTGGGGGGTTAGGGATTAGGGGTTTGCCTTTAGGTCAAACCCCGGTTTTGGAATTAACCAAGAAATGAGCAAGTGTTGTAAATGTAAATGACTGTAAAATAAGTACTAATACCTTGTTCTAAGGATGTTTGTATCCTTATGTGTGAAGGTTTAGATGTTGTATGTTGTATGTTGTAGCATGTAGTATGTGATCTCCTCTTCAATGGTTGAATCCTTGTCTTGAATGCAACACCTAGCCTTGAATGGAGACTTGAAATGATCAATTGCTTGAAAGAATGCTTGAATGCTTGAATGCTTGAGTACTTGAGTATAGTTTCCACGCTTTTTCATATATCCTCTTCATATGCCAAATGAGAGAGAAAATGTAGTTTATATACTTGTCATTTAGGGCTGATAGACTGATTTTCCCGACCTTAGGCCGACCAGGAAAGTTAATTTCCAATTTGCAAACAAAAAGACCCGAGACCCCTTAGGAGACCGGGCCCAAAATAGGACCCAGGGACCAGGGCGCTGGGCACCATGGTCCTGGGGACCAGGGCGCTGGGTGCCCTGGTCCTGAAGGACCAGGGCGCTGGACGCCCTGGTCCCACCTCCCGGGACAGCAGGGTGCAAGGAGGTTCAGGCCAAGGTGCTTGAAAAATGCAGTTTTCAGTGTCGTGAGCAAGTTTCAGGGTCTCCATTCAGGTTGCGTGTTGCATCGCCATCGTGAAGACCGAAATGCAGTCGAAATTGCAAGTGTCACAATTTTAGGACGCTATAGGTAGTGTGGATAATTATTAGGCTCGAATTATTGTGAAAGGTTTCTCATAGGCTCTAGGTGTTGACTATACTAAGACCTTCACACCCGTAGCAAAGATGAACTCCATTCACTTGACACTTGCTATTGCAGCAGCTCTTGGTTGGGCTATCCATTTGATGGATGTGAAGAGTGCTTTTATTCATGGGGATCTTGATGAGGAGATATATATGGAGTAGCCACAGGGTTTCATCCAGGATTCTTCATTGGTTTGATGACTACGAAAAATCTCTCTATGGCCTTAAGCAGGCTCCTAGGGCTTGGTACCCCAAGATGGATTCCTTCCTTCTCTTAGCAGGGTTCACCAGGTGTCATTATGATCCAAATGTCTACATTTTGTGATAGGATGACTCACACTTGATACGTGTGCTCCATGTTTATGATTTGATCATTACAGGGAGCTCCTCATCCATATTTAGCAATGTCAAATATGCTTTGCATGACAGATTTTCTATGACTGACTTGATTCTTTTTCACTACCTTCTTGGGATAGAGATTTCATAGTCACCTTCTGGGATTATACTTTCGTAGCCCAAGCATGGTCTTGATCTACTTGCACGCTTTCATATGGTTGATTGTAAGCCTAAATTGACTCCCTTTCTTTCAAGAGTCAAGCATGAGGATAAGTTCTCTTCTCCACCAGTTGATGCCACCTTGTATTGTCAGCTTGTGGGTAGTCTCATCTACTTGACTCATACACATCCTGACATTTCATTTGTGGTTGGCATGGTTTCCCACTTCATGTAGGAACCACATGAGCTTCATTAGAAAGCCACCAAATGCATCTTATACTACATCCAAGGTACACATCATTATGGGATCCATTATGCAGCAGGCACAGGACTTTGCTTGATTGGATACACAGACTCTGATTGGGCTAGCGATCTTGATGATCGCCAATCTACCTTCGGTTACTACTTTCATCTTGGTTCGAGCCCCATTTGTTGGCAGAGCAAGAAGCAGCATGCTATTTCTCTCTCTTCGACTGAGGTTGAGTATCGAGGGGTTGTTAACACAATTATTGAGACTATTTGGCTTCAGTATATTCTCACAGAGTTTGGGTTCTCCACTCCATGAATGAAAGTTCTGGATTGTGATAATCAGATTGCTATTGCAATCTTGAAGAACCCGGTTTAGCATCAGTGGAGCAAACACATAGAGATTCATATTCACTACATTCGAGAGTTGATTCAGGAGCAGGTCATTGATTTGCAGTATTGTCCTACAGTGGAGCAGATTGCAGACATATTCAACAAACCTTTCATTGAGAGTAAGCACCAGTAGTTGTGAACTCTCTTGGGGGTGTTGGATGTTTCGTTAGAGGGGGTCGGCTGAATTCTCCTTCCTCTCGTTATGGGAGGGACTTTTTCCTCTTTGAGGTTTTGTCCTTCTTCTTTGAGAGTCTCTTTGTACAATTATCTCTCTTTTGGAGGTGGGTCTTTTTCCCACTGGGTTTTCTCCCTTTCTCCGTTTGTGGGAGATTGCATTACATAGATTTGCTTGCATTTGCATACTGTACATGGGTACCTATCATGGCCTAGTAGCTAAGACCCATCTTGCATTGTTGACTTGAGTCTTCATTCCCCTAAGTTGCACTTAAGGGGGGGTGTTGGTGTAATTATTTATTCTTATAGGATATAATTACACTTTACTTAAGTTGACTTAGGATAATGCATCTCATCATAGTTTTGATATGAGACACTTAGGGAAGTGTGCACATAGGGATGATGCTTGTAGGAGAAATTCCACCTTTTGTGGTCTTATCTTGCTATTACATTCCACATTCAGTGGGTGTTCCACCTCTAGTGGAATATTATGTTATTTCTCCTACCTACCCCTACTTTTTCTTACCTACCCTTGTTTCTCATTGAGCCACATGTCATGATTGTGTGCTCACATATCCATTTGGCCTTTGCCTATATAAGAAGGCCCATATTCATTGTATTGGTTAATCCAGTTGATCACTTTTGCATATTGATGAGAATACAGTTTGTTATTGTCAAACTATTGTCTCTCTTTTGTGTGCTTTTCATTGTGCCCTTGATCTTGGCAAAATCTCACAAAACTATTGTAACTACTTTCTATGGCCTAGATTGTTTAATATAAAGCATTGACCTCCTATGTCCTAGCTTTGAAAGTGACCTTTTTTATAGGTGCTACAATCTGTCAACACTCATGCCTTGGTCACTAATTCTTTAGTCTTATTTCCATGTTTTTCATATCTCAGTTTTGATAGTGAATTAAGGGCACATATCACTGTTTTCATATCACATGTTTTCATATCATTATTTTCACTTTACCTTGTATGCTTTATGATTGCAAAAACTTCATACACCTCAATTTTTTATCTATTCACTATAAGAAACTAAGATATAATGTTTATTATTTATTATATTTGCTTTACATTGCTCTTTCCTTGTCTAGGGATTTCCTGTAGATTCACTGTCTTATATCATGAATGAACTTATATTCTCATTTATTCATTGCATGGATTACCATGTCATTGTTGGGACTGTATTTATACATTTCTCTTTTATATTTGTGTTCTTCTATTTGTATCTCAGTATTGATGCTTCATGTATTGACATTGCATTGCTTTTGTTGAAACCTTTGATTGGTATGTTGTCCCTAACCTTCATAATAACCTGACTTTTTCTTGATCTCTGTCATTTTTTTTCTAAGATTGTCCCTTTCATCTCTAATCTCATGATTTTATCTTCTAAGATGGCTTTAAATATCTCTCTCCTTTGTACATCTCAAGTTGATTGCATTTCTTATCAACTTTGCCTCCATGTATAATCTAAACATTGCCATCTACAGGTCTGAAATTGTTTTTATGTTCTTCATTCATACGTTGTCACTTGTGTTGCTTTCAAACATAATTTCCATTATTTACATTGAGAACTATGAAGGGTTACCCTACCTATCAAGCTATATTGAAATCCTAGTCCTGATCTTTGACCTTCTCATGAATCTTTAGTTGCTTTATACCTTGAATAGTAAAGCTTCTATTTTAGGACTGATATGCACCTTTTGAATCTCCCTTTGGGAAACATCAACAATGATTTGTCTCTTCATAAAGTTCCTCTTTGTTGTATTGATAATATCATCTATCATCCTGTTGGCATTATGTGAACTGGTATGAAGACTTGATGACATTGTATGTTGTCATTGATGTCAATATGTTGAAGAGGTGTGAGAACCGGTATGTTACCAAGAACCGGTATATGTGAGAACCAGTATAACACTGTGAACCAGTATTTGTGTCAAAGTCAAGCGGTGTGTTTGCTTAAGGTGAACCGGCATCTGGTTATGGGAACCGGCACATGGAAGCTTTGTATGAATACCGGTTGGTAGCCTCAACTTCAAGGTTTTTGGTTGAAGTGCCTCAAGCCTGTGTGACTCAATCGGTGACTTTGTGTGATGAGTTAGCATTGTAACGAAGAACAGATCATGTTGCCACGTTAGCTTTGTGCGCGTGAAGGATCTTGCATGAAGGAGATTGTCCCTATCTACCTCGGGAATGTGTGAAGTCTGTAAATGGTGATAACGTGTGATGCGTTATCAGCCGCCATAAAATCGGTGGAAAATGAATGATGGAGAACGTCTTGAGATTGGTTCAAGACTGTTGCATTTAATGCAATGTTCTCAACAGTGAGGATTGAACCATTTGAATCGCTTAACCTAACAGGTTTAGGGTTTAGGGTTTATGTTACCGACCTATCTGTTTCCTATAAGGTCGATGTTGTGTTCCTTTCTGAGGTTGTTGGCAAAAGTTGTGTGTGTGTATCCAAGAGAAGAGATACATGATTCTTGCCAGACCAGAGGAGAGAAGTAATACCTGCAAAGTGTAAGTGCAGAAGGTGAAGAGGAGCTAAAGCGGATTTGCATTGGCATTGAGTGTTGTTACCAAATCATTGAAATACATGTTGATCTCTAACCACCTCAATAGTTGGGAAATCCCTTAACAGGGTAGCTTTAACCAGCTTGTTGTAAATCCTTTAATAGGGTGACTCAAAACCATTGAGTTCTTGAAATCCTCTAACAAGGTAACCTCTAACAGGGTTTAACCCTTAACCGGGTATTCTAGCCATCCCTTAATCGGGTGATCGTTAACAAGATCGGTTCCTAACAAAACCTATTGTATTAGTCTTTAACCGGACAAGGCTCCTAACAGGGCAGACTTCTAAAAAGTTCAAAGATAGCTTGTGGGTATTCATCCCCACTATGGTTTTTCCTAGTTGGGTTTCCACGTGAAAAATATGTGTGTCATGTGTGGTGATATTCTTGTGATGGTTTGAGTGATTTGTGTCTGAAGGTAAATCATGTTGATCTAGCTGCTTATATATCCTTTGATGATAGATTACTTGTTCATGCACTAGGGTGAAATGGAAATGAAGTATTAGAATGTATGAAAAGATAAGTGTCAACTAGTTTATGCTTGTCTCAGTTATTCTGGGTTCTGTCGGTTGTACTATGTTTAAGGCCGGTGTTACTGTTTGTCTGTCAAAGCACAGTATCTGCTGACAAACCGGTTTAGGGTTGTGTTTTTGTCTATACTGATTCACCCCCCCCCTCTTAGTATCGGTTTGGTACTATCCGTTCATCATTGAGTTATCAATTGGTATCAAAGCATCCTCTAGGTCCTTTGTGTTATAAGCTTAACCACTTGAGGTAAAGATCCCAGTCTAATGATGAAGAGGGAAGGTCCAAATTTCAACAGAGAAAATTTCAGTATATAGAAAGACAGAATGAAGATATACATCAGAAGCATGGGTGCTCAACACTGGAGCTATGTTGAGAATGCCTATGTTGCCCCTACCGGTACTCTCACCGACGATCAAAAGAGAGAGATGCGGGAGAATGGGCAAGTCATGAAGCCCTAATTAGTAGTTTATCTGACATTGAGTTCATTGATGTCCAAGATAAGGTAAATCCCAAAGAGGTATGGGATACTCTTGAAAATATCTATGGCGGTGATGAGCATATAAAACAAGCTAAGGAATAAAGCCTTAGAGGGAAGTTTGAAGACATGCGGATGGTTGAAGGTGAGACCATTCAACAGTATGGAATAAGAATCAAAACTATTGTTGGAGATATCAAGAGTGCAAGCGGTAAAATGGAAGATTCCACTATGGTAAGCAAAGTCCTGAGATCCTTATTACTGGTCTATGCAATAAGGGTTGCTGATATTCAGGAGTTGAGATCAATAGACAAGACTAAGGTATCCCTAGAATCCATCATTGCAAAGTTGACAGCCTATGAGCTAAATAGTTTTGATGGCAGTGTTCAAAAGACTGAATCAGCTTTTAAAGCTTCTGTTGTACCATCCAAAAAAGGAAAAGAAGCTAGCACTAGTGGTGAACCAAGACAGAGCAGAGAAATGGATGATGAGGAGATTCTAATGGTATTTGAAGATCTTCTTGCCAGGAAACTCCCTAAAGGAACCAGCAAATACAGAGGTAAGATCCCTTTGAAATTCTTTTCTTGCAACTGGATAGGACATATAGTTGTAAATTGTCCCAATGGCAACAACAAGGACAAACCGGAAAGGTTCAATAAATTCAAAGGAGGAAACCAAAGAAACTGTTTTGTGGTAGTTGATGAAGGCATCACAAATGAGGAATCAGAAGATGAAGAAAATGAAGATGTGTCAAGGAAGAAGGCTCTTATCTCCCAGTTTGATAATTCCAATGAGTGGATTATTAATAGTGGGTGTTCTCACCATATGACTGGTGACCGGAGCAAGTTTCTATCCTTGGAAGAGTATGATGGTGGTGTGGTTCGCTTTGGTAATGATGCACCATGTATGGTCAAAGGCAGAGGGTCCATCTCTCTGAATGGAAAGAGTAGTGCTGACAATGTGTATTGGGTTGATGGTCTCAGACACAACTTCCTAAGTGTTGCCCAGCTGAATGACAGTGGTCTCACTCTAGAATTCAAGAATGGAGTGTGCAGAATCAAAGGAAAGAATGGTGAATTGGTTGCCACCGGCATGCAGACCAAAGGTAACCTATTTTAGCTGAATGTAAATATAAGTACATGTCTTATGGCTAAATTTGATGATATCTGGATATGCCATAAGAGACTCTGCCATGTAAACTTTGATAACATTGCGAAGGCCAGTAAGATCAAGGCGGTTAGAGGGTTGTCGGTGCTGAGCAAACCAGAAAATACCTTGTGTAGAGAGTGTCAATTGGGGAAAATGTCTTCCTCAACCTTTAAAGGTAAACCTTTCACTGCTAACAATTTGCTTGATCTTGTGCATACTGATTTGTGCGATCCTATGAAAACTAGGAGTGCGCAGGGTGATAGGTACTTCATGATTCTCACTCATGACTGCTCAAGAATGATGTGGGTCACATTCTTGAAAGATAAGTCTGAAGCTTTTGTAAAGTTCAAAGCCTTCAGAGCATTAGTAGAGAAGGAAAGCGGTAAAAGGATCAAGTGCCTGAGAACTGATCAAGGAGGGGAATTCACTTCTGGTGAATTCAACAAGTACTGTGAAGATCATGGCATCAAGAGGCAACTGTCTGCCCCAGACTCCACAGTAGAATGGCCTCGTAGAGAGGAATAACCGAACTATGGTTGAAGCAGCTAGAACTATGTTGATTCAAGGAAAGGTAGCTCACACATTTTGGAGAGAAGCAGTGAGCACTGCAGTCTACACAATGAACCAGGTACTCATTAAGAAAGGTAAGGATAAAACTCCTTATGAGTATTGGACCAATAAGACACCTATGGTTAGCTACTTTAGAGTGTTTGGTAGCAAATGTTACATCAAGAGGAGCGAACACCAGAGCAAATTTGATGCAAAATGTGATGAGGGAATATTCCTAGGGTATTCCACCAAGAGAAAAGCTCTCAAATGTTTCAATAATAGGACTCAGAGAATTATGGAAAGCTTCAATGTAAGAGTTGATGAAACCTCTGAGAAAACTGAGGAAACCGGTAGTGAGCAAGCGGTAAATGAACCGGTTGTAACCTTCTGGGAACTAGTTGTCACTCAACCAAGTACCGGTAACAGTGTTCCTACACCGGTAGATGAAGATGTTGATACTAATGGAGATGAGAATGAAGAAGAAAAGCAAGAGGAATCTATCAAGACCATTCCTCGGTATGTCAAGCTGAATCATGATCCTATGCAGATCATAGGAGACAAGGATGCTGGAATTCTTACAAGAAGACAGGTTAGAGAAAACTCATGTATGATCTCTGAATTTGAGCCTAAATCATTCAAAGAGGCTCATAAAGATGAAGGCTGGATCAAGGCAATGGAAGAGGAACTTGACCAGATAGAGAAAAATGGTACATGGTCTTTGGTACCCAGATCGGAGCATAAAAATGTCATTGGTACCAAATGGGTTTTCAAAAATAAGTTGAATGAGGATGGCACAGTAATTAGAAACAAAGCCAGACTGGTGTGTAAAGGATATGCCCAAGAAGAAGGAGAAGACTATGGAGAAACATTTTCTCCTATAGCCAGATTGGAAGGAGTTCGTATGCTTCTTGCATATGCAGCTTGTAAAGGATTCAAAGTATATCAAATGGATGTAAAATCTACATTCCTAAATGGTGTACTTGAAGAGGAAGTGTATATAGAGCAACCATATGGGTTTGTTCTATCTGAAGACAGTGACATGGTGTGTAGGCTACATAAAGCCTTATATGGTCTAAAGTAGGCACCTAGAGCATGGTATGAATGCCTGCATTCCCATCTTGTGAAGATTGGATTTGAGAGAACAAGCGAAGATAGCAATATCTACTTGAAGTCTAAAGGAGATTAGATCCTAATCTGTGAGGTATTTGTTGATGACATTATCTTTGGTGGAGATGACAAGATGAGTCATGAGTTTGCAAATGAGATGAAGAAAGAGTTTGAGATGTCACTCATAGGGGAGATTAAGTTCTTCATTGGACTGCAGATTCAGCATATGAAAGATGGAATCTTTATCACTCAGTCCAAGTATGTCAAAGAGGTGTTGAAGACCTTTGGCATGGAAGATAGCAAACCGGTTGGTACACCGATGGTGACAGGTTGTAAACTATCCAAAGAGGATGACTCAGCATTGGTTGATGAGAAGGAATACCGATCAATGATTGGTAAGTTGCATTATGTAGTGCATAGCAGACCAGATATTGCACATGCAGTTGGCATTACTGCAAGGTTCCAGAAAAGTCCAAAAGAATCCCACTTGGTTGCAGTCAAGCAGATTCTTAGGTATCTAAAGGGAACTATTGACTATGGGTTATGGTATCCATACAATAATGATTTTAACATGAAAGTGTTCACAGATGTTGATTGGGCTGGTAATGTAGATGATTGGAAGAGCACAACCGGTGGTGCATTCTTTCTCAGTGGTAGACTAGTCTCATGGATGAGTAAGAAGTAGAGTTGTATCTTGCAGTCTATAGCGGAAGCAGAGTATGTTGCAGCTTTCATGAATTGCACTCGGACAATTTGGATGAAGCATGTATTAAATGGCTTCAAAGTTCCTGTATCTAAACCGGTAAGTATATTTTGTGACAATACTAGTGCAATTAACATCTCCAAGAATCTGGTTTTACATTCTAGAACCAAGCACTTTGAGCTTAAGTATCATTTCTTGAGGGAAAAGGTTCAGAACAAATAAATTGCATCAGAACATGTTTCCAGTAAGGAGTAGTTAGCAAACATATTCACCAAGCCTCTCCCAAAGGCTACATTTATGTACTTAAGAGGTGAGTTAGGGGTGCTGCCCCTTCAGGAAGTAAACTAAACTTATATGCTCCACATCAGTCAGGTATTGCATAGTCAATTTTTTTTTGGATTGATGTGTTGAAGGATGCTACTCCTCAGGGGGAGCAGCATAATGGAACAAGGAAGCTTGTGCCTCCACTTTGGCATTGTTGTCAAAGGGGGAGAAGATGTGAAGTGGAGAGATATCTTTGTATATTGCCATCAATGCCAAAGGGGAAGATTGTTGGCATTATGTGAACCGGTATGAAGACATGATGACATTGTATGTTGTCATTGATGTAAATATGCTGAAGAGGTGTGAGAACCTGTATGTTACCAAGAACCGGTATATGTGAGAACCGATATAACACTGTGAACCGATATTTGTGCCAAAGTGAAGCAGTGTGTTTGTTTAAGGTGAACCGATGTGTGGTTATGGGAACCGGCACATGGAAGCTTTGTATGACTACAGGTTAGTAGCCTCAACTTCAGGATTTTCGGTTGAAGTGCCTCAAGCCTGTGTGACTCAATTGGTGACTTTGTGTGATGAGTTAGCATTGTAATGAAGAACAGATCATGTTGCCACATCGGCTTTGTGCGCGTGAAGGATCTTGCATGAAGGAGATTGTCCCTATCTACCTCAAGAATGTGCAAAGTCTGTAAACGGTGATAAAAGGTGATGGGTTATCAACCGCCATGAAATCGGTGGAAAAAAAATGATGGAGAACGTCTTGAGATTGGTTCAAGACTATTGCATTTAATGCAATGTGCTCAATGGTCAGGATTGAACCATTTGAATTGCTTAACCTAACAGGTTTAGGGTTTAGGGTTTATGCTACTGACCTATCTGTTTCTTATAAGGTCGATGTTGTGTTCCTTTCTGAGGTTGTTAGCAAAAGTTGTGTGTGTGTATCCAAGAGAAGAGATATGTGATTCTTTCCAGACCATAGGAGAGAAGTAATACCTACATAGTGTAAGTGCAGAAGGTGAAGAAGAGCTAAAGCGGATCTGCATTGGCATTGAGTGTTGTTACCAAATCATTGTAATACCTGTTGATCTTTAACCACCTCAACAATTGGAAAATCCCTTAACAAGGTAGCTTTAACTGGCTTGTTGTAAATCCTTTAACAGGGTGACTCAAAACCATTGAGTTCTTGAAATCCTCTAACAAGGTAACCTCTAACAGGGTTTAACCCTTAATCGGGTATTCTAGCCATCCCTTAACCGGGTGATCCCTAACAGGATCGGTTCCTAACAAAACCTATTGTATTAGTCTTTAACCAGACAAGGCTCCTAACAGAGCGGACTTCTAAAGAGTTCAAAGACAACTTGTGGGTATTCATCCCCATCGTGGTTTTTCCCAGTTGGGTTTCCACGTGAAAAATCTGTGTGTCATGTGTGGTGATATTCTTGTGATGGTGTGAGTGATTTGTGTCTGAAGGTAAATCATGTTGATCTAGCTACTTATATATCCTTTGATGATAGATTACCTATTCATGCACTAGGGTGAAATGGAAATGAAGTATTAGAATGTATGAAAAGATAAGTGTCAACCGGTTTATGCTTGTCTCAGTTATTCTGGGTTCTGTCGGTTGTACTCTGTTTAAGACCGGTGTTACTATTTGTCTGTCAAAGCACAGTGTCTGCTGACAAACCGGTTTAGGGTTGTGTTTTTGTCTATATTGATTCACCTCCCCCCTCTCAGTACCGGTTTGGTACTATCCGTTCATCATTGAGTTATCACATCCATGTCTTTTATATATTTTCTTGACTAATTTGGAACTCTTCCTAGGACTGCAAATTATATGACTCTATCTCATAAGTCACTGTCTGTCAAAAGTTGATTTCCTTGTTGTTCTCATTTTCTTTATTCAATCAACGTGTCATTGGAATCTATATTCTCCTAGCATATTGGGTATCGTCTACTATTATTGATCCTTGTTGCAAACCTCCTCTATGCCATGTTTGGGAGTGTGTGTTGTGCTTTCTATATTGCACTGCATTCTTTTTCACTAAACTCCATTGTTGCATGGATACTTCCTTTTCAAAGGACTACCATCACCCTTTATTATAATCAAACTCTGCATTTAACTTCAAAACAATGCACCAGTCTTTGAGTTCAATTCATTCTTTATTTAATAACCTTTTTTTATTCATGCCTTTCACGCTAGGGTTTTTTTAAGCACAAAAGACACCAAAACCTTTGCATGATTGATAAAAAAGAATTGTTTACATGAAAAACATGAATGTCATGAATAAAAATATGGTAAACCTGCCTTTGTGTGTTCTTTGTCTTTACATTGTGCTACTTGTAGTAATCTTCATAGTTACCTTTGACCTTCCTTATGCATTCTCAGCTGCCATATAATCCCTTTGATCCTTTAAATGACTTTTTACTGCTCTTAGAACGCTAGAACTATTTCTTATACATCAAGAACTTATGCATGACTCAAATTTCTATTTCTTGAAGAATCTTCTAGTGTTGAAATAGGGGTGTAGGTATGAGCACATGTTGCTTGTGATATCCTTTTTATGTAGAGATTTCTATATTTCACAGTTAAAGAATGAGATCGAGAAGAAAACTCAATGAACCCTAAAGTGGCACATGCAAACTTATTTTTTTCAAAATTCACATTTCTCCCTAAATGCATAAAAGAACTCACTTTTGACCTATTTCAACATGGGAACACTATTACTCATGAAAGTCTAAGATTTTACTCAAAATTAGGATGGAATTTAATGCTTAAGACTTTATAAGACCAAGGGTATTTGATTTAAATTATGTCCTTCTTGTATTTAAAAAACCCTTTAAAATAATAACTAATAGTACCAAAGAGGTTGCTTTTGACTTGAGGGGCAAAAATAGGTAACAACTACATGAGCTTGTATTTTTAATAAACCCCAATGAAGTTGTGATATTTTGCCAAGATCAAGAGGCAATGGAAAGCACAAATAAGAGAGAACAAAATAGATGATAGGAATAAACTGTATTCTATCAAGATGAAAATACTGATCAACAAGATCATCAAGCATTACATACAATGAATATGAGCCTGCTTATATAGGCAAGGCTATATGGATATGATAACTCAATGATGAACCACTCGTACCAAACCGGTACTGAGAGGGGGGAGTGAATCAGTACAAACACAAATACAGTCCAAAACCGGTTTGACAGCAAATACTCCAAACGACTAGCAAACAGAAATAACTATTCAACACAGACTACAACCAGTAAAGCCAAGAATGACTAAAACAAGCATTGACCGATCGAACACTTAGCTTTTCATTTAACTCAAAACAACACTACCATTTCACCCTCATGCATGAACAAGTAAACTATCCTCGGACTGTCACAACAGTTAGTTCAGTATGCTTTATAGATAGGCATAAAACATAGAACCATCATATGCTCAGCAGGTAATAACAATGCATCACAAGATAGAAGTATCACACATAACACACATATTTTTCACGTGGAAACCCAACTGGGAAAAACCATGGTGGGGATGAATACCCACAAGTTGCTTTTAAACTCTTTTGAAGTCCGCTCTGTTAGGAGCCTTGTCCGGTTAAAGACATTATAATAGGTTCTGCTACGAACCGATCCTATTAGGGATCACCCGGTTAAGGGATAGCTATAATACTCGGTTAAGGGTTAAAGTCGGTAGGGTCACCTTGTTAGAGGATTTCAAGAACTCAATAGCTAAAGGATCTCCTAAGCTCTATAGCTGCTCAAAATTCATTAACCTTGAGTTACCCGGTTAAGGGATTTGAATCAAGCCTGTTAAGACCACCCTGTTAGGGGATTTTGCAACAAGCCAATTAAGGCTACCCTGTTAGGGGATTTTACAACTGTTGAAGTGGTTAGAGATCAACAGGAATTATAATGATCTGTTAACAACACTCAATGCTAATGCAGATCTGTTTAGGCTCCTCTTCTCCTTCTGCACATTCACTTTGCAGGTATCTCTTCTCTCCTTTGGTCTGGCAAGAATCGCGTATCACTTCCCTTGGATACACATTCACAACTTTTGCCAACAACCCTAGAAATAAACACAACATTGACCTTATAGGAAATAGACAGGTCAATAGCTAAAACCCTAAACCCTAAACCTGTTAGGTTAAGCAATTCAAGCGGTTCAATCCTGACCGTTGAATCATACTGCATTAAATGCAATAGTCTTGAATCGATCTCAATACATTCTCCATCATCCATTTTCCACCGATTTCATGGCGGCTGATAACCCATCACGCGTTATCACCGTTTAACAGACTTCGCACATTCCCGAGGTAGATAGGAATAGTCTTCTTCATGCTAGATCCTTCACGTGCACAGAGCTTACGTGGCAACACAATCTGTCCTCCATTATACTGCTAACTCATCACACAAAGATCACCGATTGAGTCACACAAACTTGAGGTACTCCAATCGAAAATCCTGAAGTGGAAGCTACCTACCAACCGGTAGTCATACAATGCTTCCATGTGCTGGTTCCCATAACTACATGTCGGTTCACCTTGACATGCCGGTTCATCTTGAACAAATATACTGCTTCACTTTGGCATATAAACTAGTTCATACATATGTCGGTTCCCTCTTCTCACATATCACATATGCCGGTTCACTTCATAACACATATTGACATCAATGACAACATACAATGGCATTATGTCTTCATGTCGGTTCACATAATGCCAACACTCTCCCCCTTTGGCATTGATGGCAATATACAAAGATATCTTCTCCGCTTAATATCTTCTCCCCCATTTGCTATAGATATCTTCTCCACTTCACATCTTCTCCCCCTTTGACAACAATGCCAAAGTGGAGGCACACACATCTTTGTTCCATCATGCTGCTCCCCCTGAAGAGTAGCATCCTTCAACACATCAATCAATGAAAATTTTGACTGTACAATACCTGACTAATGTGGAACCAATACTTTTAGTTCACCACCTGGAGGGGCAGTACCCCCAATTCACCTCTTAAATGCACAAATGTAGTCTTTGGGAGAGGCTTGGTGAATATGTCTGCTAACTGCTCCTTACTAGACACATGCTCCAGTGCAATCTCTTTATTCTGAACCTTTTCCCTCAAGAAATGATACTTAAGCTCAAAATGCTTGGTTCTAGAATGTAAAATCGGATTCTTTGATATATTGATAGCACTTGTGTTATCACAGAATATACTTACCAGTTCAGATACAAGGATCTTGAAGCCTTCCAATACATGCTTCATCCAGATTGTTTGAGTGCAGTTCATGAAAACTACAACATACTCCGCTTCCACTGTAGACTGAGAGATACAACTCTACTTTTTACTCATCCATGAGACCAGTCTACCACCGAGAAAGAATGCATCACCAGTTGTGCTTTTCTGGTCATCCACATTACCTGCCCAATCAACATCTGTGAACACTTTCAGATTGAAATCATTGTTGTATGGGTACCACAATCCATAGTCAACTGTTCCCTTCAGATACCTAAGAATCCGCTTGACTGCAATCAAGTGGGATTCTCTTGGACTCTTCTGGAACCTTGCAGTAATGCCAACTGCATGTGCAATATCCGGTCTTCTATGCACTACATAATGCAACTTACCAATCATTGATCGATATTCCTTCTCATCAACCAGTGTGGAATCATCTTCTTTTGTCAATTTGCAACCGGTCACCATCGGTGTACCAACTGGTTTGTTATCTTCCATGCTAAAGGTTTTCAGTAGCTCTTTGACATATTTGGACTGAGTGATAAAGATTCCATCTTCCATCTGTTGGATCTGCAGTCCAATGAAGAACTTGATCTCCCCTATGAGTGACATCTCAAACTCTTTCTTCATCTCATCAGCAAACTCATGACTCATCTTGTCATCTCCTCCAAAGATAATGTCATCAACAAAAACTTCACAGATCAGAATCTGATCTCCTTTAGACTTCAAGTAGATATTGCTATCTTCACTTGTTCCCTCAAATCCAATCTTCACAAGATGGGAATGTAGGCGCTCATACCATGCCCTAGGTGCTTGCTTTAGACCATATAAAGCTTTATGTAGCCTGCACACCATATCACTGTCTTCAGAGAGAGAAAACCCATCTGGTTGCTCTATATATACCTCCTCTTCAAGTACACCATTTAAGAATGCAGATTTTACATCCATTTGATATACTTTGAACCTTTTAAAAGCTGCATATGCAAGAAGCATATGAACTCCTTCCAATCTGGCTACAGGAGCAAAGGTTTCTCCATAATCTTCTCCTTCTTCTTGAGCATATCCTTTGCATACCAATCTGGCTTTATTCCTAATCACTGTGCCATCCTCATTCAACTTATTTCTGAACACCCATTTAGTGCCAACGACATTTTTATGCTCAGGTCTGGGTACCAAGGACCATGTACCATTTTTCTCTATCTAATCAAGTTCCTCTTCCATTGCCTTGATCCAGTCTTCATCTTTATGAACCTCTTTGAATGATTTAGCCTCAAATTCAAAGATCATACATGAGTTTTCTCTGATCTTTCTTCTTGTAAGGATTCCTGCATCCTTATCACCTATGATCTACTTAGGATCATGCTTCAACTTGACATACCGAGGAATGGTCTTCATTGGTTCTTCTTGCTTTTCTTCTTCATCCTCTTCTTCATCAGTATCAGCATTCATCGGTTCAAGGACACTATTACTGGTACTTTGTTGGCTAACAACCAGTTCCCAGAAGGTTGCAACCAGTTCATTTATAGCTTGCTCACTACCGGTTTCCTTAGTCTTCTCAGAGGATTCATCAACTCTTACATTGATGCTTTCCATAATTCTCTGAGTCCTATTGTTGTAGCACTTGAAAGCTTTACTCTTGGTGGAATATCCTAGAAATATTCCCTCATCACATTTAGCTTCAAATTTGCCCTGATGTTCACTCCTCTTGATGTAACATTTGCTACCAAATACCTTAAAGTAGCTAACCACAGGTGTCTTACTGGTCCAATACTCATAAGGAGTTTTGTCCTTACCCTTTTTGATGAGTACTCGGTTCATAGTGTAGACTGCAGTGCTCACTGCTTCTCTCCAAAAGGTGTGAGCTACCTTACCTTCAATCAACATGGTTCTAGCTGCTTCAGCCACAGTCCAGTTATTCCTCTCTGATAGGCCATTCTGTTGTGGAGTCCGAGGGGCAGACAACTGTCTCTTAATGCCAAATTCTTCACAGTACTTGTTGAATTCACTAGAAGTGAATTCTCCTCCTTGATCAATTCTGAGACACTTGATCCTTTTACCGCTTTCCTTCTCCACTAGTGCTCTGAAAGCTTTGAATTTCCCAAAATCTTTAGACTTGTCTTTCAAGAATGAGACCCACATCATTCTTGAGCAATCATCAGTGAGGATCATGAAGTACCTATCACCCTGCACACTTCTAGTTTTCATAGGACCACACAAATCAATATATACAAGATCAAGCAAGTTGTCAGCAGTGAAAGATTTACCTTTAAAAGTTGAGGAAGACATCTTCCCCAATTGACATTCTCTACACAAGGTATTATCCGGTTTGTTTAGCACCGGCAACCCTCTAACTGCCTTGATCTTACTAGCCTTTACAATGTTATCAAAGTTTATATGATAGAGTCTCCTATGCCATATCCAACTATATCCAACTATCATCAAGCTTATCCATAAGACAGGTACTTACATTTGCATTCAATTGAAATAAGTTACCTTTGGTCTGCATGTCGATGGCCACCAATTTACCATCTTTTCCTTTGATTCTGCAAACTCCATTCTTGAATTGCAGAGTGAGGCCACTGTCATTTAGCTGGGCAACACTTAGAAGGTTGTGTCTAAGACCATCAACCCAATACACATTGTCAGCACTACTCTTTCCATTCAAAGAGATGGACCCTCTGCCTTTGACCATGCATGGTGCATCATTGCCAAAGTGAACCACACCACCACCATACTCCTCTAAGGATAGAAACTTTCTGCGGTCACCAGTCATATGGTGAGAACAGCCACTGTCAATGATCCACTCATTTGAATTATCAAACCGGGAGACAAGAGCCTTCTTGTATGCCACATCTTCCTTTACAGCAACAAACACAATGTCTTCATTCTCTTCATCTTCTGATTCTTCATCTGTAACACCTTCATCAACTGCCACAAAACAGTTTCTTCAGTTTCCTCCTTTGAATTTCTTGAACCTTTCCGGTTTATCCTTGTTATCGTTATTAGGACAGTTCATAGCAATATGTCCTATCTGGTTACAAGAAAAGCATTTCAAAGGTAGCTTACCTTTGTATTTACCAGTTCCTTTTGAAAATTTCTTGGCAAGAAGTGCTTCAAATTCCATCAAAAAATCTTCATCATTCATTTCTCTGCTCTGACTAGGTTCCCCACTAGTGCTAGCCTCTTTTCCTTTTCTGGATGGTATAGCAGAGGTTTTAAAAGCTGATTCTGTCTTTTGAACACTGCCATCAAAACTATTCAGCTCATAGGTTGTCAACTTGGCTATGATGGAGTCCAAGGACACCTTAGACTTGTCTATTGATCTCAGCTCCTGAATAGCTACA
Organism: Cryptomeria japonica; assembly: GCF_030272615.1. Lineage (NCBI taxonomy): Eukaryota > Viridiplantae > Streptophyta > Pinopsida > Cupressales > Cupressaceae > Cryptomeria > Cryptomeria japonica. The sequence continues at coordinate 232,295,586 of NC_081411.1, read as the reverse complement.
ACCCTTATTGCATAGACTGGCAACAAGGATCTCAGGACTTTACTTACCACGGTGGAATCTTCTATTTTGCCACCTGCACTCTTGATTTCTCCAACAATTGTTTTGATTCTTATTCCATATTGCTGAATGGTCTCTCCTTCAACCATCCACATGTCTTCAAACTTCCCTCTCAGGCTTTCTTCCTTAGCCTGTTTTACATGCTCATCACCACCATAGATATTTTCAAGAGCATCCCATACCTCTTTGGGATTTGCCTTGTCCTGAACATCAATAAATTCAATGTCAGATAGACTACTGATGAGGGCTTCCATGACTTGCCCATTTTCTTGTATCTCTCTCTTTTGGTCATCGGTGAGAGTACCGGTAGGAACAACATATACAATTTCAACATAACTCCAGTGTTGAACACCCATGCTTTTGATGAATATCTTCATCCTCTCTTTCCATATACCGAAATTTTCCCTGTTAAACTTTGGACCTTCCCTCTTCATCATTTGACTAGGATCTTTTCCTCAAGCGGTTAAGCTTACAACACAGAGGACTTGGAGGCGCTCTGATACCAATTGATAACTCAATGATGAACCACAAGTACCAAAACGGTACTGAGAGGGGGGGTGAATCAGTACAAACACAAATACAATCCAAAACTGGTTTGACAGCAAATACTCCAAACGACTGGCAAACAAGAATAACTATTCAACACAGACTGCAACTGGTAAAGCCAAGAGTGTCTAAAACAAGCATTGACCGGTCGAACACTTAGCTTTTCATTTAACTCAAAACAACACTACCATTTCACCCTCATGCATGAACAGGTAAACTATCCTCTGATTATCACAATAGTTAGTTCAGTATGCTTTATAGACAGGCATAAAACACAGAACCATCATATGCTCAGCAGGTAATAACAATGCATCACAAGATAGAAGTATCACACATAACACACATATTTTTCATGTGGAAACCAACTGGGAAAAACCACGGTGGGGATGAATACCCACAAGTTGCTTTTGAACTCTTTTGAAGTTCGCTCTGTTAGGAGCCTTGTCCGGTTAAAGATATTACAATAGGTTCTGCTAGGAACCGATCCTGTTAGGGATCACTCGGTTAAGGGATAGCTATAATACCCAGTTAAGGGTTAAACCCGGTAGGGTCACCTTGTTAGAGGATTTCAAGAACTCAATAGCTAAAGGATCTCCTAAGCTCTATAGCTTCTCAGAACTCATTAACCTTGAGTTACCCGGTTAAGGGATTTGAATCAAGTCTGTTAAGACCACCCTGTTAGGGGATTTTGCAACAAGTCAGTTAAGGCTACCCTGTTAGGGGATTTTACAACTGTTGAAGTGGTTAGAGATCAATAGGAATTACAATGATCTGTTAACAACACTCAATGCTAATGCAGATCCATTTAGGCTCCTCTTCTCCTTCTGCAAATTCACTTTGCAGGTATCTCTTCTCTCCTTTGGTCTGGCAAGAATCATGTATCACTTCCCTTGGATACACATTCACAACTTTTTCCAACAACCCTAGAAAGAAACACAACATCGACCTTATAGGAAACAGACAGGTCGGTAGCTAAAACCCTAAATCCTAAACCTGTTAGGTTAAGCAATTCAAGCGGTTCAATCCTGACCGTTGAATCATACTGCATTAAATGCAATAGTCTTGAATCGATCCCAAGACATTCTTCATCGTCCATTTTCCACCGATTTCATGGCGGCTGATAACCCATCACGCGTTATCACCGTTTGACAAACTTCACACATTCCTGAGGTAGATAGGAATAGTCTTCTTCATGTTAGATCCTTCACGCACACAGAGCTTACGTGGTAACACAATCTGTCCTCCATTATACTACTAACTCATCACACAAAGATCACCGATTGAGTCACACAGACTTCAGGTACTCCAACTGAAAATCCTGAAGTGGAAGCTACCTACCAACCGATAGTCATACAATGCTTCCATGTGTCGGTTCCCATAGCTACATGCCGGTTCACCTTGACATGTCGGTTCATCTTGAACAAATATAGTACTTCACTTTGGCATATAAACCGGTTCATACATATGTCGGTTCCCTCTTCTCACATATCACATATGCCAGTTCACTTCATAACACATATTGACATCAATGACAACATACAATGTCATTATGTCTTCATGCTGGTTCACATAATGCCAACAGGATATGTGAGCACACAAACATGACATGTGACTCAATAAGAAACAAGGGTGGGTAGGAAATAGGTGTGGGAGGAGAAACAATATAATATTTCACATGAGGTGGAATGTAACAACAAGATAAGATCAACACCATAAAAGGTGGAAGTTCTCCTACACACACTATCCCAATGTGGCACAAACACCCAAGTGTCTCATACCCAAACTACTATGAAATTCATTTCCTAAGTAAAGTTAAGTAAAGTGTAATAATATCCATGATGAATAATTATTTACACCAACACCCCCCTTAAGTGCAACTTAGGGGAATGCACTAAAGTCTACAATGCAACTAAGCAATGCAAGATGGGTCCCGACTATGAGGCCATGTTAGGTACCCATGAACAAATGCAAATGCAATCTCCCATAAAGTAGGGAAAGAGAGAAAAACCCAATGGGAACCCCCCCCCCCCCAAAAAAAAAAAAAAAAAAAAAAAAAGATGATGAAAGAACACAATGCTCTCAATGATGAAAAGAAGAGACCATGAATCTCCCCCTCAATGTTGAATCTCCTACAAAGATGGTCCAATGATAATGACCAAAATACCTCCCCATAAGGAAGAAATAGAGCCAATGTTGCACCAATAATGTCAAAGTGTGACAAAACCAAGTACCGAGTCGATGACAATGAATCACTCACTGCAACAAAATGAAGATCAGGCATGGAGACAACCTACTTTGAGCATCATCTGGATACTTAGAAATAGCAAAAATACCAGTACAATCCAAGTCTCGTGGGAGCCATGCACAAATGTGTATAATCTAAGTCTCAACTAGAGCCATGCACCAAGTCTCACAAGATATTCCTAATCTACGTATATAAGAGGATTACATCAAATAGTCAACAATAACAAGATACAAAGAGGTGTGGCACTTTATGATAGTGCGAGTACAACATTGCTCAAGCAAAAGCATACATCATGATAAAATATTCAAATGTTGAAACATGAAAATGATGCCACCAACAAAGAAGCCCTGTAGAATACTGCAGATGAAGATGCCTCCGAATGGAATTTCACCAAGAGATATAAATGAACAACTGACCCCCCATAAAAAGATCATGTTGGCACTCGCAAATAATGGAAAAGTAGACTTTTGATTTCAACTTACAACTTCTCAAAATAAGATATAAGAGACTTCAACAAATACTGCTAGTGATCTAAGCTGAGATCCAAGCGAAATACAAGTACCAAATAGGCCAAAAATGACCAAATACTGAAATTATTTCTATTTAAATCACTGCAAACTAATGGCAGATTATGAAAGTAGACAAAAAAATATGCACTCTAAAAAAAACGGCACCTGAAAAGGAGTCCATATGAGCCCAAATGAAGCCTCCAAAGATGTAAAAATCAGGATTTCATAATTTCCAAAAAAACTGTATCCAAAAAACAAAAAACTCCTGTACCACTGTATAGATCACGAAATTCTACCCCAAAACAAAAAAAATTGCTCGAAAAAAGGAGTCCGGATGAGTGAGATTCACTATTTGAACATTGCCTGCAAAATTATAATTTCTGGAAAATTTCTGTCGTAGCTTCAAACTTCAAATGCCTCCAGATTTGGCCTCCGAAGTCCGATTTGGATGAAACAAAAAAAAAATTGACTTTCTTGGACCTCCTCAATCCAATGGTGACCTCAGATTTGACCCATCAAGCTTCAATAATAACCTGCAACAAAAATCTCCAAAATACACAACCCCAAATAGCATCAAATTTCTCTCAATTGGCAAACCAATGACACTCTAATGGCTCTGATACCATGTGAGATTTTGCCAAAATCAAGAGGCAATGGGAAGAACAAATAAGAGAGAACAAAATAGATGATAGGAATAAACTGTATTCTATCAAGATGAAAATACTGATCAACTGGATCATCAAGCATTACATACAATGAATATGAGTCTGCTTATATAGGCAAGGCTATATGGATATGTGAGCACACAAACATGACATGTGGCTCAATAAGAAACAAGGGTAGGTAGGAAATAGGTGTGGGTAGGTAGGAGAAACAATAAAATATTCCACATGAGGTGGATCACCCACTGAATGTGGAATGTAACAACAAGATAAGTCCACAAAAGGTGGAAATTCTCCTACACACACTATCCCAATGTGGCACAAACACCCAAGTGTCTCATACCCAAACTACTATGAAATGCATTTCCTAAGTAAAATTAAGTAAAGTGTAATAATATCCATGATGAATAATTATTTACACCAACAAAAGTTAAGGAAATGGACAAACATTTGAATGAGATTCTAGAGAGAAAATTTATAATGTACATTTTCAGTAAATAAAAGAATTGAAAGAGAAAGAGGCAAAAAGAGGCTTTACATAAATTATCAACCTCTTAATGACAATATTTTTCCATTCAATTATAGCATACCATTCAATTTAGATTTAATCAAGAGAGTGGCAAATAAACAAAAAATTTCATAGTTTGATTATAAATCATGATTTTTGAAAATCAAGGTTAAAGAAGAAAATAGATATAAAATAGCATTTTCAATACAACAAAGTTTATTCGAATGGAATGTTATGCCATTTGGTCCATCAATTGCACCTACATATTTTTGAATATGAATAGATCAAGCTCTCAAACACTTAAAATATTGTTGTGTTGTCTACATTGATGATATATATTTTTTTATAAAAATGTTATTGACCACATTAAGTATCTAAAGAAATTGTATACATCTATAAAGAAAAATGGAATTTGTCTATCAGCAAAGAAAAAGGTGATTGGTCAAACAAAAATTTAATTTCTTGGATTGTATCTAGACAAGGGAAAGATAAAGCTACAACCTCATGTTCCCAAAAGGATCCAATAATTTCCAAACGTATTGACAAACACGAAACAAATTCAAATGTTTCATGTATGCTTGAATTATGTGACACCATTTTGTAAAGAGCTAGCGAAAGAAAGAAAGAAAATTGATATAAACTCAAGGAATCATATTTTGGATGGAATCTCAAAACTACGAAAGTAGTGCAACAAATCAAGACCACATGTCAGAGCCTACCTAGTCCTCAAATTCCAACACTAGGTAATTCACTAATTATATACACAGATTCTTATGATACAACATGATCAGTTGTGTTGATACAGGAATTTCAACATAAAAGGATATAAATTTGTGGCTATCGATCTAAAATGTTTATAGATATAGAATATTGATATTACATTTATCAAAAAGAGATTCTTGTTGTTAAAAAAGAAATTGAGAATTTCAAGACATTTCTCAGACTATCTAGCATTTTGTTATTAGAACGGATAGTTAAGCTATGAGGATCCTTATGAAGAAAAAACCTAATAAGATATCATATAAGGGGGAATTAATTGATGGTATATTGAGTTTCTTGGATATTATTTTGATATTGAATGGATCAAAGGGGAAAACAATCCACTTGTTGATACACTAACCAAGGAACTAGCAATAACCATCCAAACTCATGTTGGTAATTTAGTACCTCAATGAGAGTTACCAAATGGTATTATCATAGAAATTCCACAACTCCTAACACAAGTCAACACAATTCTTATTGAAGTATGAATTTTGGACAAATGGTTTTGAGATATCAAAATACTCATCTTAGAATATCACGATCAAAGGATTCATTCTCTAGATGAAGAAGAAGAGCTTTTAGAAACTTTTGGGTTATCATATGCTCCAATTACTTTTAGTTGTAGGAATAATTGCTCTATGGATATACAGATTACAAGGTTTTTATCCATATGTTGGACAGATCCAACAAAAATGAATTTCCTTAAATGTTGTAAGTTTGGATTGATTAATAATGTCGCTCTCTTGTAAAGTGATTTTGAACATTTTGTAGATATATATCTACTCTAGACTTTCCACCTAATATGAGACAGTTCTTAAATCTCATACATGGAAATTTTTTTCATGTCATTTTGTAAGGAACAATTTATTATTTAGCTGGACCAAGTGATTATTGTCTCTGATGAGTTTACTTTTATCCTCTAATATATCCATGGTTTCCAGAGGTAATGGTTGAAGATACTATGTTAGGTTTATTTCCTAGACTAAATTATTTGTGCACATATAATGGGACTTTGTAAGGGGTGAAGAACAAATAAAAACATTCATTCTTTTAATAAAATACCACAAGATTGGGATGATATTTTTGAAACTCTTCTAGCTAATCTTTTGCCACCTAGATCTCATTTTGACTAGCACAAGGTTTTGTCTGTGTTGTGATGTCAACCACATTAAGATCTAACAACATGATGAAACCCTATCTAAAAATTCCATGGTGTCAACCATGTTAAGCCCTAAAAACAAGATGCAGACTTGTGTAAAAAGAAAGACCCCTATAGCCACTTACGGTTGTTAAGTGGATCGTTCTCACTTTTCAGGTATATCAAAACTCATAGTAAATAAATTAGGAAGTAATAGGTCTTTAGAAAAAATAATAGAAATTATTAAATAAATAAAAGGGGCCTACATGAGCTTACAAATCTCAAAGTATGCACTCCACTGTGACAATATTCAAAAGTAAGTACCACCACCTACCACTCCACTTTTATCATCTTCAAAAAGTTCCATCAACTTTTCCATCTACAATTCTTATCTACCAGTACTACCATCTACCACTCACATCTCCTAGTACCTCCATCTACTAATACTCAAAACTGACCACTCACATCTACCAATAATTTCTATCTACCCCTTGGCCTCCAAATTTTATCTACCCCTTGGCTTCCAAATGCTATAAATAAAGGCCTTGTGAGCTCATTTAAGACATTGAGTGCTTCAGTATTGTATTAGATATCAAGTATAGCATCGAGTGTTAGAGTCATAAAGTGTGAGGTGTCTTAGAGTGTCTAATAAGAGAAAGTTAAGAGTATCCTCTACCCTTTCTCTCCCATGCGATCTAGGGATCAAGAGAAATTAACTTGCATGGGTTATTCAGTTTGTCATATGTAATGAAGATTAAATGTAATAATTTCCTTCAACATGGCATAGGTTAGGAATGTATTTCCAAAGGATATCAACTAGTTTCGTAGGTACAAATCATTGTTTCTAAAAGATGATAAAACAAAGAATTAGTTTTTGTGTTGTAATGGTAAAATGTATTTAAGTCAAAAAACCCTAAGCAGGTAGGTACAATAAATATATATTGCCTATTAAGTTCATTATAATCACTTATAGATTTGAGGAGCATTTTGATACAAAAATTGACCAACTCGAGCTACACATATGAACAAAGTTATTCCTTATGATTTAGTCTTTAATGGAAAACTATAGAATTGTTAGTATTATAGATGAACCATGACCTATTTTCAATATGTGTTTATTTAAACCCTCAAAAGAAGACCCAGTTGACACTTTCTCTATTGTTCACACCAATATTATTCATAAGGAGGATATTATTCACCTAGGTCCTAATTACACATCACTTAAGCTTACTTAGGGACCACAAGAGCTTTTAGTAGCATCTTCACTTTAGGTGGTGCTATCATGTTATTATTTTCACTTTATAGATGGTGTCTCCACCTTTATTGGTTTTATCACATTATCCCATCCACCTTTTGTGGTTCACTTTTCCACCTTAGGTGATCCACCTTTTGTGGCAATGACACTATAAATATTCCACTTTAGGTGGGTGATAGATTTTCACATTATGCCTCATGTAATTATATTATGACACTTGTCTTAATATTATGCCATCCTGGATGTTGTCACCTTAGCCTATTTAACCAAGGGGCCTCTATTGTAAAATCATTCTAGTTAATTTAATCAAAACGATCGATTCTATTGAAACATGGATAGGAATACAATTTAGTCTTGTCGCATTCTTTCTCTTGTGTTCTTGTGTTTTCCATTAATATTCCAGATATTGGCTGGCTAATTTCAAAGACAAATATTACAATCAAGAAAAAGATGAAAACAAAAGAAAAACCATGAAAAGACACTCATGGCCTACAATATTAAACACAAAACAAAAAACATATCAAAAAACAAAGCAAAAGTAGAGAAAAGGCAATGACACATACCTATGAACACCCAACAAATGACCTTGATCACCAATGGAGAGTATGTGCATGTTAGATAAGTATATTCAAATTGCAAGAGCAACTAGGGTGTAAGTTTGATCACTATGTAGCTCGTTAGGGCTCATGATAATAAATTTTAAATGCACAAGGTATGCTTGAGGTTGGGAGTAAATATAACATGGGATGCAAAAAGGTAATAGGGTCAAGGGTCGAGGGTCTAATGTTCACTTGTCACCAAGTGAACATTGAACACTTGATGTTTGATGTTTGAGAGGAAGACCAAGGTTAAGACTTCAGAGTCAAGACTTCAGGGTTCACTTCTTAACAAGTGAACATTGGTAGTCCAAAGCCTAATGGTGACAAGCAAGCAAAAACCAAAGGGAACACAATGAATACTAGGGGTTGTGGGTACACTATACCTAGGGTGAAAAGAGAATAATGATGACCCAAAGCTTGATCTTTAACAAAACCTAAAAACAAGAAAGCAAGGATTGAAATGAAAGAAAACACTAAGAGAAAAAATCCTTAGGAAAACAAAAGAAAAGATGAGGGGGTCCCAACTTTTCCGAGTGACAAAGGGGGACCATGTGAGCATGATGCATAACTAGACTTTTGTATCTCAATTATAATCTCATCTCTTCATCAAATGAACCTTGGTATATAACCAAAGACATTAGATCATTGGTTATAATATTTTGTAGAATATTTTTCATTTTCTTTGTAAATCTTATATTGAAAAATAGAACCATCTCATCTTTATCTTTGTGATTGTAAATGAGATGAGTTATTAATAAACTTACATAAAATCTCTCACCAAACTAATCAATAAATGCTACATTGAATTTATGCCATGTGTAGAATTGTAAATTGTATCCCTATACAACCTCATCCTTGCCTAGCCCTAACCTTGGTGTTCCAGCCTATAGTGCTTAATTTTTACATTGATCTTGCTCCTGCCATCTTGAAATCTATATTTTTAACTCATCACCTAGTATCTGTCCCATTTTGAGTCTTTACTGACAAGATTGGGACACCTTAGGCACCCTAGTCCTAACTCAAGACTAGGGAACCTTGACTGCCCTATTCCTCCCTATCAGGATCCCAAATAGGACCTTGCAATGGTCACTTGATATGGGTGCGAAATTTGGCTCCATTATGTCTGCTCTAAAAATTCAAACATTTAATGTATGGCTAGGTATAAAAGGAAGCTTGCTCCCCTCATTTGGTAACTAGAAATTCGAAAGGAAAATATAAGTGAGCTCTCAATTGCACTATAGCAAAATCAATTCAAATCTATGTGAGCAAGCATTCAAGTATTCATCAAGCATTGAAGGAAAAGGTCAAGTCAAGATCAAGCATCCATGATCAACCTTATATGAATATATTATACATTATATCATAAACCTTTGCATGAGGATTCAAGTAAACTTCATCAAGGTATCAATTTCAAACATTTTCATGTTAGATCTATCCTTTACCTCAAAAGGAGAGAATTTCCATTTTAGTTCTACTTTAATTCCATCTCAATTATCATTTACAAGTTAATTCCTAAAATGAGGTTTGACCTAAGGAAAACCCCCATCAACCAAACCTATTTTCTTCATTCTATGTTGAAGGAATTGTCTTAGGAGATATGAGTGAGGAATCTGGCAATGTAGAAGATGACAATCAGACTTAGCTTTTGAAAGTGCAAAAAATTGAGGACTAAGGTGATAGACTCCCCTCAGTCTTGAGATTTTTTATGACCTTCTAACAATGGATTATGTGTGTCATTTAGATCTAGAAAACATATAGTCTATATATCCCCAGAGGACCAAGGTGACCTGCTCCCCTCGATCTTGACAATTCTACCCAAATCTTCTATCATGATTTCTAACCTATTTTCCCATAGATTAGTGTTCACAACTTTGCATGATATCTATAATATTCTGTTACTATCGTTTTATGTCAATTTTCCATTATTTGCCCTAGATCTAGCATTGCAATTTCTAATATATATTAGATCTTATTCCACGTTCTAATTTCCAATGTATGTTAGAACGAGTGCACACGAGATTTAGAAGTTTGACTTGCAACCATTTGAGAGCAACTTTAGAAATTTGAAGAGTTGGTGAAGATAACTACGAAGTTGACTATGCAACATTACAGTCCCCCTAGATGAAACATTCTATTATGATTTTATTTGGAATGTTTTTGTTTGGTTGATCTAATTTAGAATGTTTTTTTTTCTGCTTTTCAAGACAACGTAAAAATTTGTTTTCCCGATCTCCATCATGTTTTACATCTTAAAGTTCAATTTTGCATCATTCACAATGTATTTGTTGTTTATAGAATACAAATCATAGTTGTTTCAAGAGAAGTTACATGCATGTGATCGAATATGCATTGCCAGACGGCTAATCAAATCAAAATCAAAATCAAAATAAATCAAATTCTACAAAGGTCTCTCCCGGATGATGTCTTTCACCGCTCAGCCAAAGAGGACATGAATCCATCTAGCCTCCCTTCGTTGCACTTTGCACAGATAATCATTTACAAGTTTACAGATAATCATTTACAAGTTTTTTCCCTTACAAAGAATTTGCATTTGTATGTCTAAATAAATTCTCATTTTGTTCATTTTTTGGTATAATATTATACGATTTACTTGCTCTGGTTACCCACTAATGAAATATGGAACACTTAATCATGTTATATGTAGTGTGAAAATAGCCCAATATTTCAATTGCATGAGCTTATCCACATTTTCATTTGATAGCTTTAGTGGCTCCAAGTTTCTTTGTAGTATGAATAATCACAACCACTTTCCTGTATTGAGCTTTGTCCTTTGGTGAAATTAGTTGTGATGGTGAAATTACTATGCACAAAGAAACTAACAAGGTCAGTTGGTGTTTCACTTCTTTAACTTTCATGTCCATTTTATGCTTGACTTTTGGTTTTAAAGTTATACAGAGATGCAGACACTGGTAGCAGAAATGCAGCCGGAGCAAATTACTAAACGAAGACGAGTGCTTGGATTTGGTCACCGAGGATTATGCCAGATTAGGATGGGAATGGCAGGTCGCCGAGAGTTATATTTGAGTTCTTTTTTTCTTGTTTTTTTTTTTTAAGTAGAACAAAATGAAATTAGGCTGTCCGTTATCATGTTTTTTTTTCCCAGACTTGCACTGAAATGGTGTTTCTATGGAGCGATCCTCCTGCCTATTTTATGTTTTGAGTTTTTTAATTGAAACAAAGTAAAAAGATTTGTATATAATGAGGAAACTAACTAATTATCCATGGAATGAATGAAGGAAGGGATTTTAATGATGTCTATAAGATCTAGTTGTCCACCAGATCAAGAATCAAGATTAACTCATTTTTAAGTTCTTTTTTATGTTGTTTCTTCTGTTATGAATCTTGAGTAAGAAACTCATTGTTTTATGAAGCTTTGTCTCTTCAAAAGGTTCATTCAAACTGTCCACCTTTAACTCATTATCAAACTCACTGCGGATATCTTCATATGTTGTACACTCCTTGATGAGATTTCATTTTGTTTCCACTGCCTTTTTGTTTAAGAAAATGCACGTCCTTTCTTTTCAATCTTCTTTGGACACCTTCCACATACCAATTTAACGAATCTCATAACTTGATCAAATCAATACACGAAGCACTGAAACTTATGTTGAATCAACTAGAGATACACACCTCGTCTATCACAACATCTTGGTAAAAAGTATGACCTTATTGAATGACTTAAAGCTACTCTATCAAGATATATCTTTAGTATTTGATTTCTAATAGGATTAGAAGCACTATATTGTGAATGCTTGACTTTTAGAGTTAAAGTTATATATTTTTGGGAAAAGATCTATGTCTGCAATAAATCTGTCTCCATCTCTCGAGGCATTCAAATAAGGTAGCATATTGATACTACTGTGAGACTGAAACTGTGGGGTCTCAAAGCATTATTTTAATGTTTAAAGTTTGAGAATTTTTTTATTACAATCCATAGCTAAGAGAACATTCAATTATATGTGACTAAGATGTCACTTTTCACCCCTCACATGGTGCTTACAAATATGAACTAAAATTTCACTATTAGGGTACTACTTTGAGACATAAATGGTATCTTTTTGAGGATCTTCATATTAATTTTGGAGTTTCCAATATTTGGAGAAGAAATGCCAAAGACATGATGTCCTAAATCCATTATAGTTCATTAGAGATAAAAGAAATTGACATTAATATAATGTTATTTATACAATAGTATATATTGTATACACCTAAAAATGGTCTGAAGATAATTAATTAAATAAGCAATTATTTAATTAATCCCCCTCCCCGAAAAAAGAAAGAGAGAGAGCAGGATGGCGTTCAAGCGGGTGCATGCAGGAGGTCGAGCTAGGGTTTCGCGGCCCTAGCTCGCAGGCAGCGGTGGTACGGTTTCGCGCGGGGGGGGAAGTGCTGGGTGTCGGGGGAAGACGGAGGAGGAAGGGGTTGTTAGGGCTCGGTGGTGGCTGTGGGGGTGGTCGTCGGGAGGTGTGAAGGCTACGCAGGGGTGGGGTTTCTACTGCTGTGACCGAGGCTATCCTGGGTGTTTGGGATTTTAGGCGGGCTGATCTTTGGTGGTGCGGGTGAGGGGAGGAGCCTTGGGTGTTGAGCCCCCGTGGGGAGACCTTGGGGTGTAGGCCCTCGGCCATTGTCCTTATTATTTATAAATTTTTTGTGTGCCTCGATGGTGACTTTGGGTGGGGAAGCCTCGCAGGCGGTTCCAGCCATGGATTTCCGTGCTGTAGTGGGCTCAAAATCCCCATTTCAGAATGTGAAGATGTTTAACAATAACCTATTCTATTCTGATTCGGGATCTGGGAGTGTTGGTAGCTCTCGCATGGTGAAAATTAATGGTTGCCTGGAGAGATGCAGTGAGAGGCCGAAGCTGATCATCCCTCCTGAGATTATAGTTGAAGACATTGAATACTTTTCAAATCACTCGCTATACTGCAAGTTTTTGGGAATGAGGGTTTCATTGCAGTTTTTGGAAAACTGGGCGCAACGGACATGGGCACCGAAAGGGGAAATGGAGATTATGCTGCTGGCAAATAACTATTTCATGGTTACGTTCAACTGCATGGAGGATCGCAATAGGGTCTTTGAAGGAGGTTCGTATTTTTACAACTAGGTGGGATTATTCATCAAACCTTGGCATGCGGGGTTTAATCCTTAAGAGGAGCTCCCAAATAGAGTTCCGGTGTGGGTTCGGTTACCATGTCTTCCAGTGGAATGTTGTCGAGAGGATGTGCTACGGATGCTCGCTACTCTGCTTGGGAGGCCAGTGGGATCCTCGTCGCAAACTCTGGGGAGAAAGGTAATGACCTTTGCACGTATCTGTGTTGAAATAGATCTTAGTAAACCCTTGCCAGATGCTATAGATATGTGTGCAGACTCTTATTCATGGGTTCAATAGCTAGATTATGAGACTTTACCATTTCATTGTCGTCTATGTCATGAGTATGGTCATTTACGGTGTAAGTGTCCTAGATACAAACCGGTAGTGCGACAACCTCAGCAGTTAGAACCGAGCCTTGATAGGGCTGAGAAAGGGAAAGTTGTCATGTTGGCTGTGGTAGAGGGTGCTGATGGTTTTGTCTCAGTTAAGACAAAGAACAGGAACAGAGGACAAAAGAGATCCTTACAAGAGAGACGTGAGGAGGATACCTTTAACAGATTTGAGGCTTTGGATGACCTGAGCCATCAGGAAGTAAACCCAGGGTTAACCCCTCTAGATTAGGGTGCATCAGGAGGGGTGTTGGAAAGTGTAATGGAGGAATTGTCCCAGACCTTGCTAATGGTTGGAAACTAGCAGATGGAGATGGACCAGATAGTAGGGGTTCAGTTGGGCCTGGCTATTGGTATTGAGGTGAACCTGGTGGAGGGGGAGGGTTCTCCGATAGCTTTGAAATTGGAACCGAGTGGGGCTAAAAGTAATAAGTCAGTCGTTCACTTGGGTCTACATCAGAGAGATATTAAGAAAAGTGCTTCAGAGAAGAGCTCAAAGGTTGGCGAAAAGAAGGATCTGGATAAGATCAAATTGATGGGGGAGAATTTGGTTGAGTCAGGTTCAGTGAAGACTTTGGATTCGCACTTTTCCAACCCTCCTAAATGATTGTGCTCTCATGGAATGTACGGGGCTAAAACAACGGCCCTAGACAAAAAGTTGTTCGGGATTTGATTAGGAATCACTCACCTGATGTCCTTTTCTTACAAGAAACTAAACTTTCAGTGGAGAGTATGATGGGTCTCGTGCCAAAGCTGTGGGGGCGAGGCGAGTGTCAATGTGTTGGGGCAGCTGGTTCCTCGAGAGGGGTGGCCTGTATTTGAAACCCTTTAAGGGTTCGCCCTGTCTGGTGGGTTGCCTCCAGATCCTCATTATCCGAGGTGCTGTCTAATCTTGAGAGTGGGGAATTCATCTTGTTTTCAAATATCTATGCTCTCACTGATTTTCAAGGTAAGCAAAGCTTATGGTCACATGTTTTAGGTATGCGAAGGTTAGCCCCTTTTCATCCTTGGATTATGGCAGGAGACTTCAATGCCATCCTCAAGTTGAGTGAAAAGAAGGGGGGTGTAATGCGGTTGGAACCTTCTTCTTTCCTTTTCCAGGATAGTATCTCCTTGCTGCAGCTAGTTGACGTCAAGCCTAGCAATGGTTTGTTCACTTGGAATAGCAGGAGGGTGGGAGAGAATTGGATTGCTGAACGATTGGATCATTTTCTGGTTTCCTATTTTTGGATCGGCGGGGGGTGGTCCACAAGTTCTGAGATTCTCGACTGGAGAGGGTCGGATCACTAGCCCATCAAGCTGGTTTCGTCTTCGGCTCGGGTAGCCCGTTCGCCTTCATTCAAATTCCAATTTATGTGGCTTTGGGACCCTTCTTTGCAGGTTCTTGTTGCGGACTTGTGGAGGAAAGGGAGACCAGCCTTTGGCACTGCCATGTACTCTTTTGCCAAGCAGCTGCAATTTGTTAAGCTTTAGCTTTAACAGTGGAACTGTCAAGGTTTCGGGAACATTTTTCATGAGAAGAAAGTTGCTCAAATTGCAATGAATGAGATCACCAGTGAAATTAGGGAGCATGGGTTGTCTGAGGAACTACTTAGAGAGGAAGACAGGGTTGTCAAGGTGGTAGAGGAATGGGAGCTTCGAGAAGAAATATATTGGAAGCAAAGAGCTCGTATTGACTGGCTGAAGGAGGGGGACAAGAACACTGATTTCTTCTTCAACTCAGTGAAAGCAAGAAGACACGGAAATTCCATTCCTATTCTAGTTAATGACAGAGGTGAGCAGTGCTTATCCTTGCAGGAGATGTCTAGGGAGTCTCTCCAATTTTTCCAGTCCCTCTTTAGGGAGGACTCTCAGGGGGAAACAGTGGAGGAGAATCTGGTTCTGGATTGCATCCCTTCTCTTGTCTCAAGGGAGATGAATGAGTAGCTTTTGTGTCCTATTTTGCTAGAAGAACTTGAGAGGATTGTCTTCCACATGAGGAAAGGAAAGGCTCCTGGACCGGATGGGTTCCCAATTGAGTTCTTTCAAGAGTTCTGGGATATAATTAAGCTAGATTTATTGGAAGTAGTCCAGGAGTCCTAGAGGAATAAACAGATGCTTAGGGCATTAAATGCGACCTTCATTTCTCTAATCCCCAAGTGTGTAGGGGCTGACCAGTTAGGCCAGTTCCGCCCGATCTCCCTCTGCAATGTGATTTATAAGATCATCTCTAAGCTGATAGCAGATAGATTGAAGAAGTGCTTGGGGAATTTTATTTCTGAGCAGAGTGGGTTTGTGGAAGGGCACCAAATTCTGGATGGGGTGGTCATTGCTACAGAGACCATTCATTCTATGGCAACCTCTAAGGAAAAAGCTATGTTTATCAAGCTGGGTATGGCTAAGGTGTACGATAGAGTTCGGTGGTCCTTCCTTTAGAAGATCCTTAGGGCTTTTGGTTTTGCGGACGAGTGGATCCAATGGGTTATGAGTTGCGTTACGTCCACCTCTTTCTCTGTGCTTATCAATGGAGACCATACTGAGTTGTTTGGTGCTTCTAGGGGTCTCCGCCAGGGAGATCCTCTCTCCCCTTATTTATTCATTCTTCTTGCTAAGGGTCTAGGAAGGTTGATTAAGCATAATGTGGGTCGGGGTTCTATTCAGGGTTGGAGATAGGGTAATGACTTGCAGTCGCAGTCTCACCTGCAGTTTGTGGATGATACAACCCTTATGGGGCTAGCTCAGATCAATGAAGCTTCGAATTTGCATAAGGTCCTAGATGTTTATCTTGCAGCATCTGGCCAGATGATCAATAAGGATAAATCTTCCATCATTTTTTTCAACACCCCTGAGTCTATTCAAAGGAGGATTGCTCTTATCTTGAGATTCCAAATTGGCTCCCTGCCCCTGACGTATTTGGGTATTACTATTTCTCCTGGCAACCCCCCTAGGGAGTCATGGCAGGGGATCTTGGATAAATTCCACTCCAAGGTTGAACACTGAACTCATAGATGGTTATTCTTTGCAGGGAGGGTTCTACTGATTCAGTCGATGGTTCAGGCTCTTCCGATCTATCGATGTATGCTTTAGGTGGCTCCTAAGTGGTTCTTGAAGGGTTTGGACTCTCTGGCTAGGAAATTCTTATGAGCGGGTAATCTCACCTCTTCCAAATGGAGTCTGGTCAATTAGGACCTGGTATGTAGCCCGGAGCAGTCCAAGGGGCATGGGTTAAGGCAGTCTATTCTTTTAGGGGAAACACTTGCTGCTAAATTGTACTAGAGGTGGTGTGTTGAGTGGGACCGAGGTTGGGCCAGGATTTTGGCCAACAAATATATGCAGAGGATCCCGATGGAGGAAATCCCCAGATATCCGCTTGAAGGAAAGGGCCATTGATCTGGTACACTCTCAAGAGGGGGGCTTCTCTCATTAAGGTAGGGCTTTTTTGGATCTGCGGAAGGGGGGAAGAGGTTCTTTTCTAGAATGATTCTTGGGATGGATACCCTCCCATCCTTGATCAGTTTCCTAACCTTGGAAACTTGGGCCAGAGGTTCTTGGAAGCTGGATGGTCAAGGGTGAGTGACTTTAAGGCTGTCTATAGGTGCGGTCAGCTGGATTTGGAGTGGTGGAAGACTCCTAATGAATGGTCGGTGGTTGGGATGGAGGAAGAGTGTGCAGAGTTGCAGGGCATTTTGGTGAATAGACACTGTAGCTCCCTTAAGGGTAAGGATGGGCTTGCTTGGTCTCCAAATCCTAAGGGCATTTTTTCTGTGGCTAGTGGTTACTGGGAATTGTTGAGTCAAAGACTTGAGGGAGGAGAAGTGAACTGGTGGAAACAGGTGTGGAATAATGCTTCTTGGCCAAAGTGTAATTGCTTTGCCTAGACTTTGGCTTGGAATAGATGTCTAACTTGGGACAATATCCGCAAGCAAGGATTCTTGGGGCCTTCTATTTGTGTTTTATGTGGTAACGGAGAGGAAGACTCTTCACACCTATTCTTCAGATGCCCCTTTTCTATGCTTATTTGGCACTATTAGTGGGGGGTGTGGAAGCATCCTTGTGTCCATGCGGACTCTTTGGTGGAGTTTTGGAGCAGTTTGGGCAGACCTCCTATCCCGTCCTCCTTCCTCGAGACGGTCTGGTATATTGGGCCCATCTTCATTCTGTGGCAAATCTGGCTCGAAAGGAATAGGAGGATCCTTCGGGAGGCCAAATTGTTTGTTCAACAAGTTTGGAATAGGATCACTACTATGATTCAGGAGTCAGTGGAAGCTAAATGTGAGGTGAATTTCCCGTTGGGTGGAGATGAGGTAGATATTGTGAGTAGGCTTGGCTTGCAGGAGTTGTCTCCTACCTCTGCTTGTGTCAGGAAAGGTAGACGGGCTATGAAGATGGTGCAAAGCATTGGAAGGTGGATACCCCCTCAGGATGAGTATATCAAGATCAACACTGATGGCTCATCTAGGGGCAACCCAGGCCCTGCTGGTGTAGGGGGTGATGGCTCATCATCATACTAGAATTTAGCAATCAAGAGCTGGGGCATCCTATCAAATCAACACCGTCATCAAAATGAGATTATTCTTTGAATCAACACGTCATCACACCTCGCTTCAAAGAGGGGCAAAATGTATACACCTAAAAATGGTCTGAAGATAATTAATTAAATAAGAAATTATTTAATTAATCTCTTCTCCCCAATTTAATTAAATTCACTAAGCAATTTGATTAAATCTCTCATTCATCTACTTATTAATAAATCTAAGGATTTATTAAATAGGTTCATTTCACTCCTTTAATTAATTAATTCAAATTAATTAATTCCCCCCATCAAAATCATTTCTTCTAATCCTAATTAATTAAAACAAATCAATCATGAGTTGTTGAGATTAATTAGCCATTTTCCTAATATTTGAATTTTTAAATTCAAATTCTCCTAACTTCTACCACTCCTAAACCTAACCATTCCTAAACCTAACCCATTCTACCTACCACCGTGTCCCCTTTCATCCAACATCTTCTAGAACCTTTGTGACACTTGTCACTAAGTGTTCCCTTTAATCCAACCCCCTTTGCCAACCTCCTCCAATTTAACCATTGATATCTTCAAATCAATCTCAACCGTTGATTCATGCCAACTCACCCCTAGCCTTGGAAAATCCTATAAATAGACCTCATTTTGAGCAATATGGATCCCATCTGATTCATAGCTTAAGCATTGTTACTATAGGCATCTAGCTTCTAGTTTATCATTTCTTAGCAATGTTATCATGCACATTTTAGCTTGAATCTTAGCTTAATCATGCTAAATCAATGCATTCATGTAGCTTAATAATGTTATTCTTGCTAAGATCATACATTTTCAGCATTCAAATCCTCCATCTAAGTGTAGTCAAGTCACTGAATTGTGCATAATCCGATCTAAGAGCATTTTTCATACTTGCATTTACTAGGAGGCAATAAGTCGATTAGCTATGGTTGTATGTTTCATTGATTTAAATCTTCTAACCATGCTTGTAATGATTTATTGAGTGCATTGTGTTTTCAGGTATAGGTACACTTCATAGAGCACGACATTTTGGCGCCCACCGTGGGGCCGAAATCATCATTTTCAGCCTCCCAAGCTTCCTCAAACTTCATCTCTGTCGGATCAGAATCAGACTGTCGTACGAGTTGCCTTTCTGGCTCGTACAAACTTCCTTTTAGTCTCGTACGATACCTCATCTTGACTCGTACTAGGCTTTCTGGTCATTTTTAGCCCCTGAGAGTGCCCAAAAAGCCTAGTTGAAAGCCATGCCCTTTGAAAACTACATCTAGAACTCTTGGAGACCTTTCCAACAGGGTAAATGGCTTGTAATTTCGAGACCCGAGCAGAAAGTTATGCCTATTTGAAGTTAGGCTAAAATTTCATATAATTTTTTTGAAAATTTCATAGTTCGGATCACTAATGCTAATCTTGTTATGTCTATGAGATGTTTGCAGCTTAACTCTTTTATGCAGGACGCTTGTCAAAGATACGCTTGTCAAAGACAAAATTCAAAACAATGACTACTAATGAGTTTTTGCAGGTTGCCTAAGGATTCAGCAAAAAACTTTGTGTATTCTTTAAGATTTTTAGGCACATTTCAATTTGGGCTTAAAGAAATGAACTATCATGTCTTGTGTGTCTTTGATGATAGGTGAGTATGCTCTCACCTTTCTTAGGTGATCAGAAAGCTAGACTCATCTTTTTGCTTTCATTAGTGCATCTCTTTAGCAGGCCTGCCCTCCCGAGGAGTTATTAACTCTTAGCCATTAAGGCCGGTGAGAGGGGAACAACCTAAGTGGGAATGGCTAATGCCAAGTAATCCAACCTACTATAAAATAAATGTGTTTTTGATGAAAATTAAAGCAACGGCAGTGCTCGGGAATAGCTCTCCTCCGTACCTTCGGGTATATCAAACCTTGGTTTTTAAGGCTGGGAGACCTCTTAATTGAGTTTATACCCCGACGCGCCGAACGGATCCCTTACTAGTGCCGGTTAAAATAGAAGCTACCTGATTCACCTCCGAAAGGGTAATAAGCTTTGTGCAAGAAAGATAGTAACTCTCCCAAGACACTTGTCATATCGTGCCCCCATTAGCATTTGGAGTCGAATAATATGGCATTGAGAATCCATTGCGTGAGACTCAGCAGCCGTATTCTGATTAGCTATTGGGTGTGTACCTAAGTAAGCAAGCAAAGGTTTTCATTCTCAGCCAACTTCCTTAGGGTTTAGCTTGATTGAGAGTCATGTATCACATCATGTGTTTGTTGCATATTCATCCCTAAAATTGAAAAATCAGACACTTAAAACTGGAAAACCAAAGTAAAACATCAAAATTCAGTGATCAAAACTCAAACAAACAAACACTTTTTATCACTGTTCAAATACCTGTCGTACGAGTCAGAAGTCTCTGTCATATTTCTTGATCCTTTGTCGTACGAGTCAAGATATTATGTCGTACTGCCTGATCTTCTATCATACGAGTCAAGATTCTATGTCGTACGAAACACTGCTTTACACATGAAGTCACTAGTCTGTTGTTTTGTTCTGTATCTTGTGTCATTCTATGTTGCATAATCTGTCGTATGAAACTCTGCATCTGTCATCCAGAATTGTGTCTTACATGCTTGTTTCAGATTTATCATTTCTACCTGATCAATTTGCAGTAAGCATAAACACCTATTATCTGTCAATCCGTGCTTAGATTGTCTACATGGTTTGCTTGGTCAAGTTATCATCCGTCAAAATCAGACTCTAGAACATAAACACCTTAAGATTTTCAAAGTGCTTACCCCCAACAAGTTCAAGATCTAAACATCTCAAAGTGCATTATCACCCTCTTTGGTAAATTGATCACTCAAACATAGTTTCTCATCAGGATCAATCATCCTTTATCACGAAACTGAAACGTTTGGTCAGGATAATCTCGTCCCACATCGTAGGATATATCGTTCTTACTGGACCTGGTTCTTATCAAATCATCATCATTGCACTCTTAAACCGAAGATCGAAAAACTTGCAAAATTTTAAACACTTGAATTCTCTTTTAGTGTCATATCACTCTATTGCCTTGAAATTGACTATTGATCACTTACCCAAAACAACCTTTAAACAATCATATCTTAGCACAATATCAAACACAATGCCCATCTTAACAAGAGAGCAGAGACATAAGATCGTTGAAACATTGGAAATAACTGAAGATCATATCAACATGACATACCAAAGCAAAACACAAGAAGAAAACATGACAAACCAACATATCAGAGCAATCAAACAAGTTCAAAATCAAAATCCCACTATGTTAAAACCTCACAAGGATTCAAATACATCTCCAAAGAAAGGTGGCTCTTTAATGCACCTCTTAAAGAGATCCCTAAAGGATTTGACTAAAGAATATCAAAATCATGCACCCATGTCTAACAATGATCCATCCATCCATAAGCAAGATGATTCTCCAAAGGCATCTATTCCTACACCTCTTGAAAGCTTGCAAGAACCTTCCATAGCATCCTTGCCAAACAATACATCCAAAGCTGAAGTTTCCCAAGGGATATCCATAATTGCCATCAAGCCTATTTCAGAGAATCCTATTCAAAGCTCATCTTCTTCATATCCAAGCATTAATTCATTGCAAAATCCTCATAACACTTCCTTGCAAATTGAAGTCCTCATTCATAGAACACTTATTAAACGTGTCCTAATAGATAGGGTAGCTAGCTTGAACATTTTCTCTATGAATCTTGTCCATGCTCTAGGCTATTCAGAAGATGCAGTTGATCCCCAGAAAAAGATAAAAATCAAAGCACATAAAGAAGAAGACAATTCATCTAAAGGAATCGTGATATTACCCATCACAGTGGGACCTTTGCAGAAGGAAATAGCATGCCAAGTTTTAGACTTGGACCTACCATACAATATACTCTTGGGAGGACCATGGATACATGATATACAGGCTATTCCATCAACATGTAATCAGTGCTTAAAATTTCCCTACGAAGGACAGGAAATCACAATATCAGCAGACTCAAATCCATTGCAGTGTTGTAATAATCAGAGATCAGCTCAAGAGGTCATTGTTTCACATAATAGAGAGGCAGCATCTTCAAGCAAGGAACAATCATTTACATCAATCCTATCAAACATGGAAGAACAAATGCAGCTAAAAGATCAAGGAGCCGAAGAATATTTGCTATCATGGAAAAACAAACAAGAGCAACTTCAAATTGAGAGGGATGAAGAAGTAGATATAGTAGTTGATATAGTTCACACGTATGCAGAACACACGTTAGGAACTAGCCTATTTGAATCGGAATCACATTTGACTAACATGGACTTAACCGAGGACGATCAGGATTTTCTTATACGAGGTCATTCTGATGAGAGTATCGCTCTAGAAATCGAAATGCCTATTGAAAACTCTGACATCTCTATCATGACCCCTAATATCTTTGAAACTATTCAACCTGAAGATTCTTTATCCTTAAGCTATCCTGAACCTATGGACTGGGAAAATGAAGGACATACTGCTATTGATACCTTTCTGAATGACCATGCCATATCCTTATATCTTGATGAAATCAAACCCGCAACAACTTTCACCAAGGATTCCGCTAACGTATCTTTGAGTCAAAT